>NC_139512.1:119875376-120335018 GCF_947247035.1 Vipera ursinii
CATGCAGAGGCTGTGATGCCAATCAAGTAATTCTTCAACCCATGAATGAAGGTAGCCTTAAAATGTCACTCTGTAAATCTTCCCTTTGATCCACTGCTATTGCTTTTTTGAAAATTTGCATCTATTTTATCATACAGTTTTTTAATTTGTTCTGTCTCTGTATCATATTTAAATAGCAATTTGTAGATATATCCTAATACATTATCTTGATTCTGTATATGTAGATCGAGAACTACCAGAAGTACAGGCAGGATTTCAAAGAGGCAGAGGAACTAGAGATCAAATTGCCCCCATACACTGGATCATGGAGAAAGCTAAGGAGTTCCAGAAAAACATCTACTTCTGCTTCATTGACTATGCTAAAGCATAGTATTTTAATTCTGTCATCTTCCTCATGCTCCCTCCTTCTTCTTTAAGATTGTTTTGTATTTTTCCAGTTATTAGCCAATACATTAACCATGGCAGATTTCTTCCTTCACTGAGCAATTTTTGTGGTTAATCTATGTCTTGTATCCAGATGCATCACGTCGGCATATATAATCCAATCTTTCTGACTATAATTACCTTAGAAAACATTTGATGGTGATGCTAGTGGTGAAATAATTGGACTTATCCTTGCTTTTAGGGAATCCCAATTCTTTAATCAACTTCCTCTTACATGTCCCTTCTGATTCTTATGATCGTTGTTTTCTTTACATGATGAGTATCTATGTAGCCCATTGGCTAAACCTGCTCCTTTTATAGATCCTATTCTGTTATTAGAAAATATTGTCCATACTGGTATCCATAATAAACAATTTGCTCTAAAACTACATCAGCATGGACTTCCCTGCCTCTGTTGCACCATTTCTGCACTGCCCATATGGCTACCTGAGTATGCATGCACAGTCCATGATAAGCAGGGCAGATGGTTGTTTCCTCCAGCATTGTTGCCTCTCCTGTTCAGCACTCAATTCATCAGTGAATGAGACAGAGGCAGGAGAGGGGTTGGCAAAGGGAACAGTGCATTTATTTTGGTTTATTCTGGTCCAAGGAGGAGCTGAGAGCAGGAACTCTATTATAGTGAGGAAAGCACCCTTCTTTCCAAGCCAAAACAATCTCTACCTGCAAAATGGGGTAATGATGCAAAATGTTGTGAACTGTTATATAAATTCAAAGTATTTTGTATCACTCAGCACAGCACTGGGGGTGGGAAAGATTTAATCCTGAATATATCTAAAAATATGTAATTGACCTTCTCTGTGAATTTCCCCATTCTTAGCCCATGCTCTAAAGTGAAGTATAGCATTAACATTATCTTAGCCCTGATTTAAAATGGGATTACATTATCTTGGACCATTTAGGTAGAGGCCAGTGACGGATAGTCACCATTTTTATTGTTTTGCTGTCTTTCACAGATGGCATGACTGTCTTTAAACAGGACAGAACGTCCTGTCCTTTAAGACCAGCGAAAGTTCATGGGTGTGTCAGAATCCCAAGAGGCAAGAAGGGATATTGGGGGAGATAGATGGAAGTAAACCCCCTTATATAATTCTATTTTTGTTCCCAAAAGAAGCTGGGGAAAGTAGACATGTCAGGAAGTGTGAAAGGGCTGTCTTATGAGAAGTGGGAAAGAGGAAGGCTTGAAATGAGAACCTAGGAGCAATCCTATTCCTTCCATCAGCAGATCTCAGGGCCAGGCAGGAAGGTTGCTCTCAATTAGGGATGGAGTATGATTTATGGGAAAGGATTAGGGTTAATCTGTCGATCTTGGGAATGGTATCGAAGGACGACAGCCATCAAATCCTGCAAGAAGTGTAGTTGCTGCTAGCAGTGGCATATCTTAAGGGACCCTATGGCCATGATTTCAGGCCTCAGGCTCCTCAGAGCTGCCACCTAGGTCAGGGTTAGGCAACCTTGGCTCTTTTATGACTCATGGACGTCAACTCCCAGAATTCCTGAGCCAGCCTGGCTCAGGAATTCTGGGAGCTGACGTCCATGAGCCATAAAAGAGCCAAGGTTGCCTACCCCTGACCTAGGGGGATTAAGAGCTGCATCTAGGAGGGAAATATGGAAGAATTGTGATGCACCTGCAAAATATGCAAGTAAATATATAACTATTTCTTCCTTCATCTTATAGAATAAACACGTCTCTGTCTAAGCTTGCTGGAGAACTAACAGATGGGAGATGCGTGTAAACGTAAATGGATTACCACTCTATTAGCAAAGAGTGAATCACTAGAATCAAGCTTGATCCCCCCCCCAGTGATGTCATGGGCATGTTTATGGTAAGGCTTTTGGCATCAGGATGGAAGCAGTGCACTGCTGCCTTCTTGGAAGATGTTTTTCAGCTCCTCAATGTGATTTACAGCTCTGGGGTCCATGGTGATCTCTCGGCAAAATAAAAACCGAGTCTGACTTTGCTTAGCTTTTTCAAGATCAACCAAGATTGGTAAGGAGTGATGCAATTACAGGTAATCCTCAATTTACGATAACAATTAAGCCCAAAATTTCCATTGCTAAGCAATACGTTGTTGAGTGAGCTTTGCCCTATTTTACAATCTTCCTTGCCACACTTTAAGCAAATGGTTGCATTATTAAATTAGTAACATGGTCGCTAAGTAAATCTGGCTTCCCCATTGACTTGTCGGAAGTTGTGAAAGGTTGTCACATGACCCCGGGACATTGCAACCATTATAAACACATGCCAGTTGCCAAGTATCCAAATTTCATTCATGTGACGATGGGGAATCTGCAACAGTTGTTAAGTGTGAAAGTCATAAATCACTTTTTTTAGGGTGGTTGTAATTGCCAACATTCACTAAATGAGCGGTTGTAAGTTGGGGTCTACTGATATTCTATTACCCCATGGCAAAGTTGTAATCTTAAGAAGAGGTGACAGAGGGATTTTAGCTTCTGGCCATGTGGAGTGAGGGTTGGTATTTGCAACATATTTGTAAGGCACAAGATTGGGGAAAGTGGGTCTAAAATATTATTCGATCTGCTGCATAGCACTCTTAGTATACACTTAACAGTTCAAATTTCACAGTCCTTTACATGAGCTCAACCACAGCCTCTAGCAGCAGCTGTTTTTTAAATCCACTTTATAGACATTATTATCATAGGTAGTCCTCAACGTACAACAGTTCATTTAGTGACCATTCAAATTACAGTGGTCCTGAAAAACGTGACTTATGACCGTTTTTCACACTTACAACCTTTGGGGCATCCCCAGGATCAGGTGATCAAAATCCAGATGCTTGGTAACTGGTTCATATTTATGACCATTGCAGCGTCCCGGGGTCATGTTATCACTTGTTTGACAAGCAAAGTCAATGGGGAGGCCAGATTCACTTAGCAACCAGGTTACTAATTTATTAACAGTGCAGTGATTCCCTGAACAGCTGTGGCAAGAAATGTCATAAAATGGGACAAAACTCACTTAACAAATGTCTCACATAACAACAGAAATTTTGGGCTCAATTGTGGTCGTAGGTCGAGGACTGCCTGTATACTCTTCCCATCATTTGGGCTGACCTCTAAATATACCACCATCAAAGTGAGTGAATATAATATTTAATATGCATAAAATCTTTCTCCTTGCCAGATCATTCAAAACAGCATGTAGCATAGATGGATCGACAGCTGTCCAAAGAGGGGGCAAATGATGAAAGCAGAGCTGTCCTATCATTATACAAGCTCCACCTTGTCATATAGCATACAAAAAGGATGGAACTCACGGCATGACATTGCCTTTGTCGTTTTGATTACAATCCTCTAAATGCCTCTGGACGACTCCAACCATTAAATCAATGAGAAAAAAGCAAAATACATATGATCATCAATCCTGCTGTTTTTCCTCCCCCTGTAGGAAGGCAATGTGTAGTCACCTATTCATTCAATACAAGAGGAGAGTATTCTTTGTGAAAACTCGCAAGGAACAATGGTTGGGAAACGTTCTCCCATCCCTGCTCTGGCTTCAGAGACTCTCACGTATAGACAATAATGAGGAGAGAACAAGGCAGCAGAGACATTTCCAACTTAGGGAAATGTTAATGGTTCCTTTCATGTCTCTAAAAGGAATGAGAACCAGGGGTTGAAAAGGAGTCAAGTTGGAAGACAGCGGACCGATGTTCCATCTCTTTCAAATGATGTGTGCAGCTTGGATAAGCCAAAGGAAGCATCATTCTTGTCAGGGAGCATGGCAGGGTTTGAAATACTAGCCTTTAGATCATTGTGGCTGCTTCTTATGTGAGAAAGAAAATGGTCAAAAGCCAGAAAGGGGTGTTATGAACCAAAGAATCTTGGAATGGAAGGGTTAGAAAGAGACTTGAGGATCCTCTGCTCCAGTGTTTCTTAAACATTTTTTTCTCTGAGGGCCACTTCCCTCCTTTAAAAAATATGGAGGACTACAAAAGAGCTTCCCCCCCCCCTTTTGGGGGGGTATATTTATTCACCATAATGAAAATTAAAATAGACTCCTTCATAGAATATTTATTTTTTAAAAAATATTTTAAAGTGGTGTAATATGGGCAGATGTAACAGTACGTGGGAGTGACCTTGGGAGACAGAAAGAAGATTCACAGTCTCTAGACAACCATCATGCAAGGGGTATCTCAGCCCACAGAACCAGAAGGGGCAGGGGAAATGCCTCAGGAGGGATCCTTCCCAGTTTTTGTTTTTTGTTTTTTTGAAAGTAGAAGCAGAGGAGAGGAGAAATTCCTTCAGACTTGCAAGAGTCTGTTACTGTAGCCCCCTGGTGGGGAACCTATGGCACAGGTGCCACAGGTGGCAACAGAGCCCTCTTTGTGAGCATGCGTGCCATTGCCCCAGTCCTAGGCCTTCAGCTGGGTTTTATAAAACCCTTTCGCTTTAGGCCTCCGCCGCTGTGTGCAAAAAAAAAGTATCGATCAATCAATTTCAACTTTGCACGGGGAAAAAAAGTTCTCACAAAGTTGGAATTGATTGATTGAACTTTTTAGTCCCGCCTAGTTTGCCGTTAGCACTGCAGCCACGCCCACCCAATGGGCCATGCCCACTCTGCACCCGATGATACATAAGTGGGTTTTGGGTTGCAGTTTGGGCACTCGGTCTCTAAAAGGTTCGCCATCCCTGCTGTAGCCTAATAATAAAGGTAGCATTAGCCAAAGGGAACACAATAGAGCAGATCAACCTACACTTGGTTGCCAGACTGATGTCCCAGCTTTTCCATATTTGGCTCATGTTCATCACTGCTGTGTGACCCAGTACAATCTGGCATTTTATTTCTGTGCTGCATTCTCCACTTTGAGCTATCCTAGGAAAGTGAATTTTTCCATGCATTCTATCTCTTCTATTTCTATTTTGATGTTTCCATTCCTTGAAGTGGTCATGAGCTTGGTAATTTTGATATTCAGAAAGAGATGAAAACTCTCACTTTCTTCTTTGATTTTCTTGATCAGACTTCCCAAGCCTCCTTTGGTTTCTGTGAGGAGAGTTGTATCATCAGCATATCGAAGACTGTGGATGTTTCTTTCACCAATCTTTATCCTGATTTTCGATTCTTCAAGATCTAGCTTCCTAGTGATCATTTTGGCATATAGGTTAAATGAGAAAGGGGAGAGATCTCAACCTTTTTGACTTCTCTATCTTAAATCAATCGGTGTCTCAATATGGCCTTCTCACAGTGGCTTTCTGATTTGTGTATGGTGATTGCACCAATTTGACCAGATGTGCTGGTACCCCCAGGTCATATAGGGCTCTCCATAGCTTCTCATGATCAACACAATTGAAGATTTTCTTGCAGTTGATGAACCATATGTAAATGATCTTTTGATATTAACAATATTTTCCATGATCCAGCACAGATTTGCAATAAAGTCACGTGTACCATGACCTCTACAGAAGCCAGGTTGGACATCTGGTGATTCCCTTTCGATGGTTGCTACTAGATGCTGTTGTATAATTTTAAGCAGAATCTTGTTGATGAGAGCAACTGTGCAATAATTAGAGCGGTTTTTAGAGTCACCCTTTTTCAGCAGTGGAATGAACACTGAGCATTTCCAATCCTAAGGTCATGTGTTGGTTTTCCAAATTTTCTGGCACAGATCATGGGTGGTGAGGTCTCAGTAATTTCCAGGGACAGTGTCAACACCTGGAGCAGGGGTAGGCAACCTTGGCTCTTTTATGACTCATGGACTTCAATTCCCAGAATTCTGAGTCATAAAAGTCATAAAGAGTCATAAAAGAGCCAAAGTTGCCTACCCCTGACCTGGAGTCTTTTGGTTTGGTAGTTGGCTCATTGTCCATATGATCTCTTCCTCAAGGATGGCCAGTTCTACTTTCTATCCTTGCCATCCTGAGGCTGGACCCCTTTGCAACCTGCGCTCAGCTCTTCTGTATTCTGTTGCTATCTGTTCTCGATGCCTTTGTAGGTCAGATAGTTCTTTTCCTTGTTCATTTTTAATGATGACTTTACAAGCAATAAATGGTGTTCGGATCTTTTTGACTTGATTAAATGCATTCCTGGTGTGTCCGTTCATGTAGTCCACTTCAAATGGTTTACATTGTTTGTCCCAGTAAACTTCATTATCTTTCCTTCCTCCCTTCTGGAAAGCTAAACCTCAGTCTTCTTATATTTCACAGAAGACATAGAAGAAGATACATGTCTTTGCAAACAGCAGTTATTCTAAAACCATGTTGACAATCCTGTTAAAACCAGCCTGAAATATGACCAGAATAGACAAATCCAAATTCATCTGTGCAAGTTAATGTTCCATCTCCCAAACTACATCCTTAAGAACAAGAGCTGTAGTGCCAATGCACAAGATCTGTAGTGCCAATGCATTTTTACTGTACAGTACAACACTAGTATTTAGCACTGTGGTGGCGAACCTATGGCACGCGTGCCACAGATGGCACGCAGAGCCCTCTCTGTGGGCACACTTGCTGTCACCCCAGTCCTAGGCCTTCAACTGGGTTTTATAAAAACTTTTCACTTTAGGCCTCCAGCACCATGTGCAAAAAAAAAAGGTTCAGTCAATCAATCAATTTCAACTTCTCACGGGGAAAAAAAGATCTTGCAAAGTTGGAATTGATTGATTGAACTTTTCAGTCCCACCCAGTCTGCCGTTACCACCACAGCCATGCCCACACAATGGGCCACACCCAATTGGCCACACCCACCCAATGGGCCACGCCCACCTGGCACCCAACGATAATAAGTGGGTTTTGGGTTGCAGTTTGGGCACTCAGTCTCTAAAAGGTTCGCCATCACTGATTTAGCAGATTGAATGTTTCTTTCAGAGCTTGATTTAGAAAAAAAATATTATTCCCACAAGAGGATGTTTCTAGAGCCTTTTTTCTACTGGCACTTCATCAGCATAAACATGCCCTGGAAACCTTTTTTCTGTGCAATATCACTATCTGGTCTTCAGCTCATAGAAAAGGTAGCTTCAAGTTCTTAGCTGTTCTGGTTTTAAAATAGTGTTTTCCCTCTTATTCTGATACTATTTGTCTGTAATACTTCAATGGCATAGGTGATTCGACCAATTAGCCATTTTAGGTCAAGTGGCATTCTCCTTTCCTGTGGTCCCTGGGCATTGTGTTCCAAGAACATTCTGGTTAAGTCAACCAGGACAGTCCAGTTTCTTTCCATCTAGTCTCTCTCTTAACACCTGCCAGGTCTCCATGCCAATCCCCAGTTCAGTCTGTATGGTAGCTGACCAGCAGAGCGGTGGGGCTGCATAGTGAAATGCACATCAGCCGTTGTTTGGGCTGCTTCTGAAGATGGATTTAGTATTCCATTAGAAGTACTAGTTAACGTCCCTCTGAACACACTCATGCAAAACCTTCCTGCAAAACCAGAGTAAATCTTGACAAATGTCTAAACCCACTAGTCTTGCCAAGTGGTCAAAACTCACCTCCTGCCCTTGACCCATCCCACATAAAGGAGAGTGATTGGTGAATGTTTTCACTCTGTCTGATAGGGAAACAAATCTCTGGAGCCCCCCCAGTTCCTGTCCTTATCATGCCTTGTACTGTATAACATAAATAAGGAGAACATCTTTTGTTAGCATCATCTTGGCGATGGCATATGAATCACCAAAGGAGGCAGTAAACTTTTATACTATAATATTTTTTGTTGGAGATAATATTTTAACCTGGCTGTGATAAAGAGCCTCTGGACAACATTTCTATTTTGCAATCATCCAGCCTCAAATACAGAAACCAGATAATAGTCCAGAAAATATCTGCCTTTTATATCCTTTATTGTTCACTTACCTCTTCATCCCTCTTCTTTCTAACCAGGAAACAAGCTTTCAAGGAGAAAGAGCAAACCACAGAATTATGATATGGTAGTGCTAAGAACCATTGACCTGAAAGCAACCTGTTTATTGGAAATGTGTTCTGACTGTTTATGAAATACCTAATTTCATGAGTTCTTCTGGGCTTGCCATTTTGTCTGGAAGAATTATAAATTTTCGCCCTGTGTCATTCGAAGGCCTTATTCTTGAAGTATCAAATGACCGACAACTCATGTAATACCTCTGCTGTGATATGGAAAAGTCTGTTTCATTTCTAGCCACAGATGGATTCTGTACGATTGACTCATTGAGTTATGTTTCTGAAGAAACTATTATGGATAACGAAACTGACATCCTATGCCATGGAAAATGTAACTTGATTATCATGTGGCATGAAGCCAACTAAGAAGGCATTTGAACTTCTATGTCTGCTAACCTAGAACAACTGTGACAGACATATGTCCAAATCAGAATGTGTCTAGATTGCTCCAAAGCAGGACTGATGAGTTTTAAAGTATAGCACTCTAATAGTGAATAATAAATAGCTATTGAAATTCTGCCTTTCTTTTAGAGAGCTATAAAATGGGAAATTAGTTCCATATGAAAGAAGAAAATGGCTGAAAGAGAATGGTTTTAGCTATTGGATATTCTGGAGAATATTCTGCATAATTTCGTTATTATTTTCCCCTCTGTGCGTGTGTGTGTGTGTGTGTGTGTGTGTGTGTGTGTGTGGATATGTAATATGTATATGTATACAGTATGTATATGTATATGTATATGTATATGTATATGTATATGTATATGTATATGTATATGTATATGTATATGTATATGTATATGTATATGTATATGTATATGTATATCAGACATGTCAAACACAAGGCCCGGGGGCCGGATCTGGCCCGCGAAGTGGTTTCATGTGACCCGCGAAGCCATCCTGGAAACAGTGAGGGAACGGCCCCCACTGCCTTGGCCTAGAGACCCTCCTTCTGCCAGAGACCCTCAGATCTGTCCCACTCCTGCCCAGGCCCCCATAGGCAGCCTTGACGCGAACAATGTAGAGCTGGCCACGTCCACCCAGTAGGCCATACGCACTCTAGCCATGCCCACCCAGTAGGCCACGCCCACCCTGGCCATACCCACCCAGCCCCCTGAGGGCAACCGCAATGCTGATGCGGCACTCAATGAAATTGAGTTTGACACCCCTGATGTATATGCATATGCATATGCATATGCATATGCATATGCATATGCATATGTATATGTATATGTATATGTATATGTATATACAGTGCTTTTTTTGTAAAAAAAAAAAGTGCCAGAACTCACACACATCATATAACCCGCCTTGCCTATCCTACAAGGTTCCATCCCAAAAACGTGCTGGAACTCCATTCTGGGCCTTCTATGACAAAAAAAGCCGTGTGTGTGTGTGTGTGTGTGTGTATGTATATGTGTGTACGTATATGTGTGTGTGTGTGTGTGTGTGTGTGTGTGTGTGTAGGGAGTGTGAGAGAGTAACAGAAAATGTGAAAGAGAGGTCAAAAAGGGCGTCTGTATTTTTCTTTAGATCCGTAGAATCTGTGTTGCAGAAAGCTAGATGATGATTGGCTGGCAGCAAAGAAATACAGAAAAGATCAACACCTTCTGAAATTAAGCTTATCCATTATTAGGGTTCATTCTTGATTAGGCTCCTATTGGATACAGTGTGATGCTGTTTGAGTGCTGAATGTGATCTGAGATTCAGTTGGGAAAAAGTAGCCATAGGCTATAATAAGGAAGCATCAAACTTCTGCAGTTACTTTACCTGCGGGACAAAATCAGATGTAAATAACAATAATGATAGACACTTTACAAATATTCCCTATCGATCCCTTTTAAGGCAAAGATAGTAAGAATGAGGGGGGGAAACCCAGCACACCTACCTCCAAATTGTCCAACAAAGCCCAAAGTGTCCAAATTAAAATAAAAAGTAAAAATGTTTGAAATTTGTAAAAAGTAGGAAAAAAAACAAAAAACAAAAACAATTTGCTGGGGGTGGATAGGCTTACTTGAGCAAATGCTTTGTTACTTCTGATCACTGGGTTTTGTGATATACCAGAATGGCTAGCATAACTATCACTTGGTGGGTGCAGGGCTCAGTTACAGTTGTGGCTAGGGTTGTAGCTTGCATTATGCTAGGCTAGTGAGTTAGTTGAGATGAAAAGAGCCAAAACAGACTGGCACAGCCTTACTGCTCAATATTCCTCATTCTTAAGTAATTACAACCTGCCCAAATATTCAGAATGCCTAAGCAGATATAATGGTATGTGAGAACGACTGTGGGAGACAGGGAGAAGAGGCACAGGCAGGGGAACAATCGGACAAGAGGCAGCTTAGCCTGCAAAAGGAAAGTGAGCACCGCAAAGGTCTCAGAAGGGACCCTGCCTTGTTTCTTGGACTGTAAAGATAACAGGGGAAATTCTGTTAATGTAACCTAACTGTTATGTCCGGATCGACGACACGTACAGCGAGGTATTGCAACAGTGATGTTTATTAGTACACGTGGAGACAACAACTGGGGATCCCCGTCCGGGTGGCTCAATATATGTCCAGCAGCTGCTGGACGCTAGCCAACCCCCGGCCGGGAATCTCCCGCCAAAGAAACAACACCCAACCCAGGCTTGTGTATTTCCCGCCGGTGGGAAACCACTCCCCTGCTAATCTACCTATACAACACCCCTTCCCCCCCAGATGAGAGTTCTATCTAACATAATCTTTTAAGTAATTAGGTGGCTTATGGACCCTGGCCGGGTATCTCCCCGTGGGACTGTCTGCTCTGTTGTTGAGTTCCCCGTCAGGCCTAGCTGTCTGTTGGGGTGTCGCTGCTGGTGGAGGTCCTACGGGTTGTTGCATTATGATGATGGCCTTTGACTGTGGAACCGAGTTCCCCTGAGGTAATGTACCCGACCCTCTTGGTTGTGTCTCTGGTCCCCCGACAGATGGTGTGATGACCCGCCCGTCAAGACTATTGTTGTTGTCTAGTGTTAGGGAGTCCCCGCCGGTCGCCGCCTGCGTGAACTCGGGAGACCTTTTCCTCAACTGATCGATGTGCCTCCTGATCTGCCTTTCCCCTTCCCCCTCTATGATGTAGGATAGTGGCCCCGTTTTGTCAATGACTACCCCTTGTGTCCACTTTTCCCCCAGTCCATAGTTCCTGGCCCACACTAGGTCCCCGATGTTCAAAGACCTTGTTGCACTGTCCTGTTCTGTTTCAACGGGCAGCCGGTCAGGGTGGAGTCTGTCTAATTTCATTGTCAATCTTCTGCCCCACCTCATTTCCGCTGGACGTTTCCCCGTTGCAGTGCAAGGTATTGTGTGTTGGGCCAGCAAGAACTGGGCCAGCCTCTGGTGCCAATCGCCCTGGATGATTCTTTTTAACGCTTCCTTGGTAGTCCTGACGTTCCTCTCAGCCAATCCGTTGGAGGAAGGGTGGAAGGGGGCCGATGTCGCGTGTCTAATCCAGTTGGCCTTGAGGAAATCCTGAAATTCATTAGATGTGAATTGTGGGCCATTGTCAGATACCAGTACGTCAGGTAACCCGTGGGTGGCAAAGAGTCCCCTCAAGACTTGTATTGTCTTGGCGGATGTCATGGTCTTTACAGGCACAACCTCCAACCACCGGGAGTAACTGTCTACCACAACCAAGAAGATCTGGCCTTGGAATGGCCCCGCAAAATCTATGTGTATGAGGGACCAAGGGTTGCGAGCCACCTCCCACTTGTGTACTGGATTGTGTGCCTGTTCTGGCCTAGACTTATGGCACTGGTAACACCCTACTACTCTGTCCTCAATTGCCTTGTCCAACCCCGGCCACCATAAATGACTTCTGGCTAGGGCTTTCATGCGCACGATCCCTGGGTGTCCCTCATGCAGTTCTGTGATGACTGTGTCCCTTTGTTCCTCTGGTACTACTACCCTGTTTCCCCACAGTAGGCACCCGTGATGTGATGACATTTCGTCCTTCCTTCTGTAGTATGGTGTGAATTTGGGGTCTGGGTTCTCATTGGGCCATCCCCCTTGGACCCAAGCTGCTATCCTGCTGAGTATGTGGTCCTTGCTACTGGCTTTGGCAATGTCCCGAGCTGTTAGTGGGCATTCAGGCAGTTCTTGCAGTGATAGGATTTGCTCCGCTGGCGCTGGGTCTGGCCCTGTATCTAATGGGGGCAGTCTACTAAGAGCATCCGCGTGACCCATCTCTTTCCCCGGTCTGTGCTTGATGGTGAAAGTGTAAGCTGCTAAAAAGATGGACCATCTGAGCATCCTTGGAGACATGATTTGGGGTGTCTGTCTGTCTGTAGTGAACAGGCCTAAAAGGGGTTTATGGTCTGTCAGTATTGTGAAGTTCCTGCCATAGAGATAGTCGTGGAACTTTTTTACACCAGCCACTATGGCTAGTGCTTCCCGGTCAATTTGTGCATAATTCCGCTCTGCTTTGGTTAGGGTTCTGGAATAATATGCGATTGGCCTCTGTACCCCCTGGTCATCCATGTGGCTTATCACTGCTCCCACCCCGTAAGGTGATGCATCACAGGCAAGGTAAATTGGTTTGCCCTCGATGAAATGTGTGACTGTGGATCTGCTGGACAATATGTCCTTCAGCGTTTGGAAGCTCTGTTTGTGTTTTTCCTGCCACTGCCACGGGGTCTTTTTATCCAAAAGCCTGTGTAGGGGTTCAGCTAAAGCTGCTTTATGTGGCAAGAATGAGTGGTAGAAATTTATGAGACCTAAGAATGCTTGGAGTTCTGCCTTGTTTTTAGGTTCTGGTGCGAATTTAATTGCTTTTATTTTTTCCTCAGTAGGATGTATGCCCTGAGCATCTATCCTGTATCCTAAAAATTCAGTGGATTTTACTCCAATAAAACACTTTTCCCTTTTTAACTTAAGTCCAGCCTCTCTAAATTTCCCCAGTACCTTTTCAAGCCTGTCAGCTAGGATTTCTTCAGTTTTTCCGGCAATCAGGACATCATCGAAGTAAGGGCATATTCCAAGTATGCCCTTTAATGTCCTCTCCATCACTTCTTGGAAGATGCCTGGAGCTGCAGCAATTCCAAATTGCAGTCTGTGGACTCGGAACGCCCCCTTGTGGGTAACTATCGTTTGAGCCTTGGCGGCTTCCTTAGAAACAGTGAGTTGCAAATACGCCTGCGCCAAGTAGAGCTTGGCAAAGATTTATTTATTTATTTATTTATTTATTTATTTATTTATTTATTTGTTTGTTTGTTTTTATAAACCGCCCTTCTCCCGAGGGACTCGGGGCGGTGTACAGAGTAAGGTAGGTATACAGATTGAACAATAGTGAAAAACAATAGTAAAAACAACTGAGACCCCAAGAGCTATCAGGCCAGGCCGGACTGCTGGAACAGGTAAGTTTTTAAATCGCGCCGGAAGGTGCGGAGGTCGGGGGCCATCCGGATTTCAGTTGGCAAGCAGTTCCAGAGGGCTGGCGCACCCACTGAGAATGCCCTCCCCCTGGGGGCCACCAGCTGACATTCCTTGAGCGGTGGCACCCTGAGGAGGCCCTCTCTGTGGGAGCGCACAGGACGGAGGGGTGTTGACGTTGGCAGAAGGTGCTCCCGTAGGTAGTCCGGACCCATGCCATGTAGGGCTTTGTATGTCATTGTTAGCACCTTGAATTTCACTCGGAAGGCAACCGGAAGCCAGTGCAGCTCACGGAGGAGAGGTGTGATATGGGAATATCGGGAGAGATGGCGCTGTCCTGGATCGTCGCGAGGACCTGCTTCACTGTTGGGACCGGGTAAGCATGTTTTTTCATTGCTACGTTTAGAGTAGCCTTATAATCGGTGCAAATCCTCACATCCCCGTTCGGTTTAAGGGGAGTGACGATTGGTGTCTCCCAGGGGCCCCCTTCTACAGGTTCTAGCACCCCCTGGCCTACTAACTTTTCTAGCTCGGCCTCGATTTTTAGTTTAAGAGCGAAGGGTACCCGCCGGGCCTTAAGCCTGATGGGTTTAACCTCTGGATCCAAATTAAAGTTAATGGGGGGGCCTTTATATTTCCCTAGTGAGTCCTCAAATACGTCTGCGAAATTATCACAGACGGATTTGAGGGTTCGGTGGTGTACAGTGTTAATTCCCCCCACCCAAATGCCGAGGGCCCTGAACCAATTGAGGCCTACTAGGCTAGTCCTCTGACCCTTGGTAACCAGTAGGTCTAAGGGGCCCTTAAAACCCTTGTAACTGACGGGGACGGTGACCTTCCCTCTGATGTTTATGGGCGATCTTTGGAAGTCGGCCAAGCGGATTTGTGTTTGTTTCAGAGGGATTTTCTGCCCACTCCTAGCTTCGATGTCTGCCAAGGTACTGTCTGAAATAATGGATACCGATGCCCCAGAGTCCACTTCCATCTTGCAGGGGATGCCCTGCAAGCGGACTTCAATTTTTAATTTAGGGCTCAGTAGGTGGTTGACCCCCGCTCCCTTCCCGCGGTTGGAGGGTCGTGCCTTTGGCCTGGGGGTCTCTCTGCCACTATGTCGGGGGGCTACCTTACCTGGGGCCCACGCATCGATATCGTGCAGTTGGTTGTCTCGGGGTCTGCTGCGGCAGATTGATTGAATATGACCCGTTTTTCCGCAGTTCCTACATTTAGCGTTCCGGAACCTGCAGGTTGATCGGGGGTGGCCGCCTCCGCAGCTGCCGCATCTAGTGTCGGGGTCTCTCGGTCAGTTTGAGTTCTCCCTCTGAGGTCTTTGTTGCGGCGGTGGTTGTTGCCTTCTGAATCGGTCCGTGCCCTCTGGGTGGTTGGTCCTTGCTGGCATTCTTCCAACCCTCAGGGTGATCTCGTCGATGTCGGCTTCCCACGTGTAGTCCTCCTCCCCACCGTCCACATGGCACTCCTGATTGATCTCTGTGGCGGCGCCATTGCTGTTGTGGGGGGGGGGTCGTGTCTCCCAGTATTTTCATACGTGAGAAGCTCGTCCAGAACCTCCTGCAAGTTTTCTGTGGGCTTTGCGATTATTCTATTTTGTAGCTGTTCGTCTCGCAGCCCCAGGACCACCCTATCGCGGATCCGGATCTCTAGGTTATCATACTTGCAGCGCAGGGCAGCTTCTCTCACGGCAGCCACGAATTGGGTAATCGATTCGCCTGGCTTCTGGTTCCTTTTTTCGAATATCCGTCTCCAGTACAGTTCCGATCGTTTCAGGGTGAAGTGAACTTTCAGCTTGGCCAGTAGGTCGGCGTACGATACGCTGGCCACCGGCAACGGTTGACACAGTCCCACGGCGACCCGGTAAACCGGTGTGCCGCTGATGGTGAGGAGTGCTGCCGCCTTTTTCCGGTCGTCCGTTATGCCATTCACGAGCATAAATCCTTCGACCTGGCCGACGTACTCCTCCCAGTCTTCGGGGAAGTTTGGGTCGAATTCCTTCAGGGATCCGACTTGTGCCATACTCGCTGTTTAGTTCGCGGCAATTGGTTGCTCTTGGTTGACGGCGACTTGAATTTCCCGCTTCGCGCGTTGCTTGCTTCCGCCTCTTCCTTCGCTGTTCCGCCGTATGATCCCACCTTCGTCGCCACTTGTTATGTCCGGATCAACGACACGTACAGCGAGGTATTGCAACAGTGATGTTTATTAGTACACGTGGAGACAACAACTGGGGATCCCCGTCCGGGTGGCTCAATATATGTCCAGCAGCCGCTGGACGCTAGCCAACCCCGGCCGGGAATCTCCCGCCAAAGAAACAACACCCAACCCAGGCTTGTGTATTTCCCGCTGGTGGGAAACCACTCCCCTGCTAATCTACCTATACAACACTAACAGTAAAGCGGAATTAGTCCATCTGTTCCTGCTTCCTGTCCAGACTACCTTACTAGGCTAACAGTAGCAGAGGGAAGAAGGGGTAAGATTCCATATTCAGATAGAACAACTGAGGCTGCTTTGTGTGCCTTTTTATATGAATTGCATTATCTGTGCTCCAATTAAATGCTTCTGCTCTTAATAAGCCACCTGGGATGGTGTGGAATATCTTATCTTGCTTGATTGGATGAGATTGGATCTGATATTTTGATCTTTGATAAAAGAGAGGAAAAGAGATAAAATGGTAAGGTTTGACCCAAAATCAAACTTTTAAAAACTGAGTTGTTTTGGAGGACCACTCCTTGAGTCTGAACATGATACCATCTAGTTTTCTGTTTCTTATTTTACTCTTTGTTGTAACTTTTCTGTCCTTAAGTTAGGACTGAATGTGGTTATCATTATCATTGTTATGATTGGTCCCTAAAATTCCCTGTGGATCTTTTAATGTGTTTACAAAGCCTGTAAGCTGCTGAAGGTCATTGGATTGCAGCAGGGTAAAAGTACAATAAATAAAATTAAATAAAATTGGATATTGTACTGGTGAATCTTGAGCCTGTATTCAGTGCTGAGAGAAAAGGTGAACACCCAACTGGGCTGCCAGGACCTTCTCAGAAGTGTCCCTTTCCATTAGCACAACAGAGGGCATTTAAGAAGTTGCAAGTTGAAAAAATAAATGAAACCAGTTGTGGGATATAATGTGAACAACCGGTTCTCTGTGTGGGTGCCGCTTCCAGAAGTCCATTCTGGGCCTGGGCAAAAAAAAAATTAGCTACCGGTTCTGCCAAAGTGGTGCGAACTGGCTGAATCCCACCCACCACTAAATGAAACCCAAAGTAATGTCAGCCTTTGCACCCCAAAACAGCCAGAGGCAGAGAGTTCAGTGAAATGCTAAACAAATTGGCTTCTGGCTGCTCACATCATTGAGAGCCCACTGCATCTGCAACCTCTCCTTCCTTGGTGAAAGTGAAGCTGCAACAGTTGGGCATTGTCTGCTATAACTCCAGAAGCTCCACAAAAGCCACCAGATGTGAAGTGCCGTACAGCTACTTGGTTCAAGCATATCCTGATTAAGTCTGCAAACCGCTTTGACCACATCTTCAGAAAAAGTTGTATTTTATCTCTTACTGGAATTCACCTGGATCAGATTCTCTGACCTTTCACCCTCCAGGACTCGGGGCTGGGATTCAGCCGGTTTGCACCACTTCGGCAGAACCGGTAGCTAATTTTTTGTCACCCAGGCGCAGAATGGACTTCCAGAAGCGGCATCCACACAGAGAACCGGTTGTTCGCATATCTGAATCCCACCACTGCCAGGACCACATAACTTATATTGTTTTAGTAAAATTAGTTGCTGTTCCCTGATGTGATAAAGTCCTTGTATTCTGGAATTTAAGGAGCATTAAAATTTAAGGAGCATTAAAAAAAGAGCCTTGGTGGAGCAGTGGGCTAATGCCTCCTTAAGTAACACCAGCTGCCTGCAATTAGTGCAGGTTCGCGTCCCACCAGGCTCAAGGTTGACTCAGCCTTCCATCCTTCCAAGATAGGTAAAATGAGGACCCAGATTGTTGGGGGCAATAAGCTGACTTTGTAATAATGCCGCTTGGGGAGGGGGGAAGCCCTAATAAGCAGGCATATACATAGAATGAAGGCTATTGCTAAACACATTGATTTGTGCTTTAGATTGTAAGCCGCCCTGAGTCTTCGGAGAAGGGTGGGATATAAATGGGATTTTAAAAAAAAATTTTCACTGACTTAACTGGTTATTTCAAGAGAGCTGATTCCATGATATCAATCAGTTCTAAATATTTCTGCTGTACCAATCAATGTTACCAGCAGGAAAACCACATTTTGAACCAGAAAACATTGTGAATGAAGGTAAATAATAGATGTCCCAGGAAATTTTTGTAGAAACTTTGGTCCCAATGACTGGTTCAGATAGGATCCTGTGGAAGAGGTTGTCTGCTTCATTGGGAGAGGGGACTTTGATATCCAGAGACATATATGTGGTGCTCACCAGTGCCATCTGAGGTAGGGAGAAAAGAATATATTCTTCTTTCAGATGGATGAAAGAGATGAAAAAATCCAGGAGAAGGAAGGGACTGAGCAGGGAGGCAAGTAGGCAGGAGAAGGATAGACAATTTTTTTACAAAACCCGCACACATTTCTCTTTCCAAATTAAATCTGGGAATAGCTGATAACACTGTCAGCAAACGTCCAGGGGTGATGAATGAGTTATCCAAAATATCTTTCTAGCCCTGGGCTGGGAAGTTCTCCATGAGGCAATAAAAAAATTGAAAAGAGCAAGCAAGGAAAGATAATCTGAAAAGAGAAGATTCTTTTCGGAGGATGGGGGAGCAGGAGAAGGCATTCCTGGAAGCAATTTTTGTTTAACTGTCTGTGGTAGAAGCAATAAAAGTTGGACATCAAGGGCATAGAGAAGTCGGTTGCTATGTGAGTTGATAGCTGTGTTTTGGAAACTGGTGTGCAAGTCTTGTATGTATGTGAACATTTCACTGCTGAGGTTGCCAGATACCTTTTATCTTCCTGATGAACAGGTGTCCCTTATTTTATCACTTTCATAGAGCAGGCTGGACACCCACCCACCCCCACACCCTCATTTTGTTTCAAATACTACTATTCTAAAGTGTCCCTCTGGATAGTTAGCTTTTCAGATCCCAGTAGGGGTCTGTAGATTACTCGGGACTAGTGACAGATAGGGGACAGCCGTGGATGGTGGAGGTGAGAGTTCTGTTTTTGGCAGCTTCTCCGCCTTTGCCTTAAAATAGCTGCCAGGGCAGGGCTGCAGCAGCTGCTGCCAATCACCCCTGGGCGGTAGAGTCCCGGAAAAAGAATTTCCCTTTGGGATTGATATACTTGGAAATCAGCAAGTCATTGAACAGACATTCAGAGCCAGACTAGGAATTCCCTCAAAGAACCACCACCCACCCAGATAATCCTCCCCTCCAATCCCTCATTGCCAGGCATTTTCAACTGGTTTGGATGCCTTGACCAAGACTCAGAAATCAGATTCAAGTAATCATTGAGTTATGAGGGTAATTGGAAACAGGATTGCCGTCACTAAGAAATGCAGTTAGAAAGGACTATGTCAAGAGACTACATGCTTAGCACAGCAATCCCAGCAGCCTCAGTTGCCATTGTAACTCCAATATAGTATTAGATCCCTGGGATCCGCAGTGGGCTCTTTAAAAAAAGAAAAACAATTTACTGGGGCAAGTTGTGACTTTTCCTGCTTGCTTCCCCATCGACTTTGCAGGGAAGGTCACAAGTGAGAATCACATGACATGACTCACTACAATGTTGTAATTGCAAGTTGAACATATGAGTGTCTGGATCATGATCATGAGATGGCCCAAATTTCAAGGGCCAGTCATTAAGTCCATTATTTCAGGATCACCATTGAAGAATTGCTGAATAAATAGATGTAAGCAAACCCATTGCAGTGAATACAAAAGAAATACATCACAGGCTCAGAAAATTCCATATCATTATAATGTCTGTTAAAATTAAAAACGTTCCAAAGAGATGTTTCACAGAATGAATAAACCATCTTTCTTTCAAGCATTAAAATAACCACCTTGTAGGAAATGACCAGGCTGTGGCTGAGGGAGAGATCAAATGCATCATCGGTCTCAAGTCCCTTCATGCTGGCAAAAGATGTATGTCCAGTCCACCTGGAGTTCCATTGACTCTTCTCTATCTCCAATTTGCTTTGACTGTTAGTAGTTCAGATTCTTGTAGAGACCGGAAGCTTGCAATAAACCTATATATTTATTTTAACTGCCTGGACTTCTGATTTCCCACGCTTGACACACATCCTTTGCAAAGATGCCGCAGCTGCTTTGAAGATTGTCCCTGACTGTCTGCACAGTGTATCCATGCCCAGCTTTTTCTTGCTCTGCTAGTATCAATGGAAAGAGTGTTATGTATGCAGGCACCTGCATAGCAACAGCCACCAGGGGGCGTTGGCCTGAACGGTTTTGGTGGGAAACCCAGTTTCAGCGGGAAACCTAGGGCCAACCCCATTGGCTGTCAGCTTACCTGGCTAGGTATTTAAGGAGGCCAGGTAACCCTCATTCCTCAGTTTGCTACCCCTCTCCAATAAAGAGCTGAACTCACACACCGGCTGGCGTCTCTTCCTTGCGTCGGACCCACTACACAATAAAGAGTGTCAATGGAGATGATCAGGGACATCCTTCAAGGGAGCTTCATAGATTTTCAAAGGATACTGCTGCTTTAATACTTCAGAACTAGGTACTTAGTTCACCATAATGCATTTTGCAAACCACCTTTTCCAAGCATTTTGAACAATGCTAAGTATCAATTTGTACCCTATTTGCCTTTTAGATCCTACCCTGCTTCTCTTAAAAGAGCCTCTAAAAAGTCTGTCTTGCCAATGATTTGCGACATTATCAACATTTCCCTGAGATAGGTAGAGTTTCCTGCAAGCTAAAAGATGGTGACGGAGAGGACTTTACAGCACTCAAAAGCAGCTTTGGATGCAGCCAATTTGAGCAACTATAGGCTGGTATCCAATATTCTATATTTAGCCAAGCTGATGGTAAAGGAACTGGCACAGAAGCTTCAGGAACTGAATTATCTAGACCCTCTTCAGATGGAGACTTGGCAGATAGACAGTTGTGGGGCTTTTGTCCATGCAGCCTTCAGCCACTTGTCTCCCATGCTTAAACTGACAGGAAATGACGCCAATTTATGAAATCCTTTTCTGGATTTCAAATCTTTCCTCCACTTTTGTCCATAGTAATGGCTATGTGTTCTGGCCAGAAAACATGTCCCCCAGTTGCTGGATTACTCTGTATCCTTTCCCTTCTCTTCCCATCCATGCCAGGAAAGCAAGTGCAAATTGCTTTCCATTCTGTGGATATACCTCTCAATGACCAGTAAAAACAACAGCAATAGTCCTATATCAGGTTAGAAGGGGAACCTTGGCAGAACTTTCACTGTGTGTGTTTTTTTTAAAAAACAAAAACAAAAAAACACACACACACACACACAAAGAGAACAACAGTCAGCATTTCACCTTTCTGCTACTGAATCTTGGGAGAAAATGCCAGCAGCTCCATATGAAATCGCCATGGAGGGCAAAGATCCAGGACGGGGTGGGTCATGCCAACAGAGCATAAACAAGCCAATTGGTAGGGAGGCACATGACATAACATGGAAAGGAATGAAGAACAGCCTGTTCTGAGACCAGGCTGTTCTCATTATGCTGGCAGAAAAAAGAAAAATCCATTTCACTTTCACTTTCTGATGAAAACTCAGATGCAGGTCCCCTTCCCAACAGTGCCGAACATGATTTTATCTGTTCCTGCTCTCCCAAAATGGTAGAGGGTCCATCCTCACACTGGGCAACCAGGAAGATGGTTCAGTTCTTGTTCATCCTGATGGATGATGAGTATGGTGAGCAAGAAAGAGAGACAGAGGAGCAAGAACCTGTTGGTACTTCTGGATCTCTCAGTGGTTTTTAATACCACTGATCATAGGGACAGCTCAAATAATTGAGAGCAAGATATGCTATTTTGCAGTGGTTCCATTTTTGTCTCTTTGGATGGAGTGGAGTGAGTGGAGTGGAGTGGAGGAGTGGAATAGAATAGAATAGAATAGAATAGAATAGAATAGAATAGAATAGAATAGAATAGAATAGAATAGAATGGAATGGAATGGAATGGAATGGAATGGAATGGAATGGAATGGAATGGAATGGAATGGAATAGAATAGAATAGAATAGAATAGAATAGAATAGAATAGAATAGAATAGAATAGAATAGAATAGAATAGAATAGAATAGAATAGAATAGAATAGAATAGAATAGAATAATGGAATGGAATGGAATGGAATGGAATAGAATAGAATAGAATAGAATAGAATAGAATAGAATAGAATAGAATAGAATGGAATGGAATGGAATGGAATGGAATGGAATGGAATGGAATGGAATGGAATGGAATGGAATGGAATAATTTATTGGCCAAGTGTGATTAGTCACACAAGGAATTTGGTTCCAGTGCATAAAATCTCAATGTACCTGCAAACAACAAATAATAATATTATCAAAGATAACACACTTAATAAGACAAAACTGTGGGCATTAAGTGTTCAGCAAAATGATGGCATGATTGATGGGAGTGATGGCACTCCTAATCTATCAATTTATCAAAAAATGATGACATGATTGATAGGACACAGCACCAAGAATGTCATTAGGTTTTCAATTATTTTTTTTTAGGCTTCAGACTTTATTTATGAAAATAATTTGTCTGCGGTGCATAAGCTCTCAGTATACAAGCAACGAAGTGGTAAATTATAAATTAAAAATAAATCATGTTAGAAGGTGATAGTGAGAAGCATCAGTTCAAGGTCCCAGAACCCTAACAAGATTCCCTCTTCTCTCATAGGTTGCCTACAGTCTACATAAAGCTGCTGGCAAGGATCATTTACAGATCTGGAGCTATTTGCTATCTGTACACTGATGATATTCATTTGTATTTCTTTCTGTGAGATCAGGATTGGATGTTTCAAGACGAAACACATGCTTCCAGATTGCTAAGGACTGGGTGCAAGAGAACAAGTTGAAGCTGATTTGGACAAGAATGATAGCTGATTTGGACTTCAGGTTTCAGGTAAGTAGATAGGCTGACTTCCCCTTAAATAACAGCTTCATAGTCTGGGGATCTTCCTGGATCTAGCACTGATACAGGATAATCACGTAACAACAATGTCAGGAGTTGTTGACCAGCATTGGCTTACCTGGAGGAGAACGACCTGATTTCACTCAAACATGCACTGGTAAACTTATGGCTGGTTTACTGATGTCAGCCCTCCCAGGTGAACCAGACAGGGAACAGAACTAGTTGGAGTAATTTTACTTTATTGTAAGGCTGCATTAACAGAATATCACAAGCCTGAAAATACAAACTTTTCCCCTGCCGCTTTTAACGGCCTGATCCATTAGGGTGGGTCCTTTCTCAGTTTCTTTCTGTGACTGTTAAGCAATTGTGGGTTCCTAAGTCTCTTGTAAGGGATGCGGTGGCTCAGTAGGTTAGGACGCTGAGCTTGTCGATCAGAAGGTCGGCAGTTTGGCGGGTCGAATCCCGAGTACCGCATAACAGAGTGAGCACCTGTTACTCATCCCAGCTTCTGCCAACCTAGCAGTTCGAAAGCACGTAAAAATGCAAGTAGAAAAATAGGGACCACTCCGGTGGGAAGGTAACAGCGTTCCATGCGCCTTTGGCGTCTAGTCATGCTGGCCACATGACCACGGAGACGTCCTTGGACAAGCGCTGGCTCTTCGGCTTTGAAACTGAGATGAGCACCGGCCCCTAGAGTCGGAAACGACTAGCACGCATGTGCGGGGGAACCTTTACTTTTACCTTTACCTTTAAGTCTCTTGTATGATTGTTTCCCAAGCAACATCTCTCCTTCTCTTTCCACAAGTGTTTCCACTGCATTCCATCTCAGCTGAAATGCACTTTTCATGGGTCAGCCTTTGAAGATAGGCTGGAAAAGGAAGCTGGCTTGGAATGTGCCAGCCTGGATGGTGAGTGGTATATTGTCTCCATGTTGAAATGGCTAGTTGTTCTCTGAGCCCCATTCAAGGTCCACAATTGGGTATATAAAACCTTACATGTCTTAGGTCCATTACATGCAGGACCAAGAATATCTGCTGTCTCCTCACACTCTTAGGTTCTCAGGCTTGGCCATAGTTAAATGTAACATAAGCAACAAAATCAGTTTTTTTTTTCTACAGTGGGGAACCCACAGAATAAATAGCTGTTGGGGTTGAAGTACCCCTTTCCCCAGTGCTTTTTTTGTAAAAGAAAAAGGTGCTGGAACTCACACATGTCATACAACCCGCCTTGCCTACCCTATAAGGTTCCATCCAAAAAAGGTGCCGGAACTCCGTTCTGAGCGTTCTATGAGAAAAAAAAGCCCTGCCTTTCCCTTTGGGAAGATGATTGAGCCTGTTCTTTTTTCATCTAGGACTTTTAGAGTTATAAAGTCTTTGGATTTTGTAGTGTTTAGCTAAAACACTAAAATTATACTATAATTTGTTGCAGAATTTTTAAATATATTATAAGGGTTATATAGAGAGCTGTGAAGAGACACCGAAGGGGGGCATATAAATCTATAACTGAGTAAATAAGAAACATTATTTACAGTTATTAATGCCAAAAGCAAAAATTATGAGACATTTGCATAATTTAAAGCAAAGATTATTCTGTACCCTTTATTTGTTATTCAGCTATTCCCCTGCTTATGGCAAAGTAGCCAAACTACGCTTCCGCGCTCTCTAAAAAAAAAAAGGCATCAGCAAACAGGGAATAACCCTGAGGCCAACAGAAGAATGATAAAGAAAGGAAGCTCATTTTATTATTTAATTATGTATCACATTTTTGCACTGCTGTAATCTATTAAGGACTCCTGATGATTCACAACAATAAAAAATTTACATAATAAAACATCCATGATACAGATTTAAAACTTCCACAATAAGTACACAAAATCAATTAAAAACAATAAAACTCTAAAGTATAAAATGAAGCCACTGTTCAAAACAGTATAATATAGATCTTACCGGCAGTGCCACCATCAATTCTCTAATGCTTTGCGGAAGAGCTAATTTTCTTTCTCACTTGGGGCTGATATAGCTGCTCCTTATCCCTCACAATTTATAATTCCCTCTTCCGCTCTTCTGCAGGGTATTAAAGCTTACACTGAACCTGGAGGTTTTGCCATCTTCTCTCCTGGTTAGGACCGTTGCTTATCCTCAATTTACAATCGTTAGTCAACAAATACTGTTACACTCTAGCTCATCTAACAATGAATTTGGGAAAAGAGTTCTGGAAGAGAAAATCCAAAAACTCACACATGAAGAATTAGAAAGGGGCAACTTTATTGTCTACTGAGCTTAAAGAATATTAACCAGAACACTAGGGGAGCTTCAGCCTCAGCTTTATGGGGCCATAAGAAAGATAGTCTAAGCTCAAAATGTAGAGCAACTCGCATGCACAGGAGTTCCTAGGTTCAATCTGCAATATTGACACACACAAATGTTTCAGTTATGTCCATGTGGGAGACTATGGCAGGATAAAGGAGCCTTGGTGGAGCAGTGGGCTAATGCCTCCTTAAGTAACACCAGCTGCCTGCAATTAGTGCAGGTTCGCATCCCACCAGGCTCAAGGTTGACTCAGCCTTCCATCCTTCCGAGGCAGGTAAAATGAGGACCCAGATTGTTGGGGGCAATTAAGCTGACTTTGTAATAATGCCACTTGGGGTGTGTGTGAAAGCCCTAATAAGCAGGCATATACATAGAATGAAGGCTATTGCTAATCACATTGGTTTGTGCTTAAATTGTAAGCCGCCCTGAGTCTTCGGAAAAGGGCGGGATATAAATGGGATTAAAACAAAAATAAAAAAAATAAAGAGGATCCAACACAGTGATATAATCCAGTGCTGGGATTCAGCCAGTTCGCACCACTTCAGCAGAACTGGTAGCTAAATTTTTGTTGCCCAGGCCCAGAATGAACTTCCAGAAGTGGCATCCACACAGAGAACTGGTTGTTCACATACAGTATTTAAATCCCACCACTGATATAATCCCTTCTACTTGCTCCTACCACACAGGTGGTAGGCTGCCTTGGACTCAGACAATCTAGTGGTGGATTAATATTCAAAACCTGACATGTATTGCTAAGTTGAGATGGGGAAGTGGGCCTAGTGAAGATTGGGTGCCTCAGTTTTCAGATCCTGCGGCCGTTACAACACCAATTTAATTTAATTTAAAACCCAACATAACTTCTCTTGACTTATATTGGTCACCAGAGGTCAGGTTGCTGGAATAAAGGCCTCTCTGGATGAAGGAGAAAAACTGTCATTATATCTGATACATAATAAAATTTTCCACTGCTAGGAAAAGTCAGTAGAGAGAACTGACTGTAGAGAGCCACAAAGATGACCTTGAGAAAATAAGCAGAAGCAAAAATATTCAAAAATAAAAAATGAAAGTATGCTTTAAGCCTGAGAAACAGAGAAACGGTTAGAAAGAAGCTCAAACTGGTTCTCCCCCTGTTTACTAGGTTATTAGTCAGACATCTTCCAGTTGTGCCGTCAATTTTCACCCAATCTTTAGCACTTTGTGTATCACTGTACATTCCTATAGGAATGGCATAAAAAAGGCTTGCACTGTTCTTAGCATCTCTTGTACAACAACTCAGAGGTTATGTGACTGGAGCAAGAGGGAAGGCCTGCTTCTTCACCATCAATCCTAGCCATATGATTTAGGTCCCTCGTATTCTGCCGTTCTTGCCTTCCTCTTCTTCAGAAGGAAAGAGCCCACTGGTTTCTGCTTGGGCAATGAATGGCAATATGGCCTATTTCTGTCTCTTTGATGTTTGTCCGGGTTGTCTTTGGTTGTCATGGAGATCTAAGCAGCTGAAATGACATCCTGAGTGGCAGCAGAGGATGTCCCATGGAATGAAAGCTGGTGGGCATAACATGTATGTGTGTGTCTCCAGCATCTGATGAAAGACTTCTCTGCTTGAAATGGATTGGATTTCAGGGTTGGTCCGCTATTCTGAGTCCTTCAAAGAGTGGCACTTTGCCCTCTGCTCCACTCCTGATTTAAATGTAGCATTGCTTTTTGAGAATTATAAAGGGTGACATCTATTATAGCTGAGATAGCTTAAGACACCCTTTGCATGGACAGATAACAGAAAGTTAATGAGGTGGATACTCTTGGAACTGAAAGGTGTGAATTCCAGGTCAACATCCTACTTTTGCTTCTGTATTGCCTTCTTTAATCCCATTAGACAATTGAAAATCAAGAAGCAAATGAATACTATATAGGCTTTTATTCACCCACTGTCTATAGCAGGGATGTCAAACTGCCAGCCCATGGGCCGGCTGCATCATATGGAGGCCGCGCCCACCCCAGCTCCGGCAATGCAAAAAAAGTTGTGATATGTCATGACACATCACGTGATGTGGTGAGTTTGCCATCCGTGGTCTATAGGATATTGGATGGGTGAATGAGTCAATCTTTGAAGTCCTGAAAAATATGACTAGTTCTCTGTGAATTCACCCAGATATTAGATCCAGGTTAGAGGGTGTAAATTCTCCACAATTTCCAGTACTCCTTTCCCAATTATCATTTGTCTGAGAGAACTCTTGATAGCAAAACCTGTTGCGCATGCTGTTGTTTAAACGTTGAAAGTTGAACTTGGCATTTGATGGGCTAACATTTGTGGCATGAGAGTTTTAGCGATTGAAAAAGCTCATGTGACTCTGTTCTAGTTTTTCTAGGTTATTGTTAAAGCAAAGTTTCCTCTGAGAGAAACTTTGAGTCTTTCTGTACTTACTGTATTATTTGTACCAAACTCATGTCAATGCTACACAAACCATTGTGTCTCACAACATTTTAGCTGTGGCTCATCTCAATTTACAAAGGTTCTCTTTAGCAAGATACAGTGCTGTGTGGCAGGGGTCCCCAACCCCTGGTCCGTGGACCAGAACTGGGCCGCGGCATGCCAGCAACCGGTCCGCACAAACAAGGAAAGCCCCATCCAAAGGATGTAGGCAGCACACAAAACCACTCCCCCTCCAATCCACATAACCGGTCCCTGCTGCCCAAAAGGTTGGGGGGGGGGACCTCTGCTCTATGGAACTGGGACATGGGTGTCCAGACAGATGGGAATTGATGTCATGAGCATCATGGTATCATCATGCAAATGATTCAATTGTATAATTTGAATCAATTGTGGAATGTGTTTGGTGCAAATCCAATAAACGTATCATAAAGTTACAGCAATTTCTAATGGATACCTATGGCTTGGAGGCAGGTTGTTTTTCCATTAGCTGGCACTCTTGTCTTACCCTAGTGTTTCTGGTACCTGAATTTAGATTTCTTTAGGAGATTCCATAGTTAAATTTATCATCAGCTATTATTATTTTAAAAACAATGACAACTTGGGGCAGTTTACAACAATAAAATGTACGGTTAAAGCAGTTAAAAATACAAGAACAAAATGAAACAGTCTGCACTAAAAGGCAGCCATAACAATATAAAGACACAACTAATACACTACCTCTGATCTGGGATCAGAAATAGGTCTTAAGGGCCTTCTAGAATTCCAGAATAGTGGACGGTACAAGTGGTCCTCCTTTAGCAACCACAAGTAGGACCAGTAATTCATTCATATAGCCAAGTAGTTGCTAAACAAAGCCGCAATGATGCTTATGAACTTACTTCAGCTTCTTGCAAAAGTCATACATCTGAGGATTGGTTGCCAAGATTTTTCATCATTTTCATACCTGTGAATGGTCACTGTCTGAAGCAGTTACTAAACAGGGGTGAGGAAGAAAATATGGGGCAACTATTTGTCTGAGATGGTATGAGGACTCCTACCTAAGGTAGCGGGTTGGATAAAAAGACCCCAGGATCCCTTACGACCCTATGACCTGATGGTTTTTGTCACTACCTATATAGGTGTCCCTGAGGGATGTTGCTCCAGAGGATGGGATAGCTAACTTTAGCCTTTATAAATCAGTTTCACAATCCCCATTAAAATCTACCTGACTTGGTTTTCTCTTCTTAAAACATCTTGCAGCCTTTGGTCTCATTTCTCTATACTACCGTCCATGTAGTGTAAAGGCTGTACACGGCAACCTAAAGCCATGACTGTAGCTGTTGGGGGGGGGAATGCTGGCTGCAGTACTATGGTGATGCATCATCCTTGCAGCATTTAGTGGGAATTTATATGCAGAAAGAATGGCAGATTGATGACCAGACAGGCCTCCCATCATACCAACAGCTTAGATTTCTTGGAAAACTGCCAAACACACACACACACATGCGCGTGAGTGCACGCACGTACACACACACACACACACACACACACACACACACACACACAAGCTCATATAGTTAGTCCTTGGTTTATGAACATAATGGAACCTGCCAATTACGGTTGCAATTTGTGACAATCATAATGCGGTTCGTCATGTGAATGATCCAATTTTATGATTTGGGCAGTGGTTGTTAAATGAAGGCTACAGTAAAGATTGTAAAATGATTGCCAGGGTCATTAAGCAAACACCACAGTCATTAAGCAAACCCATGGTTTACTGGGTCATGGACAACTTACTGCAACCAACTCACCATGTCCAACTTACTGTGGCCTATTTGCCGCAGGACAACTTGCCGCAGGACAATTCAAAGTATTCATTGTTTCATTCAGGTATTTTTAATTTACTTATTTTTTATTAATAATAATTAATAAATATTTATTATTGGTAACCACAATTTTTGTCAAAATTATTGTAATTCTTGCATTTCTGGATTGACATTATTTTATAATTATTGGCCATGTTTCTGTCAAAATTAATTTAACTTTTGTATTGGTTGAATTGTCCAGCGGTGAGTTGTCCTGCTACTAATTCCCATGGCAAGTTGGCCGTGCTGAGTTGTTCCCTTCCATGGTTTACTACAGGACATTTTGTGCCGAAAACTGAAAGTAAATGCTGGTTTTCAGCAAAAATGCTGTGAATTACAATCAAATTACTACAAACAGCTATAAATGCAGGCAGGTTGTCGAGTGCCCAAAATGGGGTTACTTGACCACAGGGGATGGGGGTGCATGGATAGCCACTGGAACTTCAGAATTGGGTTTTGGGGAAGAGGGAGCATCCGCCATAACTTTGAATGGTTGCTAAGTGATCTGTCATAAGTCAAGGACTACCTGTACTTTTCCCCAGGAATGAGGGATTTTTTGTTTGTTTGTTTGTTATTTCTACAGCTGAAATAGCTCAGAGAGTGTGGCACTACTAAATTTCTATTCGTCGATCCTTCTATTGGTATGCTGAAACAAGATTTCAGGACATCAGGAGTGGAGACCAAAGTAGGCTAGTTTAGAACAGTCTGGTGACCTTCACAGATAGACAGAATGCTTTACAAAATGGCCTTATCCTGTAACAACTACTCTCACTTACTCATTGCTAGGGGAAATAGGGTTGCAAAATTTAAATGCTACACTTTGATGTTGGGAATGTACACGGAAGAGAGGCGATTCTTGAGAAGAAACAATGGAAAGGTTGGAATTTATGCTTTTTACAACTTTTTCTCTCTGGGTCACATGTTCTGATTATTGATTTTTCTTCGCCATATAAATTGTCAAAATTTGTTTGTTTGTGCCAGTAAAGTATCCAAAATCAAAGTTAGATCGATATGAAGAACATGCAGAAATGTTAGTTTCCTAGAATTTACGACTAGGAAAAATTATTGTTGCAACAGCAGCTCCCCCAAGTGGGCACTAAAGCCAGCCTCAGGGAACAAGAAGCAATTCTTAATTTTTCCTTAATTTATTATATTTTTTAAACTGTCCAGTAACCAAAGTTATTGAGAAAATGGTTTCTTAAACAGCTTTTTAGAATATCTGTAGCTTCGCAGTTTGCTTGATCCAGAACTGAATGTATCCCTCATTTACTACCTTCCCAAAGTTGCCATGGAATTGTATTTTCAATGGGATCAAAAGAGAAAATGAATTAACATGGTTTCTTAAACAGCTTTTTAGAATATCTTTAGCTTCGCAGTTTGCTTGATCCAGAACTGAATGTATCCCTCATTTACTACCTTCCCAAAGTTGCCATGGAATTGTATTTTCAATGGGATCAAAAGAGAAAATGAATTAACATGCATGGAGCCATCATGCTGTATTTTATGAGTTAAAATTACATTGAAGTTGCTTCATTAATCCAAATTTAGTTTTTGGAAGCATCTTCCCTGTGCATGTGTCTGCTGCTGTGTAGGTTACTTTTCCCAAGGACTGAAGACAACATATGCAAATCCTAAATCAAGATATATATTGTTAAGAATTAAAATAGCCAAAAAATAATCTATTATCTCTACTGGTATATTCTGCTTAGTTTTGTAGGTCAGCGGGTAGGAGTTGCCTTTTAGTGGTTGTGATAATGTGATTTGAATTCTTTTCTTTTGCCCTCACTGCTGCTTCTATTGGTTTGAACATGCAAATCCCGAAGTGAGGGAAAGTCATGTACCTTCCTTTTAGTGGGGGAGGGCTAGCAGATCTGATCTGCAAGAATCCAGTTAGCCACTAGATGGCAGCAGAGTTAGACATTTCAGTAGCTCTAGCCCTAGATTCAGTATATTGTTTCTTTTTTGACCAACCTTTTTTTTTCTTGCTTAAAAAAGTCACTTTCTTATTGTTCTGTTCCAGCCTATGACCGGCCCTGTTTGAATGTCAGGGACAACCCCTTTTTATAGTCAACAGGCTGGAAAAAACCCAACCAAATTTATTTACAAAGAAATCAAAAGTTCAAACAAGAGTTAAACCAAAAGTTCAAACAAGAGTTAAACAGGAATAACAGACCAGGACTCTAGCAGAAGACTCTAGCCTTCAGCAACCAGCACCTCCCACACCTTCCCCTTTTATCAGCAGTACCAAGGCTCATTGCCTTCTTCTCCTCTCACCGAGTTGCCTCATTGCCTTTCTCTGTTCTACTTTGCTGGATTGCCTCCTGCTTCTAGTGTCCCTGAATAGATCCAGCTATGAATCATCTACGTCCAATACCTCGTGCTCACACGGCTCTGATGAGGAACATGACGGGAGGGGCCAGGCTGAGAGTCCTGCAGTGCATCAGAGCCTCCCTCTAACGCCAAAGGCTCTCCAAACCCCTCCTCCTCCTCCTCTTCAGAATCATCAGATGCAGCTGCCGGTATCACAGGCTGACGCTGAATCACAACACTTATACACAATTTACTATCAAACTATACACAGGATTTCTAAATCAAATTGTTATCATGAGGGCCACATGAGGACTAGTTCATTAGTATGAGAGCTGCAATACTGAGACTTTCTTTACATTCCTTAGTGAGTCAGAAATGAAGAGAATTATGATATACCATTCAACATACATTTATTACGCTTTAAAAATATTACTACAAAACTTTCCTGTGAAATTGTGCCATTTCCTTTGGGCCACATGGATGCCAGTGTTTTCCATCAATCAGAACACCAATATTGAGTTTCATTACTGGATTAATAGATAATATTTTTTCAAGATCATATCTAAGATGATCCATCAACAATTATGCTATGCTGATGACACTGCCTTGAAAGTTGAAAATGGAAATGATGTTCACACTTTAATAAAGAAAGTGAAGAAGCACAGTGGAAAAAAAATGATTGATTTTAAGATTGATTATAAAAAAGATCAAAACAAAGACAGAACAGCAACAGAATTGCATTTTGGAATGATTATCAGTAATAAAGGAACCAGAAGTCAGATATATGTCATAGATTCACATATTAGAAACAATACTCAGATGTTGTGATATTGTGAAAAAGATATATTCAGGCAACGGTTGTCCTTAGGACTCTCTATGAAAGCAAAATTTGGATTCTGAATAAGCAAGATAGGAAGTTTGATGTTGGAGAAGACTCCTGAGTATAGGGTGGCCTTCCAAAACAAGCAAACAAATGGCTCATAGATATTTCAGAATGAGGCATAAATGACCGGGCTGAAATTATCTGTCTTCCACAGAACACTGTCTCTGAAAATCTTCTGCCAACAAGTGGCATTCTAATTGCTAGGCCCCCACCCAGTGGTAGGACCTTTTCAATTCATACTTATTGGGGAGGACTATTTTAATATTCAAAGCTCTATTTGCATAGTTTGATACTTCAGGCTCAGTTGACTGTGAATGCAAAGGAAGGCAAATTCCATGGATCTTTTGATTTTTATCTTTGTTATCGATCTATAATTCTGCTTATTTCCAGAGTGAAATGTTAGCACCAAGTACTTGTATAAAGTTACAAGCCAAAATTAAATTAAGACAGATGCTGCTTTTTATAAATGAATCAAGCCCACTGCTCAAGACAGAAAAGAATAAGATAAGCTGACAGCATGGAAAAAGTAGAATGCTAGATGGGTGGAAAGATTCAATGAACTATTCCATAATAATTGCCAGCCCCTAAAACTACACTTTATGGATATCACTTGAATCAATCCAGATTGTTAAGTGTGAAAATTTTGAAAGCTAAATATTTTATGGTTATATGTTAGAACTTAGGCAGAAAAAATATTTGGGCAGCTGATCAAGAAAAGATCCACAGATGAGGCAATTCTCTGGTAGCCTCTAAAAACTATGACTGGCATAGCGGTAGTGCTTCTCTCCCCCCCTCCCCCCCCCCGGCAATTTTGTATAGAATGGCTTTCATCTTTTTATCAGTATCTCTATTCCAGATTTCCCTGAAATGTGCTGCCACTGCTGTGTTTTTACCTACGCTGTTGGGTGCTCAAATAATAGGCTTTTAACAAAGAGGCTCAAGACGTGTTGCCCAGACATATGTTGTTTTTGCATATTGTATTTTATATACTGTTGTTTATTTTAAATTGTGACCTATCCAGAGTCCCTCTGGAGTGGGATAGTGTCTAAATCTAAAGAATGAAAGAAATTAGAAGAAAAAAATGCTATTATGGTGAAACGTTCATAAAAGGAAATTCAGGTCACTCCTTTATCCTACAGGCTCTCTTGTTCCCTTGGCTTACAGGCTTGGGGTGCAGAAGTATTTTTGTAGTCTTAACTTGTTTGTTCCATTTGATGAGAATGGGACTGACTAATTTGATTTCCAGTACAAGCGTGACTGCAAATGAAGCAATGACCTGTTGTTATCATATCTACAGAGGAGAAAATGCTGATTTTCTACAGGAAACCGAGGCACAAGTGCTGGATGTGATTGACTGTTCAAGTGTTTCCATGTGTGCTATTCCCCCCTTCACATATACATAAGCCAGTTCTTCCTTATTCGGCATTAGCACTCAGCAGCAAACATGTTGCCCTAGTGCTAGGACCTAGATGATAGATTTGGGGGTATGTGAGTGGACAAACGGCTCTGAAACAAAACAAAGTGTCACAGCTGCCTTTTAAAATGCAGAAAATGCCAAAATCGAGTTGTGAATATGGAGGTAAAATTTACACTGCCTAGAAAAAATTACTATCTGTTCTGACTTAATTACTATATATCAAGACCTCCGCTTCTTCTATTTTACCCTGTAATTCAAATACATTAACTCTTTTTATTAGTGAACTACTTTTTTTTACCCATTCTTCCTTTTTTATGTGAGCAATCTTTATTAAAGCTTAGAAACATTACTAATAAAAATTATCATCTTGGGTAACCTAGGCTTTTACAATTGCCCATATTCTGACTCAGTGTGCAAATAATGTAAGCATTTTTTATAATTTCTGGAAGGATAGCACGGTAATCTACTGCAGAAAGCAAAATTTCGTAGTACTGTGAAGGTTTAACCATTCATAATAAATAATTCCCTATGCTAATTAATGTCATGAAATAATTATTATTACATTTGTTTCAACTGGGAAAAGAGAGGGAGAGGGAGAATCTATCCTCTAGGACAGGGGTAGGCAACCTCGGCTCTTTTATGACTCATGGACTTCAACTCCCAGAATTCCTGAGCCAGCCAAGCTGGCTCAGGAATTCTGGGAGTTGAAGTCCATGAGTCATAAAAGAGCCGAGGTTGCCTACCCCTGCTCTAGGAACTCAGAGTAGGATGGAGGTGAAAGCTGTCCTGTAAATATCTCTTGAATCAAGTTTAATTCCTTGTGGCTTCATATAGCTTTGGTGGCAGAATATTCCACTACTTTTCCCACTGCCTTTCATCCTGGTTGTCTCCCATCCGAATTCACACCAGATCTGACTCGCATAGCTCTTTCGAAATCAGCCGAGATCGGCCAGCTTCTGTATGTAACCTTACACCGAAACCAGTCGTACGTCAGGAATCAGACGCGCTTAGAAGAAGAGGGGCCTTAGCTTCGTGAATCTCCTTCCTTGGTTAAATCTGATAGCCCTCGGTCGTACCAAGGGACACCTGCAGAGGGCTCCGACCCACAGCTTCCCTTCCGAAGTCCCCAGCAGGCCGAGCGGTGTGGGGTGGAGCCCATCGCACTCTTTCCGAGGCGGGGTGGCCCGGACAGCGGCGTCCTATTCGGTTGGGGGTTGTAAGAAGCGGGAGAACATGCAGGTAGAGGAGAACCGAGAAGCGCTTTTCGCGCCCCTCGGCTCTTCCGTCAGACCGTTCGCTGTGGGAAATAGCGGGCGCTCGGAAGACCTCGGAGGGCGGGCGATCCGTCCGTTCAGCCGAGAGGCGCCGAAGACCCGTTTGGAGGGACCGGGATGGGGCGAGTTCCCACCTAATTCGGCTGTGTTTTTCCTTTCCAGACCGGCTCCAAGCAAGCGGTGCAGGCGGCGGCGCAAGAGCTGCTGAAGTTTGTGCACCGCAGCCCGTCCCCTTACCACGGTAAGAAAGAGGGATTCGGCGAAATCGGGAGCTTTGCCGCCGACCTCGGTGTCACCCGAGGCCTTCCCGGGGTGGCTTGCACCCTTGCCCGGCTGTTGCCGGCCTTATTATGCCTTTTCTTGAACGTAGGCCTGGCCTCACAGTTAACATGTAAAAAAAAAAACCCTGTCTAGGCTTGATTTTTAAACATTGCCCCTTTTTTTAGATTTTTACCCAGCATTGGAATAGTCACTCAGGACACACAGATAGTGCAATAGAAGTTCTTTTTTTTTAATGTGCTAAAAGCAAGTCGAATGAGGATGTTTCTGCGTTTGATTTGCCAATATACTTACATTTCTTTTTCTTACTCCTGTGTTTTTTTTCCCTACTATTGTCTTTCTCCACCTCCCAAAGTAATGTTTTTTTAGTGTCCCAATTCTTCTGTGTCACTGCAGTGTGAGAAATTGTTAACTTTTATTATACTTGGTGAGCGTAGGTAGACTAAAAGATAACATCCCTGTTTTCTTAGTTTCCTAAGTTTCCTATCTTCCTGAGCCTTCATAATCTTTTTTGCAGAACTTTGCTCCCTGTCTTATCTGCAAACTATGATTTGCATAATTTGATATTGTTGAATCATTAAACAGCACCTTAATTACTTCTTTGAAGCAGAAGCTCACCCTTTTGTAATATACAGAGACAGCAAATACAATTTTAATGTCCTTAATCTTCTCTTCCATACCCCTGTAGGATTACTTTGATTTAATAGTAGACTTAACAGTCCATATTTAGGATGATACTTGTTGACATCTTAACTATTTAAATAAAATTCATAATTTTGCCCAATTCATTGCTTTTTTCTGTCTCCTTTCTTTTTTTAAAAAAGTTAGAAATTATATGTGCATTTTGCTGACAGATCTTAGTATTCCTATCTTTTGCTAATAGAATGTACTCGTGTACTTTGAATATTAATTTTTGTACCTCCATCAGAATTACAGAAGTGTAACCTCTGAAGCAAAATAACACCATTTTCAATGGCCAAACATAAGTTGCATATTATACAGGTATTGTGGGCAGGAGCATCTGCAAGGGAGGTCAAAAAGGTTAGATGATGTAAGCATTGTGCAGCATATTCCCCCCCCCCTTTTGTATGTGTATTGTACCATCACAATGTATGGAAAGGGCCAAGCTTGCAGTAAAAGGCCTACTTTCATCATTTTGACAAAAGTATCAGATTCTGCAGACTCTTCTGACTGCAGGCACATTCACACAAAAAATTAACTTATTCAGGCTGTGTAACATGAGCATGTGCCATGGATACAAATTCCAACTAATGTTAATCAGAAATGGTGGCTGCTTCAAAATAGAAGAAGCTTAACACAAAAGCCACAAATTGATGTTAAGGAGTTGTGTGGCAATGATCCTAGATGTTCATATTAAATAACTGGTTTAGCAATATTTGCATCCATGTTTAGCATCCAGTGGTATTGGTTAAGGTCCTCACCCCTATATTAAAATGTCATTTTTTTTTATTAAACCTGTATGCCACCCATCTCACCAGCAGCAACTCTAGGTAGCTTATAGACATTCAACTAAAATGCACTATAAAATATTAAGACAATAAATAAGGCCCACAAATTTTATTTATTTATTTATTTATTTAGTTACATTTATATACCGCCCTTTCCCTGAGGACTCAGGGCGGTTTACAGGGAATTAAAAAATCCACCATACAAAAGTTAAAAACCAAATTAAAAATATTAAATTGACCCTGTACACTTAAAACCCCAATTAAAAATTTCTCCTCAGCCTGGGCCCGAGAGCTCAAAGAGCCAGGTCTTCAGGCCCCGGCGGAATGATCGGAGGTCGGGGGCAGTCCTCAGCTCCACCGGCAGCTGGTTCCAGAGGGCAGGCGCTCCCACTGAGAAGGCCCTATCCCTGGGTGTCACCCGCTGGCAATCTCTTTAAATTCAAATAAAATTAAATTCAAATGAATTTGAATCCAATTAAAATGTAATTTAAATAAAACTAATTGGGATGGAGAAGGAGGGAGCAAAATGTACACAGGGAGGAGGTGGGGTGTTACCTACTCCATTAGCCACCTCCAAAGTACTATATCCCCATTGGGACCCCAGGCTAGTTGGCATAGCCATATCTTCAAGGCCTTTTGGAAGGCCAAAACAATCCATTTCAGAAAGCCATAGTGGAAAAGGCTCTTCTTCTGGGCCTTGCCAGCCCCAAATCCTTGGCTGGCAGGGTCCGAAGCATGCCCCTTCTGCTAGTGCGACTGGGGTGAACTACTCCCATCAGGATTATACTTTACACTCTTTTTAAAGCATGGCTTCAGAGAGTCATTAAAATATAAAAACTCTGTTCTTAGAATTTGTAAAAAAAGAATCTTGGATTAGGGTACTGGAATTATGTGGGGGAAATTTGGGAGGAACTTTTAGTAATACATTCTTTTTAACACGAGGCACAGAGTAAATGTTCAGATTCCATGCTGATGAGGATATATTTAGAAATCTATGTACAAAATGCATCATGTTTGCACTATATGTATATGCATTACTTGCATGCACACACATTTCTGATGTAACAGCTTTGTTTCTGTCTAACCTCTTTTCTTAAATAATTATCTTATTTCTTTGTGTAAGCATCTTGTACATTCTGTCTTGATCTGTAATCCAAAGTGTAATAAACCAAAAGTAAGTGCTGAGGAAGATCAGATCTTGAGGCCTTAGGGCCAAAGTTATGTTGACAGTCTCAGGGCAACCTTCCTAATAATTGTAATCCTAAAATTGCTGTTTGGTTTTATTGACCTCCAACTTTGTTGGGAGGGCAACTTTCAGAATTCTCAACTAGCTTGGCCAAAAGCTGAAGGACAATTTGGGAAATTGCAGTCCCAGCCCAAGTGGGGGAAAACTGCGTGAGGGTAGCCAGGATAAGATCACCATCACACCATCTGTTCCTGGGGTGTGTCAAACAATTCTGATAGCCTGATGAGCATCGGTAGAGTTGCATCGCATCCTGTTAATTTGGAGGTCACTCAGGATTGTGGATCTCTGGAGGAATTTTATAGCAAGCTTTCTTGCCAGGTGCCTTTGCTGTTTCCTTTTGTGATTGCTTCTGCTCTTCCCTCCTGCAGTGGTTGCTGAATGTCGGAACCGCCTGCTTCAGGCTGGTTTCCAGGAACTGAAAGAAACTGAACACTGGGATATCAAGCCTGACAGAAAGGTGAGGAGGATGAGGATGAACGTAACGACATTTCTGTACCTTGCTTCTGATTTATAGTTGTGTTGCCTTTATCTTGAAAGAGATGGAGGGTGGGGTGGAAGTACCTCCAGATATTTCCCTTAGAGACAAAGAAAAATATTGATGTCTCCCATCTTTCTGTACTCTTTTTTGGCCTTAGTATTTTGTGACCCGAAACTTTTCAACGTTGGTTGCTTTTGCTGTGGGGGGAAAATTCCAGCCAGGTAATGGCTTCACATTGGTTGGAGCTCACACTGACAGTCCCTGTTTGCGGGTAAGCAATGATATAATCTTTGTCTGATATTTTTGCTCTTGGCCAGATTTTTCTTTCCTGCTTCTTCTAATTATCTTAATTTCCCCTGCTATCACATTCCTAAGCACATTTGTCTGGTTGTGCTTCAACCAGTAGAGCTTCGTCCTCTTCTTCTGTTCCCAGCTACAATTTCCTATATGTTGGCACTATTTCTTATACTTTTTGGAAGGATTTCTGTTTTTGTATTCACAGCCTATTTCTTTTAAAAATGACAAAGTTCCACATAGTAATTGAACATGACTCTTGGGGAGATATGAGGTTATGGTTATGTCTCTTCCAGGTGAAACGGTCTTCAACATGTAATCAGGAAGGTACAGTCCAGGTGGCTGTGGAAACATACGGAGGGGGTATCTGGAATACCTGGTTTGACCGTGATCTCTCTGTGGCTGGAAGAGTAATTTTCAAGGTCAGTCCTGCCTGAATTACTCTCCTTCTACATTCTTAGATTCATACAATTGGAAAAGAACTTGAGACTCATTTCTTTCTCCATCTAGTATTATATAAGGATGTCACAAAAAGATCTACTTTTGTATTACTTCAATGCATGGCCACAACTGTAATGGATCTCTCCCCATGGACCCCAAGAAAACATAAGAAAAAAATAGATATTCCATCGCAAAAAGTTAACAGGGCAATTTTCCCATCTAATTGAGATGGTTAAGTAATCTGATTTACAGAACCAGAAACGACTCCTCATGATTTTTGGTTAACTTTTTGGCAGTTGCCTTGTGAAACAGTCTGGGACTGAAGATGTTGGAGTATTAAATGCAAACGTGTATAAATGTGTGTTGGCATTTAATCCTCCATCCAAATGTCAATGTTTGTGTTGTAAAATAGATTTCCAGGGCCTTGTGTAGAATACTTGTTTTCTATTCATTTCTTGATTGGAAATAGAATCAATAATATTACAGAAAGAGCCCATAAGAATGTTATTAAGCCTCAGCACTTCTATGAATTACAGGATCAGGCTTTCAGTCCTGATGTAACCAATACACTCAGAGGAACCAGATGCCTAATATTGTTTATAAATGATTGGAGAGTCATTTAAAGTGTGTTATGCAGCATTTTGCTCGTTGGCTTTGCGTATGGTGCAAAGCCAAATTTTAACATTTTCTGAGTGGAACTGAAAAACAGAAATGACTAATACATTCAAAATCTTTTGTTACTTCTTATCAGAGATGCAAATCTGTCCACCTCCACCTGAGCATAGAGCTTTCAACCAAAGCAGATTTTGCTTTTGTATAGAATTGCATTATTAAGATGTGCTAGTACAAGAGAGAAGATATAGGTATGATTACTAATGTATTGGAACATATCATTTGCAAAGAGTCTTGGTGGAGCAGTGGGCTAATTCCTCCTTAAGTAACACCAGCTGCCTGCAGTTAGTGCAGGTTCGAGTCCCACCAGGCTCAAGGTTGACTCAGCCTTCCATCCTTCCGAGGTAGGTAAAATGAGGACCCAGATTGTTGGGGGCAATTAAGCTGACTTTGTAATAATGCCGCTTGGGGGGCGGTGTGAAAGCCCTAATAAGCAGGCATATACATAGAATGAAGGCTACTGCTAAGCTTGTAAGCCGCCCTGAGTCTTCGGAGAAGGGCGGGATATAAATGGAATAAAAATAAAAATAAATAAATAAATGTGTTCAGAGAAGTTAATGTTCTCTTTATTTAATGTCCCTGGAAACAAAAATGGCTATTGCTGCTGCTTGTGATTAGGAATATACGGAGAAGTGACAGAAATCAAAATATGTCTGTTCCTTTTCTGTCTGTATGGGATGAGAAAATTGCTCTTAAGTTATATTAAAGTAGAAAAAGTAGATACCTTTTTTTCTTTTTTCTTTAAAAAATTCCGTTGCTCCAAATGTCCATTTTTAAACTTAAACTTTTAAAAAGTCTTTACAGGGGTGCGCTAGAAAAAAATCTACACACCTAATAAATAGATACTAACTTTAAATAGGTAACTTTGTGTATCTAAGGTTGCAAGACTGTAACTGCCAGGTTTAGTTACTGAAATTACTATGTGACATCAACAAAACCTCTTAAGGATTCCTTGGGAATTAATTAAAACTAACTGAAAGTTTAAAGTATTTGCCTTTTAGTGTCCTCTCTCTAGTCTAGCTCCCTTCCCACTTTAGTTTCTAAAATTAGTTTTCCTACGTTACTTAGATGAGCAAAGCATATATTCTGCTATGAGAAATGCTCCTGAAGTGTCAAATGTTGCTTGGATCTCAAAACTTAAGAAGAAAAAGGAGAGGAAAATCTTGCCGCATCTTAAAAATAAGTTCGGCAAGGCTGTGTTTGATTGCTCTTGGAAGAAGGGTGGGAAGTTAATTTTATCGATTTAGGTTTGAAAAAGTAGGACAAATTGCACATTGCATCTCATAATAAATAAGGAAAATAAAATTGAGGCTAGAACCTGTTTATTGTAAACAGACTACTTCTGAGAAGACTTGCACTCAGTGGTAATTTTCCCAGATTATGAAATGAGTTTTGCCTTTATTCAGATAAGTTTCTTGTTCTCATGTTTTGAAGAACATCTGGAAACACATTCAAAATGTACCTCTAGGAGACTATAAGATATTTGCTAAGGTGTTGGCTAATAGATTGATGAGGGTTCTGCAACGGGTGATTCATGGGGATCAAACTGGGTTTATTAGTGGTAGGCAAATGAAAAATAATGTGAGGCATATATATTAGATGTGTTGGAATTTTTGGAAAGGAACAACCAGATCCCTGCGGCGCTAATTTTTTTAGACGCTGAAAAAGCTTTTGATCAATTGAATTGGCAATTTTTGATGAAAGTTTTAGACAAAATGAATTTTGGGGATAAATTTTTGCAACCAATCAGGGCATTATATCAAAAACAAACAGCCCGAATAATAGTTAACAATAGCCTGACAGAAGTATGTAATATTGAGAAGGGCACAAGGCAAGGGTGTCCGTTATCGCCCTTGTTATTTGTGTTAACATTGGAGATATTATTGGTAAAAATACAAAATTCGGAAAGAATTAAGGGTATACAGATTAGAGATCAGGATTATAGATTGAGAGCGTTCGCAGACGATCTGGTTGTTACAGTGACCCAGCCGGAGAGCTCTGTTGTGGACCTGATGGAGATAATAATGCAATATGGGAAGGTTTCTGGATTTAAAGTTAATGCACAGAAAACTAAAATTTTGGCTAAAAACATGACAGCATCGCAAAAGGCCCTTTTAGAAGGGTTAACTGGATTTGAGATTGTCAAAAGGGTTAAATATTTGGGGGTGTTTTTGTCGCCCTCTAATACAAAATTATATAAAAATAAGTATGAAAAATTATGGGGGAAAATCCAAAAAGAAATGGAGAGTTGGGAAAAACTGCAATTGTCTTTGTTGGGGCGAATCGCAGCAGTAAAAATGAATGTCCTGCCTAAATTTTTATTTTTATTTCAAATGATACCGGTTCTTAAGAAAGATTCTAATTTGGAGGAATGGCAGAGAGGTATCAACAAATTTGTTTGGGCAGGGAAAAGGCCACGAGTTAAACTTAAGATTATGCAGGATACTCGTGAAAGAGGTGGTCTTAAAATGCCTAATTTTAAATTATATTATGAAGCTGCTGCGTTAGCAGGTATAAGTGATTGGATTAATTTGACACAAGAGAGATTATTAAATCTTGAGGGCCACGACTTGCTGTTTGGCTGGCATGCATATTTGTTGTATGATAAGAAGGTAGATAATGTGTTTAGAGTGCATATTTTAAGACAGGCATTGCTGAGAGTTTGGAAGAAGTACAGACATAAGTTAGATTGTAAGATACCACTGTGGGCAATTCCAAAACACGCAATAGAAAATATACATGCTGGTTTCAAACATGATGTGACTACGTACAAGGAGATTCTAAGCTTGGAAAGAAATGCTTGGTGTTTGAAGCCATATAGTCTCTTGCGAGACGAGAAGATTGTTCAAAATTGGTTTCAATATACTCAGCTACGGGCCAGGTGGAAAGAAGATCAGAAAAATGGTTTTACAATGACTGATGAAAATCTGATAAAGCAAATTAGAAATCAGGGACCAGCACATATTAAACGGATATATCTTGCATTGATACAGATTGATTCAGAAACAGAACTTGTTAAGGATTGTATGATAAAATGGGCCCAAAATATCCAGGAAGTTATCACAATGGACACGTGGGAAAAGATTTGGGTGAGGAACGTAAAATTTACACAAGCTCAAAATTTAAGAGAGAACTTTTATAAAATGTTTTATAGATGGCATCTAGATCCTAAAAAGCTTGCAAGTATGTATCCGAATTATCAGCCAAAATGCTGGAGATGTGGTGATGAAGATGCAACATACTTTCATGTAGGGTGGACTTGTAAAAAGATCAAGGTTTTCTGGATAAAAATTTGGTGGAATATGCAGAAGATTTTTAAGCAAAGGATAAAGTTTTGTCCGCAACTCTTCTTGTTGGGAATAATCACGGATGCTACGGTTGTGGACACTAAATTGATGTTAAATTTAATTACGGCAGCAAGACTTTTGATAGGTCAGTATTGGAAGAAAGAGGAACTGCCGACCATAGAAGAGTGGACTTTAAAGGTCTCCGACCTGGCAGAGATGGCGAAGATTTCGGCTTATTTGAAAGATCACTCGCAAGAATGTTATATTATGGAATGGAGAAAATGGATTGAGTTTATTCAGAACAAGTATAGGGTTAAGAAGTTTCATGTAGCATTTGAATAAGTCTTCTTTCTTTTTTTTCTTTTTCTATTTTAGCTTTTCTATATATATTTAATATTACTAAGGTTTGTTTTATCCTATATAAGCTAGAGAGTGATGGATTTTAGAGATTATGGTTTTTAGTATATGGTTGTTTATGATTGTTTTTTTATATATACCTTGTATTTAGCTCTGGGAAGTCGAGGGGGGGAGGGGGGAGAGGGAGGGAGAAGGGAGGGGGAGGGGGATTGTTAAAGATAAACTGTATGTTAAAACTTTTCAATAAAAAAAAAATGTACCTCTAGGGATACGCAGTGCTTTGCATTGGAAGCAGAAGGGAACACGGAAGTGCATATTGTGCATAAGGCTCTGTGTCCCTGCCAAAACACTTTTTTCTGCTTCAGATTTAAATTGCTGCACACCCATGCAAAACACTAGAAGGCTAAAATAGATTTCAGCAGTTGACAAAGATGCATTCCGTGAGCTGCTAGTCTCTTTGCGTACCAACCCTTGTCCCTCTTGATATGTGTTTTCCCAGGTAGATATTGGATTCTTATTTCTTTAGGTCTGCTGTGTGAGAAGGGGACTCTTGAAACCTCTAACTTTCCAGTATGTATAAGGGATGTGGAGAAGCAGAAAATACTGAAGCATTTGGGGCTTCATGCATACTAGAAACAAACATACCAAGAGTTTGTTTATATGTGCAGCAGACTTATGCGTCACATTATTTGAATTGGGATATATTGAAAACATGATGAGGTATAAATTAGGATTTGCAAATCATAATGGTTTCATTCGTGCAATATGCATTCCCATTGGACCAGCTAACCGAAGGATTGCCTTTTTCAAAGAGTCTCTACCCATCCAACTCAATCTAGCAGAATGAGCATGCTGTAGTTGAAGGGGACTAGATGGGCATTTTCTGCTGTGATTCCTGCCCTATGGAACATCCTCCTTTTGGAGATTAGAATGGCCCCAATCCTGATAGCCTTTTGTAAAGCCCTAAAACCCTGGCCATGTTCCTGAGCCTGCAGTGTTGAATGTGTCAAGAGCCCTCTTTCCTGGGTTTTTTGCAACAGGCCAACTGTCTTGGCTGCTATGTATATTAAAATTTGGATGTTTTTCATTGTTTGTTTTCTTGTTTTAAAATGTATTTCATGTCTTAATTGTAATATGTTTTTTATTGAAAAGTTTTAAAATACATTTTAAAAACATAAACTCCCTCCCTCCCCCTCCCCCCAATTGTAATATGTTTTTTGAATTGTAAACTTTCCAAAGTCATTGATTGAGATGAGGGCTATAGAAAAGGAAGGAAGGAAGGAAGGAAGGAAGGAAGGAAGGAAGGAAGGAAGGAAGGAAGGAAGGAAGGAAGGAAGGCTCAAAGAAGCCCCATTACAGCCAGCCTATAGTGTGCCAATAAGAAGCCTGCAAGTGTAGATTATCTCTTCCTTGCATTCTCCGGATGTGATTCCCAAAATTTCATGCCATCAAGATGGCTGACAATCATGGGAACTCCATTCCCAATATTTCTGGATCACCCAATGATGTGAAACTGGTTTATTAAGGACTTGAGAGTTTATTAAACAGTGGATAACTTCAAGATGAAGAGCTGAAGGCGCCAAAGTATGGTAATATCCTTGCTGAATGGAGATGGATAAATATTGGATCTAAAGCTTGATATTTCTTCCTGTATTGAAACCAGCACACATTTCCTTATGTGCTACCTCGAGTATTTCTGCTTAAGCAGACTAGTCTCTGAAGAATAAAATGAATTGGACAAAAAAATAGAGCCCTGTGAAATTTTTGTAGCTTTGTAAGTCAATAACAGTCAATGAAAAGTTCATCTTGAAAGCACTTGAGGCTGAAATAGATACAATACAATACAAAGGATCTGTCTTCAAATCGTCCGTTTCTTATTTGGCAGCAGTGTTGTTAAAGATTACTATATTTCCTCTTTCCAGGCCACTAAACACGGGCTGGGTAATTAAAAATAAAACTCTTCGGATAAAAATCAGAGCCATGAAATTCTCCACCTGTTCTTAGTTAAAGTTCAACGATGCATTTATTTGGGCCAGTGGAGTTGGTTTTCTTTTGATAACTGCTAAGACAGAATTACTTGCTGGAGCTGTTTCCTGTATAGCTTTCCTCTATCCTTTTTTTTTTCAATCATAAGATTTACTCGTTCAGATCAAACAACAGTGGTTTTATACTGCTTTCTGTTTCATTGCAGGACCTGTCCACAGGGCGACTGGAGCAACAGCTAGTGAGGGTGGAACAGCCGCTTCTCCGCATCCCAAATTTAGCCATCCATCTCCAGCGCAACGTGAATGAGAGCTTTGGACCAAATACTGAGCAACACCTGTGAGAGAGTAAACAGTCCTTGTCCTGCACTGTCTCAAACAAGGAGCGTTCCTTGGAAGCTGTTATGTTAGGGCTAATCAGTTAGTCAGTCTTTAGGAAAAGAGATCCCAGGAGCCCTGTTTATTGACTTCTTTTCTAGCAAGGGCTGCAGCGCAAAAGAGCTGTGCTGGGATTGGAGCAAAGCCTTAATTATTGCAGTATGTTGTTCCCGCACTGTCAAACTTGGTGGAGCAGTGGGCTAATGCCTCCTTAAGTAACACCAGCTGCCTGCAATTAGTGCAGGTTCGCATCCCACCAGGCTCAAGGTTGACTCAGCCTTCCATCCTTCCGAGGTAGGTAAAATGAGGACCCAGATTGTTGGGGGCAATTAAGCTGACTTTGTAATAATGCCGCTTGGGGGGTGTATGAAAGCCCTAATAAGCAGGCATATACATAGAATGAAGGCTACTGCTAAGCTTGTAAGCCACCCTGAGTCTTCGGAGAAGGGCGGGATATAAATGGAATTTAAAAAAAAACACTAAATGGCTCTAGGAAGTCCAGTCTCCCTACCAATTGGGGAATAAACATCCTTGTTTGTTTCTTAACTCGGTACTATGTCCTACAGTACTGAATTCCATAGATTAACTTTATGCTGTGGACCAAAGTTCTGATTGTGCTGCACGTGCACATACACATAACCACATTGAGTAACCTTTTATTGCGTACGATTCCGGAGAAAGGATGTTGCAGTTTTATCAAAATTTGTAAGTGGGATTCAGGAAGGGCTTTTGCCAGTGTGGCACTTTGAGTTGGTAAACACTTTTACAAGAGATTTGCCTTAAGGCTTTCCCCTGCACCTTATCGCTTCTCTCTCAATAAGACCAAATAATCATCTGGCAAACAAAGTATGAATTCTCTGCTTTCAGTGTACTGTATACAATACTGCTTTTATTACGAGCCACTTTGATTTCCCTTGGTTAAGGTAGTTACTATTAAAGTAGAGTCCACCTTAAAATAGACATAGGTAAAGTTATCATGTTGGTCCAGATTTACTCAGAGCAGATTTCTTGAATCTGTGGAGTATAAGTAATGCTATTCTGTCCAGTTCCCTGCTTGATGCAGGAAACTGTGAGCAAGAGTGTCCTCATTCAAGAGCACCCAGCCAAAAGACTTCTAGAAAGGGAGGGCTTGATAGACTTCTTGGCCATTCACTGCATGGGTTGAATGCTGCTTTTCTGCTGATCTTTGGCTCAGTGTGCTCCCATCAATGGAAGCGATCTTTCATGATTTCCCATCTTCCTGCAATTTCTCTTACTGTCCTAGAGGACCTACCGTCCTTTGGAGCCATTACTGAGGTAGGTATAAAAGTCTACAAGTTCAGAAAAAAGTTATGAAGTTTGTCCCTTCTGCCAGTCAGCCATCAGAAGCCTTTCTTCTCTGGCTTGGAACCCTCAGAACCTGACCATGACCTTCAGACTTACTTGAAGGCTTGGTTTGGTTTTATAGTAACTGAGTAGTAGGATGGAGTCTGCCAGGGGAGTCGAGTTCGCCTCACAGTGATAGGTGTGTGTGTGTGGGGGGGGGGAACATTCATGCTCACATTTTCTTTCAGAAAAGCTTCATCTGGAGGCAAAGGAGCCTTCTTCTGTCTAGGAATGCTGAACAAGACCTCTTATACTACCCAGGCTGTTCCCTAGCTCTTGGATGCTTTAGCAGTATTCTGAATGTAATGATGGGAGAACATCCTGAGAAAAATAGGAGAAATATCTAGAGCAGTTTTCCAAACATCACGCCCTTTAGGTGGGGTTGGACTAGATTCCCATCTCTCCCCAGTATTTTGCAGATTGAGAATAATAGATGATGTAATCTGGGATTTCTGGACACTACCTCCATGGGGATGAGAAGCGTGTGACCTGTTAGCTACCTGCAGGATGCTCTGCTTTCTTCCTCAGCTCTGAATTCTGCTGGCTCTGTATTTTTAAGTTCTAAGGTTCTCCAGGGAGCCACTATAACAGCCAGTTCATTGGCTTTTCACAGAGTTCCAATTCTGGCCACTCAAGCCCAGGAGATATTGGAGAAGGGAGACTCCATAATAGAAGACAGTTGCACCCAATCTTTCCAGGTAAGATAATTGGATAGGGCAGGGGTCTTCAAACTTGGCCCTTTTATGACTTGTGGACTTCAACTCCCAGAATTCCTCAGCCAGGCACTCTGGCTGAGGAATTCTGGAAGTTGAAGTCCACAAGTCATAAAAGGGCCAAGTTTGAAGACCCCTGGGATACCGGGTGCAGTGGACTCATCAGTCTGTATTGGTCATAAGCTATTGGTTGGGAGCAATAGGGCTGCAAGTGAGGGAAAGCCTGTCTCTGTCACTGTAGGATGTTTGCCAGAGCGTTGCACATTCCTACCTTCTCTCTTGTCTACCAGAATCGTCATGCTCCAATTCTGATCTCCCTTCTCTGCTCCCAACTGGAAGTGAAACCTGAACAACTGGTTGAGATGGAACTGTGTTTAGTAGATACCCAGCCCCCAGTAAGCACAGTTTTATTTTTATTTGTTTATGTTTTGCATTGCTACATAATGAGTTGGGTTGGAGGTTCAGGTGGCTTGTGTTTAGGCAGTCCTACGTTTTAAATGGCAGGTTACAAGAGAGAGATGAAATCGTGTTCTTCTGTAATGTAGCTTGATTTTCTAGAAATGCCTTTAAATGAGATTTGTCAAGAGGTTTGAGACTTACTCCAGCTTCATATTCTGCTTTGTTTTCATTTATTTACTCACATGTAGGCAGTATGAGAGATACTGTATTTAGATGGGGATACACTAGGAAGGGCAAAAACATTTCCCTAAATTGTGGTGTTGCAGCTGCCAAAAAGGTAACTGATGTTTGAGAAAATATTAACGAGCATAAGATTATGGGAAATAATTCTTGTATTTTATTCTGCCTTGGCTATATCACATTTAAGGTGCTATGTCCAGTTCTGAGCATTGTAATCAAAATGGATCTGGAACAACTTGAAGAAAGTGAGGGGACTGGAAATCCAAGTCCTATCAGGAAAGTTTATTTGTTTGCTTATGAGATTGTCCACTGTTTGAAATCTAATGGATTCTAGGCAGCTCACAGAACTGGTTTAAGATTGAGAGGAAGTATAATAGCAGCCCATAGGATTGCTAACTAGACTTCTTTGTCATCTCTGAGGGCAAGAGGGGAGCCCTTGGATTAAATCTGTAGGGATTTAGGCTCAAATTAGATATTCTGAGGAAATTCCTGACAATAGCAGTAGTCAGCCAGTGGGATAGGCTACCTCATAAAGTGGTATGTTTCCTTTCTGTGGAGTCTTCAGACAGAGACAAAGTAGCCATCAGGCCAAAGTGCTTTAACAAATCCTATAAGCAGGGACCAGATGCCCTTCAAGGATTCTGTCAATTAATTGTATCATTTTATTTTATGTTTTTTGCCCATGACTTCCCAATAGACACTGGGTGGTGCCTTCAACGAATTTATATTCTCTCCTCGCCTGGATAACCTCCACAGCTGCTATTGTGCCCTGCAGGTGAGTAACTTAATATTAGGAGCTTTCTTGCTGCTGTGCTGCTACCTCAGCACCCAGGAAAAGGCTACACTGGAACGTACAGGTAGTCCTTGACGTACGACCATTCATAGTTAGAAAAGTGCTGAAGAATGTGACTTATGATGAGTCCTCGCACATATGACCATTGCAGCATCCCTGTGGCCACGTGATCAGAATTCAGGCATTTGCTAACTAGCATGTTGTAGCATCCCAGAGTAGTGTCCCATTTGTGACTGCACCGGGAGCTTCTGGCAAGGAAAGTCGGGGGGGGGGGGTGAGGGGAAAGGGAGAAGCCAGATTTGCTTGATGACAATGATATGTTTGACCACAGTAAAAGGTTGTAAAATCTCTAAGCAACGGAAGTACCCTCTCAGTTGTCATAAGTTGAGGACCATTTGTAGATGCTATTTTCTCGCCATGCGTTGTCTGGCTTTCTGCTAAGCATGGCATCAGGTTCTGACAGAAAGTTATCTTGGAGGCCCTTATGCACCAGCATCTTCCTGTAGGTTGAGCTAAACAGGAGAGATGAGGATCATAAGCCCAAACCCACAGTCTGAGTGCGCTGAGATAACCCAGGAGTAAACACTAAGCAGTGATCTATATTAAATGGTCATTTATCTTACACTGTCTACAATATCATACACCAGGAACAATATACATACACATGCTAATAAAGCAGGATCCAATACACAGCAGTTACAGCAGGAAATGGAAGAGAGGAAGAACACATCAGCAGAGCCTTCCCTTTATACCATGGCTCTTAAATCCTGCTTTTTAAAAACCAAGTTAGTGGCCTAAAGGTTGAATCATGGCAATTGGACCAATCTATGTTAATCTGAGATATTTCATTTGATTAAAGCCATGAATAAAGGCAAATATATGTTGTTGTTAACTGCGAAGTCGTGTCCGACTCATCGCAACCCTATGGACAACATTCCTCCAGGCCTTCCTGTCCTCTACCATCTTCTGGAGTCCATTTAGGCTCATGCCTACTGCTTCAGTGACTCCATCCAGCCACCTCATTCTCTGTCGTCCCCTTCTTCTATTGCCCTCAATCTTTCCCAGCATTAGGCTCTTCTCCAGTGAGTCCTTCCTTCTCATTAGGTGGCCAAAGTATTTGAGTTTTAGCTTCAGGATCTGGCCTTCTAAAGAGCAGTCAGCGTTGATCTCTAGGACTGACCGGTTTGATCGCCTTGCAGTCCAAGGGACTCGCAGGAGTCTTCTCCAGCACCATAGTTCCAAAGGCCTCAATTTTTTGGCGCTCAGCCTTTTTTATGGTCCAGCTTTCACTGCCATACATTGCAACTGGGAAGACCATACCCTTGACTATATGCACTTTTGTTGACAGGGTGATGTCTCTGCTTTTTAGTGTGCTGTCTAGATTTGCCATGGCTTTCCTCCCGAGGAGCAAGCGTCTTTTAATTTCTTGGCTACAGTCCCCATCTGCAGTGATCTTGGAGTCCAGGAAAATAAAGTCTGTCACTACCTCCATTTCTTCCCCATCTATTTGCCAGGAATTGAGAGGGCCGGATGCCATGATCTTGGTTTTCTTAATGTTAAGTTTCAAGCCAAGTTTTGCACTCTCCTCCTTCACCCACAACAAGAGGCTCTTTAGTTCTTCACTTTCTGCCATTAGAGTGGTATCATCTGCATATCTTAGGTTGTTGATATTTCTTCCAGCAATCTTAATTCCAACTTTTGATTCCTCTAACCCTGCCTTTCTGATGATGTGCTCTGCATATAAGTTAAATAGGCAAGGCGACAATATACAGCCTTGCTGGACTCCTTTCCCAATTTTGAACCAATCAGTGGTTCCATGTCCAGTTCTCACTTGCTTCTTGGCCCACATATAGGTTTCTCAAGAGACAAATAAGATGGTCTGGTACGCCCATCTCTTTAAGAACTTGCCACAGTTTGTTATGATCCACACAATCAAAGGCTTTAGCATAGTCAATGAAGCAGAAGTAGATGTTTTTCTGGAACTCTCTAGCTTTCTCCATGATCCAGCGTATGTTGGCAATTTGATCTCTAGTTCCTCTGCCTCTTCGAAATCCTGCCTGTACTTCTGGTAGTTCTTGGTCCACATACTGCTGGAGTCTAGCTTGTAGGATTTAAAGCATAACTTTACTAGCCTGAGAAATGAGTGCAATGGTGCAGTAGTTTGAACATTCTTTGACACTGCCTTTCTTTGGAATTGGAATGTAAACTGATCTTTTCCAATCCTGTGGCCACTGTTGAGTTTTCCAAATTTGCTGGCAAATTGAGCGTAGCACTTTTGCTGCATCGTCTTTTAAGATTTTGAATAGCTCAACTGGAATACAGTCACCTCCACTAGCTTTGTTGTTGCTCAGCTTTTCTAAGGCCCACTTCACTTCACATTCTAGGATGTCTGGCTCGAGGTCAGTGACCACCTCATTGTGATTATCAGGGACATTAAGCTCATTCTTGTATAGTTCTTCTGTGTAATTTTGCCATCTCTTCTTAATCTCTTCTGCCTCTGTTAGGTCCCTGCCATTTTGGTCCTTTATCATGTCCATTTTTGCATGAAACGTTCCCTTCATCTCTCCAATTTTCTTGAAAAGATTTCTGGTCCTCCCTATTCTATTGTTTTCTTCTATTTCTTTGCACTATTCATTTAAGAAGGCATTCTTATCTCTTCTAGCTATTCTCTGGAATTCTGCATTCAATTGGGCGTATCTTTCTTTTTCTCCCTTGCCTTTCGCTTCCCTCCTTTCCTCAGCTATTTGCAAAGCTTCCTCAGACAGCCATTTTGTTTTCTTGCATTTCTTTTTCTTTGGGATGGTTTTGGTTGCTACCTGTTGTACAATGTCGCGAACCTCTGTCCATAGTTCTTCAGACACTGTCTATCAGATCTAATTCCTTAAATCTATTTGTCACCTCTACTGTATATTCAACAGGGATATGATTTAATTCATACCTGAGTGGCCTAGTGCTTTTCCCTGCTTTCTTCAGTTTAAGCCTAAACTTTGCAATGAGAAGCTCATGGTCTGAGCCACAGTCAGCTCCTGGTCTTGTTTTTACTGACTGTATAGAGCTTCTCAGTCTTTGGCTGCAGAGCATATAGTCAATCTGATTTCTGTGTTGACCGTCTGGTGATGTCCATGTGTAGAGCCATCTCTTGGGTTGTTGGAAAAGAGTGTTTGCTATGACCATTGTATTCTCTTGACAAAATTCTATCAGCCTGTGCCCTGCTTCATTTTGTACTCCAAGGCCAAACTTGCCTGTTATTCCGCTTATCTTTTGGCTTCCTACTTTAGCGTTCCAATCCCCCATGATGATAAGGATATCATTTTTTGGTGTTAGTTCTATAAGGTGCTGTAGGGCTTCATAGAACCGGTCAATTTCATCCTTTTCAGCACTGGTGGTTGGGGCATAGACTTGGACTACTGTGATATTGAATGTTTTGCCTTGGATTCAAACTGAGATCATTCTGTCATTTTGAGGATTGTATCCCAGTATTGCTTTTCCTACTCTTGTATTGACTATGAAGGCTACTCCATTTCTTCTGAGCGATTCTTGCCCGCAGTAATATACCTGCTGGTCATCTGAATTAAAGTCACCCATTCCTGTCCATTTTAGTTCTCTGATACCTAGGATGTCGATGTTCAGACTTGTCATCTCTTGTTTGACCACATCCAGCTTTCCTTGATTCATGGATCTTACATTCCAGGTTCCTATGGAGAAAAAAATCTTTACAGCATCGGACTTTCCTTTCACCACCAGATACATCCACAGCTGAGCATCCTTTTAGCTTTGGCCCAGTCGCTTCATTCTTTCTGGTGCTACTAGTACTAGCCCTCTGCTCTTCCCCATTAGCATATTGGACGCCTTCCGACCTAAGGGGCTCATCTTCCAGCGTCATATCGTTTTGTCTTTTGGTACTGTCCATAGGGTTTTCATGGCAAAGATACTGGAGTGGGTTGCCATTTCCTTCTCCAGTGGATCACATTTTGTCAGAACTCTCTGCTATGACCTTTCCATCTTGGGTGGCCCTGCATGGCATAGCTCATAGCTTCATTGAATTATGCAAGCCCCTTCGCCACGACAGGGCAGTAATCCATGAAAAGGGCAAATATGTGTATCACAGGATAATAATGCTGGATCCAATCTGGGTCGGTCACCAGGACTATGCACTAGAGTAGCCCAAAGGACATCTTCTGGTGAGAAAGAAGTTCCCTGAGGATGGAGTCCAGCATATGTCTGAAAGTGTGGAAGACTAAACCTTTGGTCCCGGTGACCAACCCAGACTGGATCCTGCAATAAGTTAAGAGTGCAGTCAAGAGGCCCACTTACCTGGCAAAAGGACAGCTTCTCCAGTGTCCCTCCTAAACTATGGAATGCATTTCTTTCATACACAGAGACATGCTTGGTGTCCACAAGTTCCATGAAGGTTGAATGTGTAGAGACCAGCAAAGCATCCCACAAAGGTTGATCGACTGAACAAATACTAAAATCATGTTTCTCTAGGAAACAGAGCAAAAGGGAATAATTGCACATTTACATGAACAGAGCATTAACATTTAACAGCATCTTTAGAAGGACAGGAGACGAACTGTACAAATTGAAAGATTTGGAGAAATTTAACAAATCTAGTTGGCCAACTTAGATACAGGTCAGCATTTTTTAGCAAATAGTATCTATTATTTACAGTTTTATTACCCCCTTACTTCTACCAGTGCAATGAATTTCTGACATAGAAGAGGGTAGTGTTAAGAACTGAGCTTAGAGGAGTTGTTTCTGTACTGTAGCTACAAAGAGCTTAAAGGAACTGGAGAGAAGTCAAAACTCTTATTTTCCTAGGCTGGTATGTTTCTCCAGATGGGCATTTTGGAAGAACACTTAGTCAAGACTTACAAATAGACTTCCTCATTGAGTGGGAGGTCTAATTCAGGTTTCTTCTTGTATGAATGATCTAGCTATGAACTGCAGATCCTTCCAGTCCTAGGCTTTATTCAGCATTCTGACAGATATTAACTCATAAACCCAGGAGAAAGCCAGCAGAAATTATTTTTGAAAATCCTTAGGTGTTTCCTATCTCTTCACCTTGGTCCCTTGTCTACCTCTTCAGGCTTTGATTGAATCTACCGATGAGCCTGACTTTCTTGCTCAAGAGCCCAATGTGCGCCTGGTTGCACTCTACGACAACGAAGAGGTTAGTGGTAAGCTCTTTTTGTGGATAGAAGGTCAAAGGAGCCTTTCCTGTTCTGAACTGAAGGGATATTTACCATGACATGGTTAAATCTAATAGACAACATGGGCTGGGAGATTTTTTTGACCACTCTTTCAACCCTTTGACATCCAAAACTGATAGAGGTCCTAGCTGGTGATGCAATGAGTTAACTAGAGTGGGACCAAATATTTCAGCCCGGGAGTGGAGGTAATTTAAGGAATAAAATGAGTTTCTTTAAGTCTCGTCTCTTACACCAGTCCCAGATTGTTCTGATTTAGAGGATGGGGTGGGCATTTAAAAAAGAGGTCTGAAGCCCCCACCCAAAGGAAGATTTAAAGGTGGATGTCAGAAAACAGTGCACAAGAGTAGCACGTTGCCCACAGTAACCATATCAATCATAAGGTAGGAGAATTGTGGACAAAGTAAGCTACAGATAAGAAGCGGCAGCAGAACTGGAAGTGGTAAGAGGGGATAAAGCTGATCTCCAAATTGGGATGGCAGTTAAAATTCTGGTAGCATCAAAACGCTTCTTGATACTTCACCTTTTGAATGCATCTTTGTGGCAGGTTGGTTCAGAAAGCGCTCAAGGGGCTGCATCCCTCCTCACGGAGCTTATTCTTCGTCGCATTTCAGCTTCACCTCAGAACCTTACAGCATTTGAGGAAGCAGTGCCCAAATCGTGCATGATCAGTGCAGATATGGCTCATGCGGTGCACCCCAATTATGTGTAAGTATGTTACTAAGGGAGAGTGTGAGATAGTGTACCAGGGCTGGGGAAGTATGTCGTTCAGTATTGGACATTCTTATATACATTTTGTCACAAGGTTGCTTGCTGCTTTCAAAAAACTTATTTTCATTCGTTACCCACAATTCCTTCCTTCAGATTGTATGAACCTTAACAGGGAAAGCTACTTGAATAATAAAACCCTCAGACTCTTGTAAGCTGCCTGTTGTACTTTTTCCATATCTGAAGAGGCAAAGGGGTATTTAAAATCTCCTAATCACTTTTGGGTTATTTGTATATCACGGGGTAGAGGACTGATACTCCTCTTCAAATTATAAATGATTCCCCAATATAGGTATGTATGTATATACGTATGTATGTATATATTTAATTTGTATGGGAATCCCTATCTTAAAACAAGAGACTATACGTATGTATAAATTTAATTTCTATAGGTACCCATATCTTTAAACAAGTGATTATATGTGTGTATGTATTTAATTACTATAAGCACCCTTATCTTAAAACAAGTGACTATTTAATTTCTATGGGAACTCATATCATAAAACAAGTGACTCGGGGCAGCAAACAATCATGAAACAGAAACATTTCCAATATCATACAAAAATAAATATAGATGGCAAGAGGGGAAAAACCATCATCATAGATGTCAGGAAACGGGACCCTTCACTTACTTGGGGGCCCAGGGACAAAGCCAGACCTTCAGGTCCTTATGAAAGGCCAACAGGGTCAGAGTCAGCTCTGAGGGAAGAATGTTCCAGAAGGCAGAGGCTACGGCAGAGAAGGCACATCTCCTAGTCCCCACCAGCTGACATTCCTTGGCTGACAGAACCCACAGCATATCCAGCCTATTGGACCGAATTGGATGCGAAGACATCATTTTGTTCCTGGGTTTTGGGTTCCTCTGAAAGCGGCTAACCTTTTAGAACGGATCCGCTTACTTATTTTGTAAAGGACTGAGCCAGGATTCCGGGCAGAGTCATGAGCAAGCCCTCTTTCTTCCAAAGCCTTGAAGTTGCCAAAAAGAAAACAGGTAGTCCTCAACTTAGGACCGTAACAGAGCCCCGAATTTCCATCGTGCCAGTCAAGGCGCTCAAGTGACCATCTTTATGACCTTTTTTATTTCTTTTTGGAGCTGTCATTAAATAAGTGGGGCAGTTGTAAAGCAAACCAGGTTATAAACTCTGCCATAACTTCAAATTGGTACTAGGCAACCAGTCGTTAAGCGAGAACTGCCTGTATGATAAAAAGTCAACCTGAATACGCAAGTGGGTCCGTGCAGCCCTCCATGCCGTGTGCTTTCAAGCTTGAAACATCTTTCAGAACTGGTGCTGAGATGGCCTCCTTCCTCCTGTTGCTGATGTGCTGCAGAATAAAGTAATTTTATTCTAATTGTTTGAAGCACTTCTCTCTCCAGGCCAGAGGTTCTGTGCTAATGAAAGATCTCTGCACAGAGACTTCTTCCTTGGTTCTGTCAAAAAGGGCTAGTCTGTCTCATCTATTAAAAACGGTTTGAATGCTTTACGGCGACAGCTCCTCTTTCCTTCTGTCCTGTGATCTTTGAAATTCAGGCCCAAGTGGAAGTGCTTACTATAGGCTGTTCTTTTTGCAGGGATAAGCATGATAAGAACCATCGGCCACAGTTTCACAAGGTAGGTAACACGGACTAGTTGGCCAGGGCGTGTTTTTGAAAGCTAGGCAAGCAGCACAGGAACAACTCACTAAGGGGCGGATTCAAATGCAAAACCCGTTCTTGAAATGGAGATTTCTTTTTCTTATTTGAGAGCCAGCTGTGGGAGTGCTCACAACAATGATAACCGTTTTGAATAGATTCAGGATTGGGGAGGGCTCAGGAGATACTCCATATGGCAGATGACTAGTGGAAAAGCGCTTTCTGGAGATTATGCTGTTGTTTTGGTGCCCTAGTTGTGGGAAAGTATACTAAAGGTAATTATTTTGATTATTGGAAGCTATGTCTTCCTTCCTGTTGAGCAAAACAGTTGTGCTTCGCCCAGATGAAGAGATGGAAGGCGAGTTGGAGAAAAGCACACAGATAGGAAGGAAAGCTCTCTTTTTATATATTTTGTACCTTACATCAGTAAATTATTTATGTGAAGAGATGTATCCTTTTTAAGAGTTCAGAATCTGGTGGGAAGCACCAGTCAAACCCTTCCTGTTAGGGTGGAACATCTCAAGAAAGCCCAAGTAGAATTAACAAATAACAAATTTGTTAATTTGTTAATTTTCAAACTGGAAATTCAGTCTGTTGATTTGCTGTGCAGGGACCTGCTCTGAAAATAAACAGCAACCAACGCTATGCCTCCACTGCTGTCACGGAGGCATTGATTCGTGAGATTGCCACTCGTGTCAACGTTCCTTTACAAGTAAGCATTTTAAAAAGTAAAGATTCCCTTTATCCATGCACTTTCATTGGCATCACTACACAGACTCCCAGTCTAGCCCGTATCTCTGGTACTCCCTGGGGTTCTCTGTCCCAAGTACTAAGCAGGCCTGACCCACTTAATTTCCAGGCTTCCAGAAGGTTGGCTGCATGGTGCCAATGGCTGCATGATGCTTCAGCCATTACGAACTGCCATTGCGCTACATCACTGTACACTCCATTGGGGGTAAATCATCCGACCTGCCAGGAACGGGAGATAAGGCCAGGGCTTTATAGTTAAATGCTAAACGAAGGGCTTCTCCCTCTGAAGATGTTCCCTTTTCATTTGGTGGTTCAGTCCACATTAGAAACTTCAGCTTGATTGTAGAGTTGGACTGGCCAGTACCAAGGATCTGAGAACCCCATTCAAAAGATTCAGTTCTATAGCCTGCTCTCCCTCCTTCATTGCTATCAAAAAGATTTGTCAGCTGTCTGCTCTTTTTTTCTCTCTCTCTCATGTCGGTTACAGGAATTTATGGTTCGAAATGATTCTCCTTGTGGCACAACCATTGGACCCATCCTGGCTTCCCGCCTTGGTTTGCGTGTTCTTGATATGGGTTGCCCACAATTAGCTATGCACTCCATTCGTGAGATGTGCTGCACCTCAGGGGTTCTTCAAACCATCACTCTCTTCAAGGTAGGCGACAGCTTGGGTGCTTCCGTCCTGGGAAGGGGGTTGAAGACAGCATGCAAAGTTACTGCCTCTTCTTTCCTTTGCCCTCCACCTCCCAGTGAAGACTGGTTGATCTAAGCACCTAGGTAGGGTAGCAAAGCCCTTTTGCAGATAAGCACCCTCCAATCAGGACTGGGGTAGCAGATTTGAGGGCGCGAAAGGAAAGAAGCAAATGGGTTCTTTGTGAGATGGGAGCAGGTCCTAATCCCTGCCTTCCTCCACTCCCAGTTCCTGGGTTGAGGTTTGGGCTTTGGTTCTTGTAACTCGCTGGCTCTTCTTTGTAATCTTGTCTTCATGTTGCCATGGCTACAATGGTGGCCTTGAATCAGTGATGGGTTTCCATGGTAACACTGTGCCTCACGATTCTCTGGCTGCCATGGTGACGCCATTGTATGTATTGATAGCTGCCTGCTTTTTTCCCTTTGAGAGCCGTTCTCTGCATCCCCTCTGACCCTGACTTCTCTCTTTTCTCCTTCCCAGGGCTTCTTCAATCTGTTTCCCACCTTGGATCAGGCACTTCTGAGCAGCTGATGGGCAGCCTGAATGCTGAAAGAGGCTCTCCCTTTTCCTTAGGCTGGATAATAATTAAAGCAGCTTTAATCCAGTGACCTCTGTGCAGTTCAGAGGCTTGCTGAGTTTTCATTTGTTTTTCTGTCTCGCTTCAGAACAGAAATTACCTCCTAGTCATATTTACACTATTATGGCTGAGCCCAAGAGGCGTAAAATAACCTTTGAACTCTTTTTTTTCTGTCAACAGTAAGACGGTGAAATTTAAATACTGGGCCCCGGAATAATTTTAATTATTTCAAGTGGGAAGTAAAATTACAGATGACTTTCTGGTGTTGGTAAATGCCGAATGATGCAGATCTCAGTTTCTCCTTCCACTCCCACACCCCCTGCTTGCACAGGCTATGTGAAGATAGCAAGGCGATGCTGGCGTCTCAAGTAACATACGAAGGTCACGTATGCAGAACTGCTCCACATAGATTACGTTCTTAGATGACCATTTTAAGTATGCAATCAGATCGTAATGGGAGGGTGAGGCTATTGCATATTCTTTGCATATCAAAAGATTTTAAAATATAGCTATGTGGGGAAAAAAGCAATCCAGAGTCACAAACCTGGCTGATACTAGCAGAAGTAGTGCAGCAAAGATGCTGGCGGAACATTTCCTGTCACTGTCACCCCATTCTATTCATCTGTTATCACAGAAGAGCGTTCCCCAACCTGATACTCTCTAAGTGTGTTGATCCAACTCCCTAGTTCTCTAGCCAGGAAAAGAAATAGATTTTCTGGACAATTTAGTGGTATCACGACCAGTTTATGATTGGTGTTTGTGACCTTTAGAAAATATTAAGTGCCATACAAGATGGAAGGAAGGTTTTTTATTTTTCCACCATTGACAGTAAAAAGCCAATATTTTAGGCACTACTTTAGTGTCAACATCCAGCTCTAGAATCCAAATAAATGTCCAGGTTCATTCCGTCTACGAAAATCTTAACAATTATTGAATGCACTGCATTTTAATGTTGAAGCAAAAGTAACTGAGGTTCAAACACCGAATCATAGACTTCAACAATAATTTTCCCAGCCAAACCCCCAATGTCTTACATAGTCCATGTAAAAAAATCAATTTGTTATGGGGACCGTCTGCTTCAAATCCACACCTGATATGGTGTCCTTGAAAAGATATGACACTCATGGTCTTCAGCAGAATAGTAGAAATTTTGTTTCTCCATCTAATCCACTGGAAAGTAACACCTCCTCCACTTACTCTAAAGGCAAGGTGACACACAGAGACACGTAGCTGCCATAATTTCATCCTGACACACACACACCTGTAAGAAGAATGGATCTAGAAAGGCATAAACATATGCCCATTGCTTAAGATTGCTATTACCTAATGCTCCTAACTGGGGTTGATCAGGGTATCTAGAATGGAATTTATTAGTGGCTCTAACATTAGTTGCTGCTACCTGTTGTGCCTCCATAAGGGGGTATCCTTTCCACCTTGCCCAATATTGCAGCTCTCCCTTACAATTTCTTCAATCTCACAATGCCTTTCTCCCTTGACCAGAATTAGGAGGGGAGGTGGTTTCTCAATTGTCCTCATTCTTGGAACCTCGAACAGGCTTTAATAAGCTATAATGGAACACTGGATAAATCTGTTTAAAACCCCTTTTACAGGAATTGGGTTGATGATTCTTAATGACAGTAAAAGGACCTATAGATTTAGGACCTAGTTTTTTACAAGGTATTTTAAGGTTCAAGTATTTTGTTGCCCACTTTAAACTCCTTTTGAGTAGCTCTTATCCGCCTGTCTTTTTTTACTTTTTTGTGCTTTTTCTTACGCTTTGAGTACTCCAGGCCATGTGCTCTTTATACTATCCATCCACTCTTAATGTTGAAGCAAGGGTACCTTGAGCGATCTCAGGCATAGCTACATATTTGAACCCTGTAGCCACTTTAAAAGGGGTAAGTCCAGTGCTGCTATCTATCACATTATTGTATTATACTTCAGCAAATGGTAATAATTCACCCCAAATATTTTGTTGATAGTTTACATAGCATCTTATATATTCTATTATTGCATTTGTACATTCTGCCACTCCATTTGTGCATGGATGAAATCTGGAATGGAATTCTTGGGATGATCTTATTGATCAAATGAACTCTTCAAAATTTTGTGGTGAACTGCACCCCCCTGTCTGAGATGATTCTTTAGGGATTGCACAAACATTATGGCCAAACTCCTAGCTGAGGGGATCTTTGGAGAGGCTACAAAGGGTGCTTGTTTTGAGAATAGGTCAACTACGGTCCATATTACAGTATTTCCAGCACTCAGGCAATTCCACAATGAAATCGATGGCTATTTCTTCAAATGGTCTTCTAGGGTTAGCCACTGATTGTAATAAACCTGGGGTTCCCCCAAGTAATTGTTTCGTGGAAGCACAAATTAAGCAACTGTAACATATTCATTCATGTCTCTTCATTTTTGGCCACCAAAATAGTCTTCACAAGATGGAAGGGTTTTTACAAACCCAAAGTGGCCTGCTGATTTTGCATCGTGTGCTCTTTCTAACATCATCATCCTTTGACTATCTGGGACGTACACTCTTGTCCCTTTTCATATCATATTTTATCATTAGAGCATCTTTATGGTTTTGGAATCAAGTATCTCATTCCAAAGCCTCTTTAAACATTTGCCTCCGCCTCAGTGAATCTGACATGGGAGGTTTTCCCCTGCATGGAACCCCTGAAGCTGATGTGAGCTGGCTGGAAGGGATTATAGAATTTACTACTTCCTTGGTAATTTTGTATTGAGGCATATGTGAAAGAGCAAAGGCCTATTTCACACACACACATGGTATATAATGGAGATTGAAATTAAATTGATTGAAATATTAAACCCTGTTTCAGGGACAATTTTCTTGGGGTCTCTAAAGCCTCTTAAGTTCTTATGTCCACACTTCAAATGGAATTTTATTACCCTCTTAAAAATGTCTCCATGTTAAGAGAGCCCAGCAGACAGCAAAGGCATCCTTTTCCCTCACAGCCCATCTTATCTCAGTGTCTGATAACTTTCGAGAGGTGTAAGCACATGGTTGTAACTCTCACTTATCTTTTTTTGTAGCAACACTGCTCCCACTGCCACATCATTTGCATCCACTTGAATTACAAACGGCTTCTCTGGGTCTGATTGTCTTAATGGTTCAGCAGCAAAAAGCTTTTTTACTTTTTCAAATGCCATTTGACATTTGAGGGTCCAGCCTATGGGGTGACTTGGTTTGGGCTTCATCATTTCCTGTTTTTAATAAATTTGTTATGAGTAAAGCAATGTGCAAATATAGGAATAAATTGTCTAAAGAAGTTTGCAAATCCCCAAAACTTTGCAATTGCCTTCTGGTCCATGGAGCTTCCCACTCCAATGTTGCCTTTACTCCATTTCTGTGCCTCCTGCAGAAATACAATACCCCAAGTAATCTAATCTGTTTTTATGAAAATCACATTTTGACAATTTGGCATACAGCTGGTTTTCTAATAACTTTTTTTAACACTGCTCTTACTAGCTTTACAATTTCTTCCAGTGTTTCAGTATAAATTAAAATATCATCTAAATACTCCAATACCCCCTTATAAGATATTCGTGTAGCACCTGATTTATCAATTGCATGGATACTGCAGGTTCCCCTTGTAGCTCAAATGGCATCACTTTGAATTGATAACACTCTGAAGGGCAATTAAATGCAGTTTTCCAGTTATCTCCTTATTTAATCCGTACTCTGTAATAGGCTTGTCTCAGGTCCAATTTTGTAAAAAAATTCCCCCTTACACAGGTACTCCAACATGTCTTTCATAAGGGGGAAGGGGGTACATATTTTCCACTGATATTGAGATTTTTATAATCCACAAACATTCTAAGGACTACATCCATTTTATCTCTAAATAATATAAGGACAGCCATTTTTGATTTAGCAGGTTGGATGAACCCCTGAGCCAGGTTTTTATCTAAAAACCTAAGTTCTTGCATTTCTTTAGGCATCATAGCATACACCTTCAGTTTAGGAAACTTAACCCCTGGGACTATATAGCACATTCAGTTGGTGGATGAGGTGGGAGTACATCTAATTCCTTTTCACTAAATACTTCAATTAAGTTTCTGTATCCTACTGGGACGCTGTTCTCTAACTGTGTGTCTGCTTTTAGTGTGTTCACTGCCAACACTTCAATTTCTCAATCACCAGCTTATGGCAAGCAAGCAATCGGCATTGCCTGCGCCTTTTTGTGGATTGCTTACTCTTTTCCTCATTCACCACTTCCTTGTTACTCCAATCTACTGAGGGATTCCATTTTTTACCCAAGCTAATCCTAAAATCAGATTTACACTCATCCCAGGGGCTACAATAAAAATAATGATTTCACTATGATTTTCAAGCTTTATAGTCACTGGCTCAGTGAGATAGGTTGCAGCTTCTCCCCCCATAAGACACCCATCTAGCTGCTTGAACCCCATGGGTTGTCTCAACTTTCTGAGTTGTAGTCCCACTTTTTCTTCTGTTTGCGAGCTGATCACACACCTTGTGCACCCCGAGTCCAGTTGGGCCGTGGATGTCTCCCTTGCTCCCAAGGAGGGTACAAACAGTTCTACCCTGGTAGTCATCAGGGGAAAAGGACCACTTACCATTGGGTCATTCTTCCCTTCTCTGTCACTCTCATAGAAAACAAGTCCAGGCTTCTCAGGGGTCAGAGTTCTCTTCCCTTTGCTGGATAGGAAAGAGACCTCTATGACCTGTTCAGCGACTTTTGTTTGTTCTTTGGACTTCGGTACAGGTTTGTTTGTCCTAGTCTTGCTTGGAATTAGATGTGCTGACATTTTGTGTGATGCAGGGCAATCAGCGGCTCTGTGTCCTTTTCCACAACAGAAGCATGCTCCCATACCCAGAGGGGGTCCATTCCATCTAGTCTTTGGAACATTTCTCTTGCTTCCTCGGCCAGCTGGGTGCTTCTCAGCTGCACGAGTCAGTTGTCTTAACTAGTGTGATGCCAGTAATCAAATCTAATTCCACGTCGGTAGCCAATTGGTACCAATCTCTGAGGAGATTGGGTACTCTTCTGGGTAGGCAGTTGTAATACAATTCCTTGCTTAATCCATCTCGGAATTGGTAGACCAACATATGTTCAGACCATCCTCTTAAGCGAGCCATCAGGCTACGAAATTGCCTAATGTATTCAGCAACTGGTCGCTTCCCTTGCTTGATCGTCCAGATTCTCAAATCTGTCTTCCTTGCCTCAATGGGATCTTTAAACTGATTCCATAGCTCTTGCATGAAAGCATCCACAGCATGGAACCCTGGGGCCACCTCATCATATAAGGACACAAGCCACTGCATCCCCTTCCAGGTTTGCAGAAATAGCATTCATGTGCATATGTCTACCTCCATATCTTTCTAAGTAATTTCACAGCTGGGTCATAAAGTAAGCCAACTTCTCTGGTGGCCATCAAACATAACTTTAAAAGGAGGAGCCTGTTGATCCTTCAGCCTCAGTACATATCCGGGTGGTAGGTCAGCACCCAGTGGTGCTACCAGATCTCCAGTCCTTTCAGCTATTTGACAGCCAGGTGGTACCCCAAGACTCATCGGGCTAACAGTTGTTGGGATGCAATCCCATGCCAACCTCTGCCATACAGCCCCCGATGTCCCAGACCAGCCTGAAGCCACTGGCTTTGGGTGGGGTGTTGGTAAGCAATCTGGTGAGCGGGACCCACAACTGACCACTTCGGTGGGGCAGCCTCTTGAACCTTCAATCCCCTGAACTTCTCTCTCAGTTGCTCCACGGAAGGGCTGCAAACACACACAGGAAGCCTCCCTCCAATCCGCTGGCTCTCCTTGTTCTGCTGCCCCCTTACTTGCCTTCATTGGCCAAGTCTCTGATAAAATCAGAGGAAATTCAGCTTCTGCTGCTTTCCTGAAGCCACTCATCCACTTAGTTTTTGGTGCTGGGCAAGAAGCCTCCGTGCGCCTCCCTTCTCCAGCAGTAATTGGTGGCTCTATTAATCCAGCTTTCTGCCTTGGACAAACCCCAATCAATGAATCTGTCTCTCCCATGGTTAAAGCTGACAACCACAGAAAGGGAATTCTCCCGTTGTCCTCATCCACCTGTTCTTTTGTTGAGTGTGGGTCTCACAATGTCCCAGCACTCCTGGGAGGAAAACCCAGGTAGGCTGCTAGAGAGAGTTAGTTTAAAGTTAACATCCAGCTCAAGAATCCAAATAAAACTCCAGGTTCATTCCGTCTCCGTAAATCTTATATCCACTGCATGGTAATGTCAAAGCGAAACTAACTCTGAGGTTCCAACACCAAATCATAGACTTCAACAATAATTTTCCCAGACAACCTCTCTCCCCCCCAACGTCTTGTGTGGTCCATATAAACAAGTTCACTTTGTTATAGGAACCATCTGCTTCAAATCCACACTTGTTTGGGTGTCCTTGAAAAGGTTTCAGGCTCTCATAGTCTTCAGCGGAATCATAGACTTTTTGTTTCTCCATCTAACCCACTCAAAGGTAACACCTCCACCCCTTATTCCACACGTTGAAATGCAGAGGCACATAACTGACTTGACACTTACATTTTTTATTTGGATGAGTTTCTCTACTTTTGCACACTTTTGCTGTTAAATTGATATAGTGTCCATCTCACTTTTTGGGCAGCTCTAGGCAGCTGTTAATAGTAATTATAAATAATTTCAGATTAGGATCATTAGATCTCACATCCACAAGGATAAATGATAAGTGAGTTACTCTAATCACTCATGGTACTACATATGAACTCTTCAGGATATATGAGATATTAGTTGCCTACCAAATTCTTAGAATCACAGAGTTGAAAGGAGTCATGATGGCAGCCTAGTCCCAATGACTGATTGTCCTCTGCAATTGATTCCCGTTAGAGCTTTTCCTAAAATTAGAATGGGTTTCCTAACATTGACTTGGAATTTGTCTTCTTACTTCAGGATTGAATGGATGGGCAAAAATTCTTTAATGGTTGAAATTTCAGTTGCCAGGAAGCCAAAAGCATTCTTGGGCAATGTCACATTTTGTTTGCTATCATTTTTTTAAGTGTATTTAAATGAGAAGTTGGGTGCTTTTTAGAGACATGTCTCAATTGGGTCATCACCTAATCTAATTTGAGGGAATGGTAAAACAGATTTAGAGAACTGACAATAGCTTTGTTCCAGTCTCATATCAGGTAGATCATCTGAAGAGAAGAAAATTTCCCTTGACTTCTAGTGAAGATAGCCAAATGAATACACACCTAGGGAAGTATCCCTGAAGGCTTTTTCCATGGACTGTAGCTCTTCAACTACTAATGGAAGGAAGTGGTATTCCTTCAGTTTATATGACTCTTCTGGTTTGGGGAGTCTTAAAAGTGCTCCTTAAGATTCTGCAATACAGCTGAGGTCTGCAAGTAACTTCAGGAGCTGTGCTTCAAAGCAACTGCATGCTGAAACCTGGGGGGAGGGGCTGCAATCTGTTCATGGTTAAAGAAGCAGCAGCTTTGAAATTTACCTTCAAATGGACAGTATGTTGTGCCTTTCATTTCTTAATCACCTGTAAGGGCTATTAATCTTTATTAAATTAAAGGAGGCTGTCAGAACATGTACAGTCTTATTGCACTGAGGTAACCCAGGAGTAATACAGTAAACAATGGTTTGTATTAAATGTGGTTTATAATACACTTGTTATTAGCTTCGAAGTCGTGTCCGACCCATCGCGACCCTATGGACAACGTTCCTCCAGGACTTCCTGTCCTCTACCATCTTCTGGAGTCCATTTAAGCTCACACCTACTGCTTCAGTGACTCTATCCAGCCACCTCATTCTGTCGTCCTCTTCTTCTCTTGCCCTCAATCTTTCCCAGCATTAGGTTCTTCTCCAGTGAGTCCTTCCTTCTTGTTAGGTGGCCAAAGTATTTGAGTTTTAGCTTCAAGATCTGGCCTTCTAAAGAGCAGTCAGGGTTGATCTCCTCTAGGACTGATCAGTTTGATCACCTTGCAGTGCAAGGGACTCGCAGGAGTCTTCTCCAGCACCACAGCTCAAAGGCCTCAATTTTTTGGCGCTCGGCCTTTCTTATGGTCCAACTTTCACTGCCATACATTGCAACTGGGAAGACCATAGCCTTGACTATATGCACTTTTGTTGACAGGGTGATGTCTCTGCTTTTTAGTGTGTTGGCTAGATTTGTCATGGCTTTCCTCCCGAGGAGCAAGCATCTTTTAATTTCTTGGCTACAGTCCCCATCTGCAGTGATCTTGGAGCCCAGGAAAATAAAATTTGTCACTACCTCCATTTCTTCCCCATCTATTTGCCAGGAATTGAGAGAGCCGGATGCCATGATCTTGGTTTTCCTAATGTTAAGTTTCAACCCAACTTTTGCACTCTCCTTCATCACCCGCAACAAGAGGTTCTTTAGTTCTTCTGCACTTTCTGCTTCACTTTCACTAGAGTAGTATCATCTGCATATCTTAGGTTGTTGATATTTCTTCTGGCAATCTTAATTCCAACTTTTGACTCATCTAGCCCTGCCTTTCTCATGATGTGCTCTGTATATAAGTTAAATAGGCAGGGCGACAATATACAGCCTTGCTGGACTCCTTTCCCAATTTTGAACCAATCAGTGGTTCCATGTCCAGTTCTCACTGTTGCTTCTTGGCCCACATATAGGTTTCTCAAGAGACAAATAAGATGGTCTGGTACGCCCATCTCTTTAAGAACTTACCACAGTTTGTTACGATCCACACAATCAAAGGCTTTAGCATAGTCAATGAAGCAGAAGTAGATGTTTTTCTGGAACTCCCGAGCATACGTTGGCAATTTGATCTCTAGTTCCTCTGCCTCTTCGAAATCCTGCCTGTACTTCTGGTAGTTCTCGATCCACATACTGCTGGAGTCTAGCTTGTAGGATTTTAAGCATAACTTTACTAGCCTGAGAAATGAGTGCAATGGTGCGGTAGTTTGAACATTCTTTGGCACTGCCTTTCTTTGGAATTGGAATGTAAACTGATCTTTTCCAATCCTGTGGCCACTGTTGAGTTTTCCAAATTTGCTGGCAAATTGAGTGTAGCACTTTTGCTGCATCGTCTTTTTAGATTTTGAATAGCTCAGCTGGAATACTGTCACCTCCACTAGCTTTGTTGTTGCTCAGCTTTTCTAAGGCCCACTTCACTTCACATTCTAGGATGTCTGGCTTGAGGTCAGTGACCACCTCATTGTGATTATCAGGGACATTAAGTTCATTCTTGTATAGTTCTTCTGTGTAATTTTGCCACCTCGTTTTAATCTCTTCTGCCTCTGTTAGGTCCCTGCCATTTTGGTCCTTTATCTTGCCCATTTTTGCATGAAACGTTCCCTTCAACTCTCCAATTTTCTTGAAAAGATCTCTGGTCCTCCCTATTCTATTGTTTTCCTCTATTTCTTTACACTGTTCATTTAAGAAGGCATTCTTTCTTCTAGCTATTCTCTGGAATTCTGCATTCAATTGAGCGTATCTTTCTTTTTCTCCCTTGCCTTTTGCTTCCCTCCTTTCCTCAGCTATTTGCAAAGCTTCCTCAGACAGCCATTTTGCTTTCTTGCATTTCTTTTTCTTTGGGATGGTTTTGGTTGCTACCTGTGGTACAATGTTGCAAACCTCTGTCCATAGTTCTTCAGGCATTCTGTCTATCAGATCTAATTCCTTAAATCTATTTGTCACCTCTACTGTATATTCAACAGGGATATGATTTAATTCATACCTGAGTGGCCTAGTGCTTTTCCCTATTTTCTTCAGTTTAAGCCTAAACTTTGCAATGAGAAGCTCATGGTCTAAGCCACAGTCAGCTCCTGGTCTTGTTTTTACTGATTGTATAGAGCTTCTCCATCTTTGGCTGCAGAGCACATAGTCAATCTGATTTCTGTGTTGACCGTCTGGTGATGTCCATGTGTAGAGCCGTCTCTTGGGTTGTTGGAAAAGAGTGTTTGCTATGATCATCGTATTCTCTTGACAAAATTCTATCAGCCTGTGCCCTGCTTCATTTTGTACTCGAAGGCCAAACTTGCCTGTTATTCCGCTTATCTTTTGGCTTCCTACTTTAGCGTTCCAATCCCCCATGATGATAAGGATATCATTTTTTGGTGTTAGTTCTATAAGGTGCTGTAGGGCTTCATAGAACTGGTCAATTTCATCCTTTTCAGCACTGGTGGTTGGGGCATAGACTTGGACTACTGTGATATTGAATGTTTTGCCTTGGATTCAAACTGAGATCATTATGTCATTTTGAGGATTATATCTCAGTATTGCTTTTCCTACGCTTTTATTGACTATGAAGGCTACTCCATTTCTTCTATGTGGCTCAAAACTGCGCCCACTCCATAAGGGGAGGCATCACAGGCAATGCAGATGGGCTTGGATTCTATGAAGTGGGCGATTGTAGCATTACTCGCTAATAGATCCTTCAAGGCCTGGAAACTTGTCGTGTGCCCTACTCCAGGCCCATGTAGTGTTTTTGTCCAGCATCCTGTGTAAAGGCTCTGCTATGGATGCCTTGTGGGGTAAAAAGGCGTGATAAAAATTAAGCAACCCCAAGAAGGCTTATGTTGTGATTCAGGGCCAGCCTGTGGGTCCGGCAGCCGGCTCGGATGTCTCGGATGACTCAGATGAGGGGGAGGAGGAGGGTGTTGAAGACGAACTTGCTGATGATGGCTTGGAGGCTTCGCAGAGCCCCCAGCCAGGGCCCTCTTCTCAGCTGCGCGAGCCCGAGAGTGCGGAGGATGATGACCCACAGCTGGCCCTGTTCAAGGACGCCCGACGCAGGAGGCAGTCAAGCAGGAACAGGCTGTGGGACTCCTCGGGAGGAGGCACAGGGAGGCCACGCCCTGAACTCTAAATAAAAGGAGTGTTTGGGGAAGGGCTGGTTGCTGAAAGCAACTGTTCCGTTTGAGGATTCTAGTTCCAGTGTTTTGTTTCTTGATCTGTTGTTTGTGTAATAAATCTTGGCAGACGCTTTCCAGCCTCAGACGCTCTCCAGTCCCTACTGTTTATACAGGGGTTGCCTTTCTGCAAGGCCAGTAGCAGGCTGGTTCAGAACAGTTTGCTTTCAGCCTCCCACCCCTTACTACTAAGATGGAGCAGCTACGTGCCGAGAATGCTCAGCTCACTCAGCAACTCACTTTGCTGGCAGCTCAGGTGGCTCAACTGCAAGCTCAGGTACATGCTGCACCCCCACCCAGGAGGAAATGTCAGATAGCAATGCCGGATAAATTTGCTGGCAATCCAGAACTGTTTCCTGCCTTCCTGGGACAATGCCAGCTTTTTATCAGCGTGAGAGCAGCTGATTTCCCCACTGACCGGGATAAGGTGGGATTCGTGTTAAGCCTTCTTTCGGGGGATGCAGCTCGTTGGGGCACGCCTCTGCTGGCACAACCTAGCCCTTTGTTGGATAACTTTGTGGGGTTTTGTGACCATATGCGCTTAATGTACGAGGACCCAATTAAGACGCAGACTGCCACCCGACGCCTGAAAGCTCTGAGGCAGGATCAATGCCCCCTACAGGCCTATATCAGCGATTTCCGGCTGCTTAGCCAGGATTCCGCCTGGAATGAGGCTGCGCTCGTGGATGCCTTCCAGGATGGATTGTCGGAGGAGATGTTGGATGAGCTGGCCCGCGTGGACATTCCCTCAGACCTGAATGGGCTGATCCATCTTTGCCTGCGGATCGATGCCCGGCTGCAGCAGCGAAAGAGTCGCCGTGCCACCCCACAGACCCCTGCCGCCCCTGTTGTGCGTGAGCCCCCAGTCCAAAGGGAGGAGCCGATGGAGCTGGGTGCTGCCAGGTCTCGTCTATCGGTGACGGAAATGGACAGACGACGATCGGGGGGGTTGTGTTTTTACTGTGGGGACCCTGGACATTTGGCTGCTTCCTGCCCAAAGAAGCGTCAGCGGGCATCAGTGACCAAGCCTGCCCCGAGAAAGTCCCCTACTTTGCTGTCGGGAAACGCCCCGAGCCCGATCTAGACGGTGTGATAGATCGGGCGACCCCCAACAACTACACCGAGCGACGCCATTCCGATGGTGCCTGTGAACCTCCACGGCATTTGATTTTGGAGGCACGTCTGATCCTTCCTGGCAAGCCAGAGGGGATTCCAGTCCATGCCTTAATTGACTCTGGGGCTACCACAAACTTTATGGACTCGGCCTTTGTGGCCAAATGGGCTGTTCCCCAGTGTCCGGTGGATCCGCCCATGCTAGTGGAGACTATCGATGGTCGAGTGCTCCTGTCCGGGCCTATTACGGCCGCCATGCAACCAGTGTGTATGGCCATCAGTTCCCATGTGGAGGCCATCCAGTTCTACATCACTTCGGATCTGCACTTCCCCGTGGTCTTGGGACTGGCGTGGCTCCGGGCGCATGATCCACAGATCTATTGGTCTCAGAACTTGGTCACCTTTCCAAGCTTGCAGTGCGTGGACCACTCCCGCCATATCTGTGCCGGCCAGGTGGAGGGTTCCTCAGGGGTTTCCTTGCCTCCCGAACTGTCCGACTTTGCTGATGTGTTCAGCGAGTCAGAGGCGGATCAATTACCCCCGCACAGGCCCTATGACTGCTCCATTGATTTAGTCCCTGATGCGCCTCTCCCAGTGGGGCGTTTGTACTCCATGTCGGAGCCCGAGTTGGCTGCATTGCGGGACTTCCTGGAAAAGAATTTGGCTCGCGGTTTTATCCGGCCCTCGTCCTCGCCAGTGTCTGCGCCCGTGCTCTTCGTCAAAAAGAAGTCGGGCGAGTTACGGCTTTGCTGTGACTACCGGAAACTCAACGCCATGACGGTGCGCAACCGTTACCCGCTGCCCCTCATCCCCGAGCTCTTGGACCGACTCCGGGAGGCTAAGATCTTCACGAAACTGGACCTGCGTGGAGCTTACAACCTCGTCAGAGTTCGGCCGGGTGATGAGTGGAAGACGGCGTTTGGTACTCGCTATGGACATTTTGAGTACACGGTGATGCCGTTTGGCCTGACCAACGCCCCCGCTGTGTTTCAGCATTTTATGAACGACATCTTTCGGGATCTGTTGGACCAGTTTGTCGTGATCTACCTGGACGACATCCTGATCTACTCCCCGTCGCGTGAAGTGCATCATCAGCATCTCCGTCAGGTCCTGCAGCGACTTCGAGACCATCGGCTGTTTGCCAAGTTGGAGAGGTGCCAGTTCTACCAGGTGACCATCGATTTCCTGGGTCACCGCATTTCTCCTGAGGGCATCGCCATGGAGCCGAGTAAAGTTGAGTCGTTGCAGAGTTGGCAACCCCCGCGTCGCGTGAAGGATGTTCAGCGACTTCTTGGATTTGCCAACTACTATCGAACATTCATTCCTGGCTTTGCCGCCTTGACAGCCCCCCTCACCCGGCTCCTGCAGAAGAAGACTCGGTTCCAGTGGAACGCACCAGAACAACAGGCGTTCCAGGCTTTGAAGGACGCCTTCATGAAGGAGCCCATCTTGAAGCATCCTGACCCGCAACGGCCGTTTGTCGTGGAGGCGGACGCCTCCGACATTGCCATTGGGGCCGTGTTTCTCCAGGCAACGACGCCCAGCGGTACCCTTTTCCCTTGCGCGTATCACTCTCGGAAATTGAACCCCTTGGAGCACAACTATACCATCTGGGAGAAGGAGCTGCTGGCCATCAAGGCGGCGTTCGAGGCTTGGAGACATCATCTGGAGGGGGCGCGGCATCAAATCGAGGTCCGGACGGACCACAAGAATCTGGAAAGCCTGCAGACCGCTCGGAATTTGAACCAACGCCAGATCCGGTGGTCCCTTTTCTTTGCGAGGTTTGACTTCCGGGTTCGGTACATACCAAGCGGGCACAATCAGAGAGCGGATGCTCTGTCCAGGAAGCCCGAATATACCCGAGTGGAAGACAAGCTTCTGCCCAGGACAGTGATCCCCGTCGAGTCTTTTGCTGCGGTGCGGGAGCCGGTTGATATACGGGCTCGGATCCAGGAGGCGCAGCAGCAGGAGGCGTGGGTGGCTCAGCAGAAGGAGGAGGTGGGGCCAGACTCGCCTTGGACGGTCACAGATGGACTCTTGTATTATCGTGACCGGCTCTATGTTCCAGGAGGGCCACTCAGGGGACTCGTCCTCAGCCAGTGTCATGATAACCCGGCAGCGGGGCATTTTGGCCTGTTTAAGACTCTGAACCTGGTCTCCCGTACCTTCTGGTGGCCCCGAGTCCGACACGACGTCTAGTCTTATGTCACCTCCTGCATCCCATGCAGGCAGGCTAAGTCAGCGACAGGGGCCCCGCCTGGTTTACTGCAGCCTTTGCCAACACCCAAGAGACCCTGGGGGGCTGTGTCCATGGACTTTCTGATGGATTTACCCCCATCCTCCGGCTTCACGACAGTGTTTGTGGTGGTGGACATGCTGACCAAGATGGCGCACTTCATCCCCTGTCGCGGCTTACCGTCAGCTCGCGCCACTAGTCGCATGTTCATCCAACAGGTGTTTCGGCTGCACGGCCTCCCCGATAGAGTCGTCTCCGATAGGGGGGCCCAGTTTACAGCCCGCTTCTGGCAGGAGTTGATGCGTGCATTGGACATTAAGGTTTTCCTCTCGTCCGCGCATCATCCTCAAACTGATGGGGGTACCGAGAAGGTCATCGGTATCCTGGAGCAGTATTTGCGCTGCTACGTCAACCTGCAGCAGGACAATTGGGTGGACTATCTGGCCATAGCCGAGTTTGCCTTTAACAACTCGCAGCACACCTCCACGCAGATGACACCGTTCTTGGCCAATGTGGGTTATCACCCCCGGTTTTTCCCCCTTTCTCCCGTGGACTCACCGGAGCCGGCGGCGAACGACTTCATGGCGTAGTTACAGGCGATCCATAGATTGGTGCGACGGCAGCTGGAGAAGGCCAAGGCCGACTACAAGAGGTTTGCTTATCGGTTGAGACGGGATACGCCTCCACTATCGGTGGGGGATCGGGTCTGGCTGTCCACCAGGAATCTACCGTCCACACGGCCGGCGAGGAAGCTGGACCACCGTTACCTTGGACCGTTCCCAGTCGAGGCTGTCATCAATCCGGTCGCCTATCGTTTAACTCTGCCACGTTCCCTGCGCGTGCACCCAGTCTTCCATCGGTCCCTGTTGGTCCCCGAACAACCGGCTTGTCCACTCCGCCAAGCGGAACCTCCCCCATCAGGACCTCGTGATGGAGGCAGCACCCCCGAGTACGAGGTCGCCAGCATCAGGGATTCCCGTTGGTTGAAAGGTCGTTTCCAGTACCTGATCGAGTGGAAAGGGTACGGGCCGGAGGACTTCACATGGGAAGACGCGACCGCCGTTCATGCCCCTGCGTTGGTGACTGCTTTTCACGAACAATTCCCATCCCGACCGCATCCGGATCGGCAGCCCCGGGGAAGGGCCCTGCGGTGCGGGATAGTGTTGTGATTCAGGGCCAGCCTGTGGGTCCGGCAGCCGGCTCGGATGTCTCGGATGACTCAGATGAGGGGGAGGAGGAGGGTGTTGAAGACGAACTTGCTGATGATGGCTTGGAGGCTTCGCAGAGCCCCCAGCCAGGGCCCTCTTCTCAGCTGCGCGAGCCCGAGAGTGCGGAGGATGATGACCCACAGCTGGCCCTGTTCAAGGACGCCCGACGCAGGAGGCAGTCAAGCAGGAACAGGCTGTGGGACTCCTCGGGAGGAGGCACAGGGAGGCCACGCCCTGAACTCTAAATAAAAGGAGTGTTTGGGGAAGGGCTGGTTGCTGAAAGCAACTGTTCCGTTTGAGGATTCTAGTTCCAGTGTTTTGTTTCTTGATCTGTTGTTTGTGTAATAAATCTTGGCAGACGCTTTCCAGCCTCAGACGCTCTCCAGTCCCTACTGTTTATACAGGGGTTGCCTTTCTGCAAGGCCGGTAGCAGGCTGGTTCAGAACAGCTTACATCTCTGCTTTGTTCTTTGGTGTGGGGGCCCCCTTGATTGCCTTTCCCTTTGATGCTGCAGGGTGAATGCCCTCAGCATCTATCCTAAACCCCAGGAAATCAGTGGATGCAACCCCAATGCTGCATTTTTCCCTTTTTAGTTTTGGACCTGCAACACAGAATCTCCCCAAAACTGCCTGTAGACGCTCAGCTAGTACCTCCTCATTGTCTCCAGCAATGAGGATGTCGTCAAAATACAGGCAGACTCCTGGGATACCCTTGAGCATCCGCTCCATCACCTCCTGAAAGATGCCTGGAGCTACACTCACTCCGAACTGCAACCGGTCTACCCGGAAAGCTCCCTTGTGCGTTGCTATCGTCTGATCAACTGCCATCTCCTTGGTAACAGTGAGTTGCTGGTACGCTTGCGCAAGGTCCAGCTTAGCAAAAATGGCGCCACCCTGCAGCAAAGCGAGTATGCTGCTGACCGTCGGAACGGGGTAAGCATGCTGATTAAGGGCCCAATTAATGGTGCACTTATAATCAGCGCAAATTCTTACCTCCCCATTGGCCTTGAGTGGGGTGACTCTAGGAGTCTCCCACTCGGCCCCCTCAACCGGTTTTAGAACTCCCTGCGCAACTAGCCGGTCTAGCTCTCATTCTATGTTTTGTTTTAGGGCAAACGGAACACTCCTGGGCTTGATTTTAATGGGCGGCACGTTGGGGTTTAATTTAAAAGCAATGGGTGGCCCTGTGTATTTCCCTAAGGTGTCATCGAATACGTCTGCAAACACGTTGTAGACTGATTCAATGTGGGTATAGGTTTTGTGTATCCCAGTGATGTCTATCCCTAGGGCCTTAAACCAGTCTAATCCTATTAGACTGGTCCTCTGCCCCTCGACCACTAGAACGTCCAAGAGCCCCTAGAACCCCTTAAACCACACTGTCAATGTGGCCTACCCCTTGACTTTGATTGGGGACTTCTGGAAATCTGTGAGGGTTATGCTAGATGGTCTCAAATTTACTTGCTTGCTACAGCCGCATATGGTGTTAAACATTTCACGTGAGACTATTGAGACCGATGAGCCAGAGTCAAGCTCCATTGTACATGGGATGCCTTGGAGGTAAATATCTAGTCTAATTTTTGGGGTGAGTGGCCGGCGAGCTCCGGTGTTTAAAACGACTCTCCGGCTCGGAGTAGCCGATCGACGTGTGTTGTTGAGGGGCCCTGGTACCTTTTGACGGTGGGTCCTCTGCGTCCACGTCATTTAGGCGGTCTCAAGCTCGGCTCCGGCAGACAGACGCAATGTGGCCCGTCTTGCCACAGGCTCGACACTTTGCCGTCTGGAATTTGCAGGTGGCTCTCGTATGATTGCCCCTGCACCCGGTGCATCTTTGCTTGGCCGCGCTGCAACTGCACCCCAAGCATCCCGAGCATCTCTTCTCTGGGTTGGACGCGGTCGTCACTCGTTGGCTTTTCGTGTTGTCTCGTCACACCGGAGGCTGGCTGGGTTGGGGCTGCACCGCATCTACTTCTGCGTCATTGTCGATCGTGTTGCCGCTTCCGCCGCATGTAGTCGCCTGGTGGATGGCTCCGCTTGGGTTGCTGGAATGGGCCCAGGGTTGCTCCGGCGCCTCAGCCATGTCTCGGGCCAGTACTTCATCCTGGACCTCCTGCAGGGTCAGTTTGGGTCTGGCGAAGAGCTTTTGTTGCAGCCTTCGGTCCCGGAGACCAAAGATGATCCGGTCTCGCAGCCACTCATCTAAGTTGGAAAACTTACGGAGTCGGGCCACCTGTCGGACCGCTGCAATGAAATCAGCAGCAGATTCTCCCGGTAGCTGGTCCCTCTTCTCAAACTGGAACCGCCATGCCAGCTCCAACATGCGCGGGCTGAAATGGTTGTCCAGCTTCTCCAGGAGGTCGCTGTAGGTGACAGATCCAATGGCTGTTGATGAGCACAACCCTACCGTTAAATCGTAAGTGGCTGGGCCGCTTATGCAGAGTAGGGCTGCTACCTTCATGCCATCTTCCGTGATGCGGTTCAATCACAGGAAGAACTCGACCTGTCCCACGTGCGACTCCCATCTCTCGGGGTGGCGGATATCGAAAACTGGAATCTGGCCAATCTGAGCCAAGGCGCTCTGATCTGGTGGATCCTGTCCTGCTGGCGTGGTGACCTGCCAACACGACTTGCCGTGGGAGGAAGGTTACCTCTCCTGCAGTGCTGGTGTCATTCCTTCTATCCTCAGTGCCAAGCAAAGCAAAATCCCATCCCACCTTCGTCGCCACTGTTACGTTCGATGTTCTTGGATCAGTAATGATGCCAGGCGAGAGTTACAGCAACAACTTTTATTGGAAGTAGACTGGACTGGGGAAATAGGGGTTACCTGGGCACTATATGTACCTGTCCAGGTGTGCGCTCGGCCAATAGATTCAAACCCTGGTTTCCCGCCTAAGTTGGCACCCAATAGATTTAAACTTGGCTTTCCCGCCAAACAGCTGTTACCTGGCTGCAGCTGTTCAGCCCTGCACCCCCTGGTGGCCCTTGCAAGATATTTCTGCCCACATACATAACAGTTGATAGCTGTGGCTTTCTTGGTTCTGGCAACTGTTTTGCTTTTGACCTTGTAACTCGCATGACAACTAGAGCTTCCTTCTCTTTTGATATCTTCAATACTGGAATCTTTGATCTTTTAGAGAGAAAACCAGGGAGATCTGGTTTAAAAATAGGTTTCTCTCTCTGCTCTTTCAACCTGTATGTCGAGCCTCGCTGGCTCGCCACTCTCTGGGGAAGCTTCACCCCTCCAGGGGGACACCAGCCAGTCCGATACCTACCTCCCGACGTGCCTGCCAGCCTCCGGTTCCTGCCAGCGGGTCTGCAGCAGCACAGAGGGCTCATCCAACCGCCCACGTGGCACGGGATGCCTCTGCAGCAATCGAACAACTAGGGCCAGCACAGGCGGCTGCCAAACAGCTGACGGCCGCATCTGCACAGTCTCTTCACTCTGTCGGGCCTCCGACAAGGGTCCTCAGGCCTCTCCAGCAACTGGCCAACCGTGACTGATTCGGAACGGCACAAACAGCTGTTGCGGACAAGGCAGGACATGGCTGTTGGGTTGAACAAACAGCAGGGAAGAGGCGGACGCGGTGAGGGGCGGTGGAAACAACAGTGGATGGCAGGACTGGGCTGGGGATCTCGGCCAACCCCATCCAGGGACGTGGGGCGAGGGGTGACAGGGACTGAGGGTTTGCACATGAGGAGGGGTCTGCGCAGCATGGGTGGTGATGTGAATGGGATGGACGGGGGAGCACAAGGAGGGGATTTAGGCACTAGGCCAGGTGTTGCCTGGCGGACTCACCAGTTTACACTGTCACGCGAAGCGCGAAGGAAGCGCGCAGGGAGGAGATGGGTGGGGTCTTTATCAGATTGTGGGCGGATGTTGGTTTGTGTTGGGGTGGGGCCGGGGTGTGTTCAGTCGTTAAAGGAGTGTTGGAGCAGGGTGCTGCCAACGCTGACTTTATTCCGGTTTAGTCTTTCTGTTTGGTTGCAAGAAGAATAAACCACATCACTTGTACCTTGGATGTGTCTGTGGTTTGTCATCAAGGATGCAGCGTGACAGTAAGTCAGCGTTTTCCCTGGTGGTTGGCATGGCAGAGGAACCACAAGGGACTACTCTGGCAGCTGCGGAGGAAGGGCTTGTGGGAGCTACTGCAGCACCACAGGACCCAGCTAGAGTGGAGGGGACCCAGCCAGTGGTAAGGCCCAAGGTCAGGGGTACTGCTCCTATGTCTGACAGTGATGGAGTCCTGGAAACGGCCCCGGGCTCGGAGCGGAGAATGGTGGTTTAGCCTTGCATTAGACCAAATGGACCGTGCTCATGGAAAGACTTCCAGCTCAGGGCGTTCGGCTTCGGCTTGGAGGGAGCGGCAGATGACAGAGGACGATGGCGAGGAATGGAGTTACTCCACGGCACCAGGGGCTTACACGCTGGACGTCTTGAGGGACCGGTTTGGAGAGTTCGGATGCCAAGAACCAGCGTCCTGGTCGCCCGCCACACCGGGCCATGAGTCAAGACAATGGTCACAGAAGGGGACGATGCCAGTTCGGTCAGGCCAGTCTAGGTTCTGTTTGGCCAGCCCGAGGTTTCGTGGCCCGCCAACTCAGCCGACAGTTCTGGGGCCTGAACGGTCTGTACAGACCCCTGCAAGAGCAACAGGTCAGAGTGAACCAAATGGGTGGGCGGCGGCAGACGGCGGTTCCACCAGACCAACGGTTGGGTATCAACAGGTGCCGGTTATGAGAGGACCCAGACCCCAGGGGGGAGCCTGGGGTCCGGGGATGGTTTGGGGTCCTCCACCCCTGACAGTAACGTATGACGGGCATCCCAACCAGCTCGCTATGTTCCTGAGTCATACAATCCATCACCTGGATCAGTACGGCACGGCCTATGCATCTCAATGGGCCATGGTGGTGGCAGTCACCGCGAGCCTGCATGGAGAGGCTGCGACATGGGCGGCCGATCTCTACAGTGAACATGCCAGGGAATTCACTGATGTAGGTCTGTTCCTGGATGCACTGCACACACAGTTTGAGGACGTGGCCCGTACACACATAGCTGAGGCGGAGGTGGTAGGGCTATGACAGCAAGGAAGGCCTGCAGTGGAATACCTTGGTGAATTCCGGCGGGTGGCCCGCAAGCTATGATCATGGCCGGAACGTTTCTTGATACACCATTTCCAGGCAGGGTTGGACGGAGCTCTGCGCAGGGCGTGTGTGGTATAGGGCGTTCCCAATAGACTACTGGAATGGTTCCGAGTCACCGTTGAACTTGATGTTGGACTACGGGAGTGTAGGGGACGAGCGGAGGGCGCGTTTGGACCTCACAGGGTCACCAACAAACTAAAGGAGGAGGACCAGAGGTCCATGGCAACAACAGCAAAACCACCCGTACCACCGTCAAGGCCGGTCATCAGGTGCTTCCGGTGTGATCAGCCGGGACTTCGGGCCGCCGAATGCCCACTTCCAGCGCCCCGTGCGGGCCCAACCACCATGTCTGGGAAGGGTGCTACAGCTAGAAAGTCAGTGGAGCGGTCAAGGGCGGCCCATCAGTTGTTGACTGTTACACCCAAGACAACACCACAACCAAGGACGGAAACACTGGCCGCTGGCGAACCTGAACCGTATGATAGTCCGGAGGAGCAGGAGGAGGACCCTATGGTAAGTGCCCCAGTGGTGCCCTTCATGGTCCTGATAGTGCTTGTAAGCCCTCAGATGGGTCGGAGGGGGGAATATTCGACTCTGATCGATTCAGGCAGTACCTGATGTCTTATCAGTCAGGCAATTGCCACCCAGGTAGGCATTGGGGTGAGACAGATGAAAACCCCTCTCCGCTTCCAACAGGTGGATGGGTGTCTTCTGGGAGGGGCACCGGTGACCCATGTGATGGAACCAGTTTGCCTGGAAATGGGGACCCATTGGGGGGTGTTGCGTTTTATTGTGGTCCCGTCAATGACAGAGGCGGTGATCCTGGGGCTCACTTGGTTAGACAAGTGGGGCCCTATGATATGGTGGGAAGGGGGGTGTTGTCTACATCTTGGGACGGGTCCACAACCACCACGCCATGCTTTTGTGGGGCCTGATGGTCGGCAAGGAGACGAGAAGGTCCAAGGGGTGGATGGGGCAGTGGAGACTCAAATACCACAGGTTTATTCCGACCTGGCTGAAGTATTTGACGAAAGGGAGTGTGACGTCCTGCCACCGCACCGATCAACAGACTGTGCTATCGAATTGGAGCCAGGTGTTAAGTTGCCGAAACTGTGTATGTATGCCTTGACACCCCGTGAGATGCATGAGTTGAGACAATATATTGACAAGAACCTCGCGAGGGGGTTCATTCAGCCTGCCCGGTCCAGAATAGCAGCGCCTATATTGTTCCGGGAGAAGAAGAATGGCACAATCTGTATGTGCGTTGATTTCTGCAGTGTCAATGCGGTCTGCATCGATCATCTATATCCACTACCCCTTATGAAGGACCTACTGGCGCACCTGTCAACAGGACGGATATTTACGAGATTAGATTTACGAGAAGCATATTATAGGGTAAGAATTAAGGCTGGGGAAGAATGGAAAACAGCATTCAATTGCCCGCTGGGCAGCTACCAGTTTCGGGTAATGCCATTTGGTCTCCAGGGCGCCCCAGCAGTATTCATGCAACTCATAAATCAGGTACTACATGAACACCTGTACCGAGGGGTACTCGTTTACCTTGACGATATTTTAATATATACCAACACTATGGAGGAGCATGTCACCCTTGTTTGGCAGGTTCTGAAGAAATTGTTGGCTGCCCGCTTATACGTGAAGCTCACGAAATGTGAGTTTCATAGGTCCAGTCTGGATTACCTGGGGTATCGGCTATTGGTAGGTGGGTTGGAGATGGACCCCTGGAAAGTGGAAGCCATTCAGCAGTGGCAAGCACCACGAACGCATAGACAGCTGCAAAGTTTCCTGGGTTTTTCTAATTTTTACCGGCAATTCATCCCAGGCTTTGCTGCGATAGCCTTGCCATTAACGGACCTGTTGCGAACATGACAATCTGGAGAGAAACCACATCCCGGGCTGAAATTGGCATGGTCTACTAAGTGCCAACAGGCGTTTGAGTCTCTGAAGGCTCTGTTTGCTAGAGAACCTGTATTAGCGCATCCTAACCCGGACGTACTGTTTGTGGTCCAAGTGGATGCCAGTGACGTTGCGGTGGGGGCTGTGTTACTGCAACGAAACGCTGATGGTGCACTTCAACCGTGTGCATACTCTTCCAAAAAACTGACATCCACGGAACACGCATGGGTGATATGGGAAAAAGAAGCATTTGCCGTTCGCTCAGCCCTGGAGACATGGTGACATCTATTGGAGGGGGTAGCCCATCCCTTTGAAGTGTGGACAGACCATAAAAACCTGGAAATTCTGCAATCACCGAGGAAACTGGCACCCAAACACATCAGGTGGGCTATTTACTTCCGACGCTTTAATTTCGTGTTGAAATACGTTCCGGGGGAAAGAACTTTCTCGCCGATGCGTTATCACGCCTCCCACCACAATATGACAACAAACAAGAAGAGGTAGTCCAGGCACTCATTCCACCAGATAACCCAACAGACGACAAACACATAGTATGCGAAGCGATGGATGATTTATCCCGTGTTTTGTGCGAAGCATTGAAAAAGGATGCCTGGCTGAATGAGCATTCTGGTCTTCTCACTCTACATGATGGTTTGGCTTGGCATGGGGACAGATTGTACATACCTTTAGCGCTTTGACCTACTATTCTGTACCGGTGATGCCAAAAAGGCCAGTCATTTTGGTTTTTTCAAGACTTTACACCTGACACGGTGGCAGTTTTGGTGGCCATGTATGAAGGCAGACATTGAACAATACGTCCGGAACTGCCATATGTGTGCCATGGCGAAACCTCGTACAGGAAAACCATTGGGTTTACTGCAGACTGTGTCTGATCCTATGCAACCATGGCAAGATATAGCTATGGATTTTATCGTGGGACTACCAGAGAGCAGGGGCTATAACGTGATTTGGACAGTTGTGGACCTGTTTTCAAAACAGGCACACTTCATCCCCTGCAAAGGACTACCGTCGGCCAGGAGACTAGCCAGGATGTTCCTCTCCCACATTTACCAGTTGCACGGAGTTCCTCGATGAATAATCTCCAATCGTGGAATACAATTCACAGCACGGTTTTGGAAGGAGTTTATCAGACATATCGGGTCCACCCAAGGACTGAGTTCAGGATATCACCCATGCACCAATGGAGTAGCTGAGAGAGCCAACACCACAGTAGAGCAGTTTTTCAGATGTTACGTAACGTATCAGCAAACAGACTGGGTGGACCTATTAGCATTTGCTGAGGTCGCTCATAATAATGCTGTTCACAGCTGCATGGGTTTGACACCTTTTAGGGTGGTAGCAGGTTACGACTTTGTACCCATCCCTGAATACGATCAGGGAATGTCAGCTCCTTGCGGGCCCAGAGAGTGGGTAGGCCAGATGGAGGGGGTCTGGAAAGCCGCTAAAAAGGCATTGATAAAGGCCTTGGCTAGGACCAAGGAGCAAGCGGATAAAAAGCGAGAGCCGTTTGTAACCCCCAAGCCAGGGGATTGGGTGTATCTTTCTACTAAGTATCTACAACTGCAAATACTCAGTAGAAAGCTAGGACCCAAATACCTAGGTCCGTTCCAAGTGGTCCGAATGGTTAACCCCGTGACGGTGCAACTCAGGTTACCAAAGTTCCTGGGGAAAGTCCACCCAGTCTTCCATAACAGCTTCTTGAAGCCTGTTCAGGGACTGCCTGAGGTGGTGGGTGGAGGAGCTCCAGGTCCGGTTCATGGGGATCATTATGAGATACAGGGTACGGAGGGGACGAATACAGTACCTAGTGTTGTGGAAAGGATACCCGGTGACAGAGGCATCATGGGTGGTGGAAGGGGACGTTCAGGCAACCCGATTAGTCACAGCGTTTCACTGCAAACATCCGGGTAAACCAGGTAGTGGTGAGAGGGAACCAGTAGTTTGTAAACACCCATTCTCCCGTTCTTGCCTTTCAGGTGGGTCCTTGGTAGAGGGAGCCGCCTGACGAGCCTCGCTGGTTCGCCACTCTCCGGGGAAGCTTCACCCCTCCGGGGGGACACCAGCCAGTCTGGGGATACCTACCTCCTGACGTGCCTGCCAGCCTCCGGTTCCTGCCAGCGGGTCCACAGCAGCGCAAAGGGCTCGTCCAGCCGCCCACGTGGCATGGGACGCCTCTGCAGCAGCCGAACAACTAGGGCCAGCGCAGGCAGCCACCAAACAGCTGACAGCCGCATCTGCACAGTCTCTTCACTCTGTCGGGCCTCCGACAAGGGTCCTCGGGCCTCTCCAGCAACCGGCCAGCCGTGACCAATTTGGAATGGCACAAACAGCTGTTGTGGACAAGGCAGGACATGGCTGTCGGGTTGGACAAATGGCGGGGATGAGGCGGACGCGGCGAGGGCCGGTGGAAACAACAGTGGACGGCAGGACTGGGGTGGGGATTGTGGGAGTGGGGTCTCGGCCAACCCCATCCAGGGACGTGGGGCGAGGGGTGACAGGGACTGAGGGTTTGCACATGAGGAAGGGTCTGCGCAGCACGGGTGGTGGGGATGTGAATGGGATGGACAGGCGAGCGCAATGAGGGGATTTAGGGACTAGGCCAGGTGTTGTCTGGCGGACTCACCAAACGGTTGCCACTGTCACGCGAAGCATAGAGCAAGCGCACAGGGAGGAGATGGGTGGGGTCTTTATCAGATTGTGGGCGGATGTTGGTTTTTGTTGGGGTGGGGCCGAGGTGTGTTCAGTCGTTAAAGGAGTGTTGAAGCAGGGTGCTGCCAACGCTGACTTTATTCCAGTTTAGTCTTTCTGTTTGGTTGCAAGAAGAATAAACAATGTCACTCATACCTTGGATGTGTCTGTGGTTTGTCATCAAGGATGCAGCGTGACACTGGGAAGTTCTTTTTCAGCCTTGTAGCGCTGGAGCATGTTCATGCGCTCTTGTTCACAAGTCTTGGCTGCAACAGTTGGCTTTGGCACACATCCTTTGCTTTTTTCACCCAGCTGAGAAGTAACTTTGTCTCTTGATGGCTGTATATTCACATCAACTAGTCCAAATTGCCTGCCCTTATTAAATTCCTTGTGTCTATTCTCTTTTTGAATTGTAGACTTTCGGTGAACAAGTTTTGTCTTGAGGGTAACTTATGGTTAAGTCCTTCTCCTGCATGCACTCTAAACTGGTCACTAGGACATCCCATAAATTGTCCAATGAACTGAACACCACATACACCTTATGTGATTCAGTAAAAGTCATTCCTCCTTCCTCTAATTCTAGGAATGTCTTTTTCATGGACTACAAATGTGTAGACATGCACTCTCCTGGTTTCAGCTGTGCTTTATACAGCTTTCTTGTCAACATTACTTTACTGCTCACAGTCCCTCTCACGTACGCACCGCGCAAAGCTTCCCAGCACTCCTTAGCAGACTGGAGACCCCTCACGTGTATCAGCTGGTTATCCTCTAAACCAGAGGTATTAAGCTGCAGGCCCGTGGGCCAGACGCGTCATGTGGAAGCTGTACCCACCCCAGTGGTTTGTATTAAATGTGGTTTATATTACACACTATCTACAAATATACACTGGGAACAAAATACATACATGTGGTGATTCAGCAAACTCCAATACACAGCAATTACATCAGGAAACAGATGAGAGGGAAAGCAAGGCTTTCCCTTTCATGCTCAAGCTCTTAAAGGGATACAGACTCCTGCTGAGTCATTCCTAACATTGCATCATTCACCTTACATTACATCATTCACCTTACATTACATCAGCTGGTTAAACTTTAAATCAATATCCTGACAGGGTCTCTTTAGTCACAGCCTGCCATGCCTTATTGAAGATCTGCGGCATTTTGGGGATTACTTCAGTGTTAAACAATGAAAGTTGCCAAGGCAAGCCAAAATAAGGAAGTGTAGAGCAAAAAAAAAAACTGATGGAGAAATATAGAGGCAGGACGTTGTGTTTTTAATTTATTATTTGTAGTAATTTGTTGCTTGACCTGCTTTGCTGTGTTGGCTAAAACTTTCTGATTTTTATGATTCCTGAACGGCTAGCAATTTCTAAGTGACTTACAAAAAAGCTACTCTAACCAAATAGAGAATCAGGATGGAGCAGCAAATTATTACAGATGTATCTGAAAATTTTCTAAATAAAATCCACCAATTTGTAGATCAGCTGTGCTCTAAGGATGATTTTAAAAAATGCAAACTATTTTAGAGATGCAAACATGTAGAAAGTTACCAAACTACTGAGGCATCTTTACAAGTAGCTGAAAATGCAGAAGAGTCAGCTGCAACTTTGGAATATAAACCTGACACCAACTCTAACTACAATAGTTTAATATAAATCTCTCAACACAACTGAAAGAAGAGCTTCAAGAAAATCTGCAACTTTTAAAAGGACAAGTTTGGGACTTTTTCTTTAAGGACATCATCAAGGTTGAGAAATCCTTGAGAAAAAGGGAGGCTTATAACTATTTGATAAACTTTCCAAAGAAGAAAAAGATTTTACTCCATGAAGACAAGCTGGAAGGAGTGACTTAAACTTAATGAGTTAACTGGAATTAGGATGGATTTTTATCTGTTTAATATTTGTAATCAAAAGAAAGGCAATCTAAAATTTGAAAATGTAACTATATATATATATATATATATATATATATATATATATATATATATATATATATATATATATATATATATATATATATATATCTAATATGAAAAATATTATTTAAAATTGTTTGAGAGTATTTGCGTTAAGAGAAAGTTAAAGAAAATAATTTATTAGTTTAAAGAAAAATTTAGACTTTTAAAAAAGGATGTATACAAAAGGAAAAAAAAATATTATTTTATGAGGGTAGTTTGGAGGGAGAGACCTAAATTTAATATTGAAGTTCAAAGGATGATTGTTAAGAAGTTATAAGAAACTGTACTAGCCAGCTGTACTACAATCACAACTATCTTAGAAGTGTCATCATGAAAGTCACCCATGTACGATTTTGTGGTTTTTTTTGAAAAAGTAATTGCACTGCAAAGGAGGAATCGTGAGGGTCAAGGTTCCGATTAATAAGACTAAATAAATCAGAACTCCGAGACAGGAAAGTTCCTCAAAAAACATGTTTATTGGATACATAATATCGGCATGTTCAAAAATGCAACCAGATATAGACTTTCCAAAGTCATTGATTGAGATGAGTGGCTATAGAAAATGAATTAATGAATGAATGTGAGGGAAGGAAGGAAGGAAGGAAGGAAGGAAGGAAGGAAGGAAGGAAGGAAGGAAGGAAGGAAGGAAGGAAGGAAGGAAGGCTCAAAGAAGCCCCATTACAGCCAGCCTATAGTGTGTCAATAAGAAGCCTGCAAGTGTAGATTATCTCTTCCTTGCATTCTCCAGATGTGATTCCCAAAGTTTCATGCCATCATGATGCCTGGCAATCATGGGACCTCCATTCCCAATATTTCTGGATCACCCAATTATGTGAAACTGATTTATTAAGGACTTGAGAGTTTATTAAACAGTGGATAACATCTAGATCAGGGGTGTCAAACTCAATTTCACTGAGGGCCACATCAGCATTGTGGTTGCCCTGGGGGTGGGGGTGGGCGGGTGGGCGTGGCCTACTGGGTGGGCGTGGCTAGAGTGCATATGGCCTACTGGGTGGGCGTGGCCAGCTCTACATCATTGGCATCAAGGGTGCCTATGGGGGCCTGGGCAGGAGTCGGAGAGATCGGAGGGTCTCTGGCAGAAGGAGGGTCTCTGGGCCAGGGCCAAGGCAGTGGGGGCCGTTCCCTCACTGTTTCCAGGGTGGCTTCGGGGGCCGCATGAAACCATTTTGCGGGCCGGATCTGGCCCCCGGGCCTTGTGTTTGACATGTCTGATCTAGATGAAGAGCTGAAGGCATTAAAGTATGGTAATATATCCTTGTTGAATGGAGATAGATAAAGGTTGGATCGAAAACTTGATATTTCTTCTTGTGATGAAACCAGCACACATTTCATTATGTGCTACCTCGAGTATTTCTGTTTAAGAAGACTAGTCTCTGAAGAATAAAGTGTGTTGCACAAAAATGGAGTCCTGTGGAATTTTTGTAGCTTTATCTATCAGCTTTCTCAGATATCCTTTGGTCCTAGTATTTGAGGAAGGAAGGCAGACCCACTCCCTCTCTTCTCCCTGTCATGTTTTTCTATAAATCCCAGCATATTGCCCCCGGTTGCTTTTCTTCTCCAAGCTAAGAAGATATTCACGCCCTTTGATAATATTCAAGCCATTTTCTGTACAGTACTATTTCTAGCACTGTTAACCATTTTTCAAATGTGGAAGTCAGAATTGTATTCACTATTACTACTGTATTCACTTAGATGTACTGAAGCTTTCTATAGATGTTGAAATTTCTATTTTTAGTCACTTTCCTAATGACCCAGGACGCAGAATTTGCCTTTTTCATAGTTGCCACATTCTGAGTTGACATCTATACTGGTTATCCATTTGATCATTCCTTTGCATGATCAGTTACAGACCAAGTCCCATCAGTGTATATGGGAGGTTAGTGGGATCTCCCCCATTAAGCTCGAATTAACTTGAATTTTTTATTTTTTTTAATTTTAATTCCATTTATATCCCGCCCTTCTCCGAAGACTCAGGGCGGCTTACAAGCTTAGCAGTAGCCTTCATTCTATGTATATGCCTGCTTATTAGGGCTTTCACACACACCCCAAGCGGCATTATTACAAAGTCAGCTTAATTGCCCCCAACAATCTGGGTCCTCATTTTACCTACCTCAGAAGGATGGAAGGCTGAGTCAACCTTGAGCCTGGTGGGACTCGAACCTGCACTAATTGCAGGCAGCTGGTGTTTAAGAGAGGGACACCATTTCTTGCTATGTTACACCAAAGAAATGTTGATGTATTCCTACTCTTTGCTTTCTCTTTTTTAATTAGCAATCCATAAAAAGACAGGTCCTCTTAACCAATATCCATTAAATTTACACAGCCTTTGATGAAAAATTCTTTCAAAAGCTTTTTGAAAATCAAAATAGGGTAAACAGAGTCACCCTCAGTCATGTCCATGTTGACACTCTGTCAGGCTCTGCTGATACCATTTGTTTACCACACAATTAAAGTCCCGGGTTAATGGTGCAGCATCCAATCTGAGTTGGTCACCAGGACTATGCACTAGAGTAGCCCAAACCACCTCTTCTGGTGAGAGAGAAGTTCCCTGAGGATGGAGTCCAGCATATGTCTGAAAGTGTGGAAGACTAAACCTTTGGTCCCGGTGACCAACCCAGACTGGATCCTGCAATAAGTTGAGAGTGCAGTCAAGAGGTTCACTTACCTGGCAAAAAGGAGAGCTTCTCCAGTGTCCCTCCTAAACTATGGAATGCATTTCTTTCATACACAGAGACATGCTTGGTGTCAACAAGTTCCATGAAGGTTGAATGTGTAGAGACAAGCAGAGCATCCCACAAAGGTTGATCGACTGAACAAATACTAAAATCATGTTTCTCTAGGAAACAGAGCAAAAGGGAATAATCGTGCCACTTACATGTGGAAGTGAAAGTAATTGCACATTTACACAAACAGAGCATTAACATTTAACAGCATCTTTAGAAGGACAGGAGACAAAGCGTACAAATTGAAAGATTTGGAGGAATTTAACAAATCTAGTTGGCCAACTTAGATACAGGTCAGCATTTTTTAGCAAATAGTATCTATTATTTACAGTTTTATTACCCCCTTACTTCTACCAGTGCAGTGAATTTCTGACATAGAAGTGGGTAGTATTAAGAATTGGGCTCAGAGGAGTTGTTTCTGTACTGTAGCTACAAAGAGCTTAAAGGAACTGGAGAGAAATCAAAACACTTATTTTCCTAGGCTGGTATGTTTTTCCAGATGGGCATTTTGGAAGAACACTTAGTCAAGACTTACAAATAGACTTCCTCATTGAGTGGGAGGTCTAATTCAGGTTTCTTCTTGTATGAATGATCTAGCTATGAACTGCAGATCCTTCCAGTCCTAGGCTTTAATCTTCCAGAAGGTTCAGCATTCTGACAGATACTAACTCATAAACCCGGGAGAAAGCCAGCAGAAATTATTTTTGAAAATCCTTAGGTGTTTCCTATCTCATCTCTTCACCTTGGTCCCTTGTCTTTTCAACCCTTTGACATCCAAAACTGATAGAGGTCCTAGCTGGTGATGCAATGAGTTAACTAGAGTGGGACCAAATATTTCAGCCCGGGAGTGGAGGTAATTTAAGGAATAAAATGAGTTTCTTTAAGTCTCGTCTCTTACACCAGTCCCAGATTGTTCTGATTTAGAGGATGGGGTGGGCATTTAAAAAAGAGGTCTGAAGCCCCCACCCAAAGGAAGATTTAAAAGGTGGATGTCAGAAAACAGTGCACAAGAGTAGCACGTTGCCCACAGTAACCATATCAATCATAAGGTAGGAGGATTGTGGACAAAGTAAGCTACAGATAAGAAGTGGCAGCAGAACTGGAAGTGGTAAGAGGGGATAACGCTGATGTCCAAATTGGGATGGCAATTAAAATTCTGGTAGCATCAAAACGCTTCTTGATACTTCACCTTTTGAATGCATCTTTGTGGCAGGTTGGTTCAGAAAGCGCTCAAGGGGCTGCATCCCTCCTCATGGAGCTTATTCTTCGTCGCATTTCAGCTTCGCCTCAGAACCTTACAGCATTTGAGGAAGCAGTGCCCAAATCGTGCATGATCAGTGCAGATATGGCTCATGCGGTGCACCCCAATTATGCGTAAGTATGTTACTAAGGGAGAGTGTGAGATAGTGTACTGGGGCTGGGGAAGTATGTCGTTCAGTATTGGACATTCTGATATACAGTGCTTTTTTTGTAAAAGAAAAAGGTGCCGGAACTCACACATGTCATACAACCCGCCTTGCCTACCCTACAAGGTTCCATCCAAAAAAAGGTGCCGGAACTCCATTCTGAGCGTTCTATGAGAAGAAAAGCCCTGCTTATATACATTTTGTTACAAGGTTGCTTGCTGCTTTCAAAAAACCTATTTTCATTTGTTACGCACAATTCCATCCTTCAGATTGTATGAACCTTAACAGGGAAAACTACTTGAATAATAAAACCCTCAGACTCTCTTGTAAGCTGCCTGTTGTACCTTTTCCATATCTGAAGAGGCAAAGGGGTATTTAAAATCTCCTTATCACTTTGGGGTTATTTGTATATCACGGGGTAGAGGACTGATACTCCTCTTCAAATTATAGACGATTCCCCAATATAGGTATGTATGTATATATGTATGTATACATGTATGTATGTATGTTAGGCATATGGTGTTAGCCTACAATGTTGGGTTGAAAATATATTAACCATAATGCTATGGCTTTAAGATGTTAATTGGCCAATGGGTGTGTAAGTGTTCTCATGGCCATAAGAGGAAGCTAGGAACGTAGCTTCTCTCTCTCTCTGAATTCACTGATCTCTACTGCTACTGTTTTTGCTCTGCTGTTGGTTTACTACTGTTGTAACCTGAACTGTGTATTGACCTCTGGACCGGTAAGAAGACTTTGTAGTTTTGGATTACTATTTGGACTTTTGCTATTGTTTATGACCTGGACTGTTTATTTTTTTGACTGTGCATTTTTGTTTTTACACCACCCTCAAAGTAAACTACTTTTTACTTTTTATAACTCAGTGTATTTCTGTGTGTGACTTTTACTACTCTCAGTACCCTTCCTTGTCTGTGCAACTCTTTGGTAGCACAAGGAGACCTCTGCACAATAAATTCCTTAACACTGGTTATGGGCCCAGGCCTGTACTGAGAGTAAGTACACACAGTTTTTCTAGCTGAGTTTGTGTTAGCTATTTTGGTGTAAAATGGCACAGGAACTGTTGTCAGGCATCTCCTGGATAACCCGGTTGTATGGGACAAACTATGTTTCCTGGTCCACGAAATGCTGCTTGCTTTTGCGCAAGGAAGGACTATGGTCTGTTGTAAATAACCCACCAGATACTACTGCTTGGGATCCAGATGATGAAGAGGATGCAAAGAAGTTAGACGACTTTAAACGTAGCAATGAGAAAGCTCTTTGCATTATTGGGCTAACACTGAATGACCAGCAGTTTGTCCATATTCGTGGTGAGGAGTCTGCTGCTAGGTGTTGGGGCGTTTTGCGAAGGCTTTATGTTCGAGACAGTGTGGGTGCACATATACACCTTACACGTAAGCTGTTTAGGGCTCGTCTGCAGAAGAATGGAGATATGCTGACCCATTTAAACTACATGAAGGCAACTTTTCAAGAGCTTCATGAAAAGGAGCTGATTTTTTCAGAGTTGCATCAGGTCTACATTATTTTGTCATCTTTGGATGAGAGTTATGATGAGTATGTTTCTTCTTTGGAAGTCCTGACCAGAGAGGAACTGACATTGACTAACATTACTGGGAGACTGCTGGAAGAGTCCAGAAGAAGGCGTGACAGAGACCAGCTGAGAGAGACACAGTCACAAGAGGAGCAGCCATTTACCACTGCTTACAATCTCAAGAAATGTTTTTCTTGTGTGGCTAGAGGGCATATAGCCAAATTCTGTAGGAAGGGTAGAAAACAGAATGTGAATAGCAGTGGGAAGGCTAAGAAGGGCATTGGTTTGGCTATTTCTGGTGAACCAACATCCAGAAACAATGAATTGTGGGTTGTTGATAGTGGGCTTCACAATGCATTACTAAAGTGAAAAAGAGGTTTATTAATATGAAAAACAGCAACCAATATGTTTCACTAGCCAACGGTTGGAGGATGAAGGCCTCTGGTGAAGGTAATTCCTATTGTCCATGCATTAATGAACAGTTACCTATGTTATATATACCTAAACTAAGATTCAACCTGTTATCTGTAAGGGAATTGGTTAAAGTTGGGTTTGTGGTAACATTCAGAGGGGAGCAATGCACTATTGAGAGGAATGGAACCTGTGTAACCGCTAATTTGAAAGATGGTTTATTCGTTCTCACAAGTAACCAGGTTAGTACAGTTAAAGCTACCTCAATATGTGAGAACAAGAAGCCACATAATGAATGCATACATTTATTGCATAGGCGGTTAGGGCATGTAAACTTTAACTCACTACGTAAAACAGTTGAATTAGTAGACCGAATTAAACTGAAGCCATGTAGTAAGTATTTGAATTGCAATGCCTGTAATCAGGAAAAAAGTAAGGCAACTCCTGCAAACAGGTTAAATGGTTTCAAAACAACTGTTCCTTTGGAAGTTGTGTTTGCTGAGTTAATTGGACCCATGAAACCAAGTTTAGGAGGGTCATGTTATGTTTTAAGTATATTGGACCACTACTCTCGTTATGGTTTTTGTTATCTGCTTAAGTCAAAGGCAGACACTTTCCAACAATTTGCAAACTGGCTGAAGTTTGTAGAGAGAAAAACAAAGAGAAAGGTTCAGTGCATAATTACTGATAATGGTACTGAATTTACAAATAAGCGTTTTGTTGATATGCTAGAATCAGCTGGCATTGAGCATAAACGTTCAGCCCCTTATAGGCCTCAACATAATGCTTTTGTTGAGAGACGTGGGCAAACGTTACAAGCCATGATGAGAACCATGTTACAAGATTCTGGCTTAACAGATAGACTGTGGGGGGAGGCAGCAAAATGTGCAAACCATGTTCTGAATTTAGTTGTTAATACTTCTACTGGTAAAATACCATACACTATATGGCATGGTAGAAGACCAAACCTTGATTACCTGCACACGTTTGGCACCCCAGCTTGGGTCCACATTCCTGCACAACTCAGGAGTAAAGGCCAACATAGGGCTAGGCAATTATACTTCGTAGGTTACGAAGCTAACCATAGATCCTATCGTTTCTGGGAACGAGGTACAACTAATGTATATAACAGTGCGAGTGCAAAATTCCTTGAGCACGTTGGTTGGGATAGGTTAGAGCAAGAAACTGTTAATACTGATCCTCTAGTGTTTGAGGACTCCCATGATAACGTAACTAGTAATGATAATACTTCTCCTGTAAATATAAAAGATGAAGAGGAGATAGGGGAGATTAAAGATGAAACAGAGGAAGGAAAGGAGTCAGAAATTCAAAGCCCTGTAATTCCTTGGCGTTCAACGCGCATCAGACATCCACCTGATCGCTATGAAGCTAGTATATGTCAAGTTAGTTCAGTACCTTCTAACTATGATGAGATCAGGATGTATCCTGAAAAGGAACAGGCATCATGGAAAGCTGCAATGAACAGGGAGTTGAAGTCTTTGCAGGATCTTAAAGTTTATGAGAAAGCTAAACTGCCACCTGGTGAACAAGATCTAAATATACTGATCTTCGTTATTTAAATGTCAGACAATGTGTCAAAGATAAATTAATACAGCTAGAGTATTGTTCATCTGATGTAAGTATTGCAGACCATTTTACAAAGGTACAAAGTGCTGTGAAACACAATGCTAATTGTGAAAGAATGTGCATAAGATTGTAAGAGTTATATATTATTCTACCCAAAGGGGAGAATGTTAGGCATATGGTGTTAGCCTACAATGTTGGGTTGAAAATATATTAACCATAATGCTATGGCTTTAAGATGTTAATTGGCCAATGGGTGTGTAAGTGTTCTCATGGCCATAAGAGGAAGCTAGGAACGTAGCTTCTCTCTCTCTCTGAATTCACTGATCTCTACTGCTACTGTTTTTGCTCTGCTGTTGGTTTACTACTGTTGTAACCTGAACTGTGTATTGACCTCTGGACCGGTAAGAAGACTTTGTAGTTTTGGATTACTCTTTGGACTGTTGCTATTGTTTATGACCTGGACTGTTTATTTTTTTGACTGTGCATTTTTGTTTTTACACCACCCTCAAAGTAAACTACTTTTTACTTTTTATAACTCAGTGTATTTCTGTGTGTGACTTTTACTACTCTCAGTACCCTTCCTTGTCTGTGCAACTCTTTGGTAGCACAAGGAGACCTCTGCACAATAAATTCCTTAACAATGTACATGTATATATGTATGTATACTCGAAGTACGAAGAGCTTCCATTCTGTGTGACCTCACATTCCTACGCAACTGTCGAGATCAAAATTTAATCCCCACATCCTTCCAATTGAAATTCCACTCCAACTCTGCAGCCATCAAACGCATCCTGATAAGAACCGAACTGGCCCTAATCAGAAATGAACTCCAGACAAAAAGATTCCTCCTGGACCGAATCAACAGAGACCTCCTCACACTCCACCTCAAACTCAGCAACAAGATCCACCCCACACTTTGGGACAAATTCAAACAAATTGCTGTCTGGAGAGCTGAAACAGAGACTGCCTACAAAACAGACACACACACCAATAAACTCCGAAGACTAAAGGAACGCCAGAAACAAACCCCTCCTCTCTCACAGCAACACATGAAACAAACTGTGCACAACATTTCAGATAGGATTCTCACCAAAGCTGAAACCAACGTCCTGTCTAAAGGATTTAATTTTGCAGTCGCTCCCAAACACATTCCCACGGAAACCATTATATGCGGAGTCGAATCCAGCCTGACCAAAATTAACCCTGACGCCAACAAAATCAGACTCGAAGTTACCAACATCCTCTGCACCAGCAAACCACCCAAAAGCAACTTACCCAAAGAGGAACAGACAGCACTACTTAACCTAAAAAAAGACACCCGCATAATCATTCTGCCAGCAGACAAAGGCAACGCCACGGTGGTAATGAACTCATCTGACTACCATACCAAATTATCCAACCTACTCCGAGATTCCACATACAAACTCCTCAAGACAGATCCCACCACCTACCTGGAAGAAACCACAAAATCCAAAATAAAAGCCACCCCCATCAGTGAAGAGATCCAGCAAACAATCATTCCCAGAGAAAAATCATCCAGATGTCCCAAGCTCTATGGTCTCCCCAAGATACACAAAGAAGGAACCCCACTCAGACCCATAGTCAGCTCCATAGGCTCACCTCTACAAAATCTAGCCAAATTTCTTGCCAAACAACTACAGCCTTACGCAAATTCCATCACCTCACACGTACAAAACTCATTCCAATTCATAGAGATCATAAGTAAACTAAACTTACAGCCCTGTGACCTACTTGTGAGCTTCGATGTCATATCCCTCTTCACCCAAGTGCCAATCAAAGAAGCCTTCACAGCTATCCTAAATAAATACAACCCCCCAAAACACATCCTAGATCTGACCAACCACTGCCTATCAAACACATACTTCATCTACAATGGACAAAGATACAAACAAATGGAAGGAGCACCCATGGGATCACCCCTTTCACCTGTCATCGAAAACCTCTACATGGAACACTTTGAAACCCTCGCTCTAGAAAAATCCAACCACAAACCCAAACTCTGGCTCAGATACGTAGATGACACCTTCGTAATCTGGCCACACGGCAAAGAAAAACTGGATGACTTCCTCACACACCTCAACAGCCTACACCCCAAAATACAATTCACCATGGAAACAGAAGGTAACAATCAACTTCCCTTCCTTGATGTCTTAGTCTACAAGAAATCCAATGGCTCCCTAGGACACACTATCTACCATAAAAAAACACACACAAACCGCTACCTGAACGTACTCTCACACCACCACCCAGCACAGATCAACTCCGTAGCCAAGACACTCATCTCCAGAACAAAACACCTAGCTTACGAACAACACCTAAAAACCAAACTACACACTCTCACTAATGTACTAACAGCCAACGGATTCCAAATAAACATCATTACCAACTTAATCCGAAGAGAGACACCCACAAAAATCCAAGACAGAGAACAAAAAAATGGCAAAACCCTCCTCCCATACTTAAAAGGGACCACAGACAGAATCAGCAAGATCCTCCAAAAACACAACATCAAAACAGCATTCTACACAGACAGAAAAATATCCACCATCCTAAGAAACCCCAAAGACATAATTGGGTTAGAAAACCAAGGAGTATACGAAATCCCATGCCCCACCTGCCCCACCACATACATCGGACAGACCAACAGAAGAATAAGTGCACACATTGAAGAGCACAGGAACTCACTCAGAAAGGGAGAACAAACTTCATCCCTGTTCCAACACTTTAAAGCCACGGGACACGAAATTGATTTTAAAAAAACCAGAACTATTGCCAAAATTGAACATTTTAACAACAGAATAATCAGAGAAGCCATCGAGATAGAAAAACGCCCCCACAGCAGGAACAAACGAGATGATACCTCTCGCCTACCAGCCATTTGGAAACCCGCCTTGATTGACAGATTAGTCCCAACCACCAAGAATGATACCAGACCCAAACTCATGATAACATCACATGACATCAACACACAACCATTCAAAAAGCAAATCTGAACCCACAACGATAACGACACACAACCACAAAACAGAAACCTAACTACAGCTGCAACATTAGCCACTTTAAACCCCTCCAAACCACATAATAAGCAAACTGACACCCACTATAAAAATATGCCACCACCACAAACACGGAGCCGAACAAAAGCAGCACAACTCACCAGTTCAGGTCTAAGGCTGGCAGCTGAGACCAGCCCATCCACTCAAAACACATCCCCACCCAATCAGAACACAGCCCCCATTCAAAACACACTCCCACCCAATCAGAACACATCTAAGCCCCCCCCCAATCAGAGCACACCTCCACCCCATCAGAACACAGCCAAGCCTCCACCCACAGAACACACCCCCTCTGGCAGTTTAATAAAGAAGAAAAAACAGCCACTATCACACACTTCTCCCAGAAGAACGAAGCTGAAGTCACCAGCCTGAGGATGATGGATGAGATTTCGTCAAAACGTTGCCCTGATACCTCCAATTCTACGTGGGGAAAAACCCGAATGACCAAAGATCTACATATGTATGTATGTATATATTTAATTTGTATGGGAATCCCTATCTTAAAACAAGAGACTATACGTATGTATATATTTAATTTCTATAGGCACCCATATCTTAAAACAAGTGATTATATGCGTGTATGTATTTAATTACTATAAGCACCCTTATCTTAAAACAAGTGACTATTTAATTTCTATGGGAACCCATATCATAAAACAAGTGACTCGGGGCAGCAAACAATCATAAAACAGAAACAGTTCCAATATCATACAAAAATAAATATAGATGGCAAGAGGGGAAAAACCATCATCATAGATGTCAATATATCCAGGAAATGGGACCCTTCACCCACTCGGGGGCCCAGGGACAAAGCCAGGCCTTCAGGTCCTTATGAAAGGCCAACAGGGTCAGTGTCAGCTCTGAGGGAAGAATGTTCCAGAAGGCAGAGGCTACGGCAGAAAAGGCACATCTCCTAGTCCTCACCAGCTGACATTCCTTGTGTGACAGAATGCACAGCATATCCAGACTATTGGACCGAATTGAAATCATTTTGTTCCTGGGTTTTGGTTTCCTTTGAAAGTGGCTAACTTTTGAAAAGTTGGCGCTGCCTTGGGAGGGGAGGCGATAGACGGCTGAGCCTCTTGTTGTTTTACAAGCCTCCTGCAGCGATATTCTGCCGTTTCCAGCCTCGGAGAGGCTGGGAGAAGCGGAGGGGGCATCTTCGGAGGCGAGCTGTGGTGCAACCACCTCTCTGGAAGAAAGAAAGCACCCCGAGGATCTGGAGGCTTGAAAGAGGGCTGCGGTTTAGCAGCCCCGAAGCCAATGACTCGGCAGTTTGAGAAGAAGCGGGGAAGCGAGAAAGAGCAAAAGTGAGTTTAAAGACTTTCCGAGCAAGCGCGCCGGTGGGGCGCTAAGCAGAAGTGAAAGGAGCGGCAGCCAGTTAACAGGGGTGGTTTTGTCAACAATTCTTTTTTACCACTTTTGTTTTCTGCTGCTGTGGATCCAAATGCTGATCAGAGGCTTAAATGGACTTGTTTACGAATATGACATGATTGGTGGAAGCTTCTTCTCCCCTGAAAAAGCTAGCGTACTGATTTACGGACTTATAGAAATTCTGCTCTTAACTGACGGATATTGATGTGACTTTTTTTTTAACCTAAAGAGTGGAAGTGAAATTTATTTACAGAACGGGTTTAGATAAGTTGTGGCAGAAGACTTATTAGAAGGAAGTACGGGGTTATTGGTAGTTTAGGTGTTGGCCCTGACAAGTTTGTGATAAAGTATCTGGGAAGGATACTATACACCTGTGGTGTATAGTAGTGTGGAGAAACCTCCTGGGACAAACTGAAATGTCTTTAACGACAACATCAACTAAAACCTTAAAGAAGGCCCCCTCCTTGACAGCAGCGGCCTCTCTGGTTACGACGCCACCAGGGGTTAGGAAGTTGATGGAGAGCTTATCGGCGACAGAAAAATCTGCTACAATTCAAGGGATTTATACGATGCTAAAAAATATGCAGGATATAATGGAGAGGAATTTCAACAGCCTGAGGGCTGAGTTGGGGGACATGAGAGAGGAGATGAAGGAAATTAAAGGAAAATTGGGTGTAGTCCAGGTGACCCTGAATACGCATGAAGAGCGAATAAAAATAGTAGAAAAGGACTCTGAGAATATGGAGAAGGGGATGGAGAAATGGGAGCACGGGTACATGCAAGGATCCAAGAAGCTGGAAGATGATATGGTGTACCTGGAGATGAAGAAAGTGGCCTTTTTTTTTGCGCTTCCAAAACGTGACGGAAGACAGAGAAGAACAGTTGGAAGAAGTGGTAGGAGAAATGATCGCAGACCTGATGGGGAAAGAGAAAAAAGAGGTTCGGTGCGATATTGATGAGGCCTTTCGAGTTAATACTAATAATACTAATAATACTAATAATACTAATTATGCCAGGTGATACAGCCTCCCTAGGGAAGTGCACGTTAGGTTTACCAAAAAGGCGCTTAGAGATGAAGTGATCTATAGAGCTAGAGACCAACCAATTCAGTATAAAGGCCGTCCGGTTACAATTCTTAAGCAACTACCAAGAAGGGTCCGAGAGCAACATCAACGCTATCAATTTGTTACTTCGCAATTGAGAAAAAAAGGTGTGGCATATAAATGGCTGCTTCCAGAGAGGCTCCTGGTGATGTTGGAAGACCGAAAGATAAAGATTGAGAGTCTACAAAACGCACAAGATTTCTATAATTTTTTTGTGGGACTAGCGATCAGGAGAGTGATGGAGAAGTGGAGAGTAGAAGTCAGAGGGAGGAGAGGAATCCAGGGGGAGCGGAGGGGGGAGGGGGGAGGGGGATGGAGAGGGAAAGGGAGAAGAATACAAGAGGGTAACTAGACAGACTACCAAATCTAAGGCCCCACGTAAGTTAGTATGTGTCAAGGGGTGAATTTTCTGATGCTCAATGTTAATGGTCTTAATGCTCCTGTTAAGAGAAAAAATATCTTAACTAGATTAAGGAAATGTGGAGCCGATGTATTATGCCTTCAGGAAACTCATATTAAGAAATTCCAAACTAATCTGTTGAATTATCCTAAACTAGGGAAATTATTTGTAGCGTTTGCTGAGGAAAAAAAGAAGGGTTGGATATGGTATGGTTGTCGGATGGGCTGCTATCTTATTCGAAAGATGCCATGATTTTGACGAACGAATGGGCGGATCACAACCTGGTGGCTATTACATTGATAAGGGGGAGTAGAGTGAGGAGTAGATGGATGATGAACCTGGAGGCTCTAAAGGATACGGTTTTTGTACAAAAAATTAAACAAGAGATGAGCCTGTTTTTTTTAGAAAATAGGACGGAAAGGATGCCCCTACGAATAGTTTGGGACACGGCTAAAGCTTATCTGAGAGGCTTGATAATAAAACAGATGGCAGTTAAACATAGGAAGGAGGAGAAAAGTAGGAGGAAAATTGCTGAGCAACTTACTAAGGCAGAGAAGGCTCTTCAGGTAAACCCACAGAAAGTGTATGGGAAGGAGCAAGTGGATTTTTGGAGGCATAAACTCAACCTTGTGGATCAAGAGAAAATAGCACGTCAAATTAGGGTGGCGAGGCAGAACTATTTTGAATATGCCAATAAGCCAGGGAGATGGCTTAGCTATAGAATAAGGAAAGAGAACTGATCAGTTAGAAGATAAGAGGGGGACACTGATAGGAGATAAAGAAGGGAAAGAAAAGATAGCGGCTGAGTTTTTTACAGAATTATATCAGAAAGAAAAGGTTCCTGAGGAGAGGATTAAACATTACCTGACGGAGTCAGACCTTCCTAAGTTACTTCTTAATGAGAAAGAGGCCTTAGATCAGGAGATAACAATAGCAGAAATTGAAAAAGCGGTAAGACAACAGAAATGTCAAAAAAAAACCCAGGCACTGACAGAATTCCTGCAGAATTGTATGAGGTATTAGTGGAAGCGCTTGGAAAACATATGAAAGATCTATTTAATGAAATTTTGGATAAGGCTATAGTCCTGCAAACTTGGTTGGAGGCAAATATTAGTTTGATCCCTAAGGATGATTCCCCTTCGAAGCATATTAAAAATTATAGGCCAATATTCCTTCTTAATTGAGATTATAAAATATTTGCGACAATAATTGCTGATAGATTAAAAATTTACTTAAACCAATTCATACATACAGACCAGAATGGGTTCCTCCCCACCAGACAAATAAAGGATAATCTCAGAATTATATTAAATGTTCTGGAGTATTATGAAAGCCGACCAGATAAACAATTAGCTTTAATATTTATCGATGCTAAAAAGCATTTGATAGGGTAAATTGGGACTTCTTATTGTGTCAGTTGGAACATATGGAGTTTGGGGCTAACTTCTGTAATATGAATAAAGCAATTTATACTAAGCAGGAAGCGAGATTGTTGATAAATTTATTTATTTATTTTTTATTTTTATTACATTTATATCCCGCCCTTCTCCGAAGACTCAGGGCGGCTTACAAGCTTAGCAGTAGCCTTCATTCTATGTCTATGCCTGCTTGTTAGGGCTTTCACACACACCCCAAGCGGCATTATTACAAAGTCAGCTTAATTGCCCCCAACAATCTGGGTCCTCATTTTACCTACCTCGGAAGGATTAACTTACAAATTTGATATCTGTAAGGGCACTAGGCAGGGTTGTCCACTCTCCCCACTTTTATTTATTTTAACCTTAGAACCCCTATTAAGAATAATAAGGAAAGATGAGGAGATTACTGGGCTTCAGATAAGAGACCAAATTTACAAACTGCAGGCGTTTGCAGATGATATGGTTTTTGTTTTGGAAAACCCTCTGGAATCCAGCACGGAATTACTAAAAAGGATTGAGGAATTTGGAATGTGGCCGGTCTACAAGTAAATAAAGATAAGACGAATATATTAACAAAAAATCTTTTGAATAGAAGTAAACAGATGTTAGAGGACACTACAGGGTTTAAAATTGTGAAGAAGGTGAAATATTTAGGAATTTGGTTGACGGGAAGATGTTCAAGTATTAGGGAGGATAATTATTCTAAATTACTGATACAAACAAAAATGGACTTGGGAAAATGGGGTAGGATACAATTGTCATTTTTAGGAAGGGTAGCCACGGTGAAATCTTATATTTTGTCGAAATGGAATTTTTCTTTTCCAGACAGCACCGGTTAAATTTTCGATGAAATTTTTAAAAGAGTTAGAGGGGGTAGTTTCTAGATTCGTATGGCAGGGGAAACAGCCCAGGATTGGGGAAAAAATGATGCAAGAAATCAATGAAAGAGGGGACCTTGGCCTGCCGAATTAGGAACTTTTAATAATAATAATAATAATAATTTTATTTATATACCGCCCTTCTCCCGAAGGACTCAGGGTGGTGAACAGGGCAAATATATAAAAAATACAAAAATACAAAAGTTAAAAGAAAATTAAACATATGCCCGACTAAAAACAGTAAATACAAATATTAAAAATGACTATAAAACCCAACCCATCCCCCATCAGGCCAGGCCGGCTTGTTCAAATAAGAGTCTTCAGATCGCGATGGAAGGAGCGAAGGTCGAGCGCCATCTGGAGCTCAACTGGCAGCCGATTCCGTAGCTCCGGGGCGCCCACAGAGAAGGACCTCCCCCTGGGGGCCACCAATCGACATTCTCTGATCGGTGGCACCCTGAGGAGGCCCTCTCTGTGGGAACGCACAGGGCGGAGGGAAGTTGGTCAATGTGACTTTATTATCAGGCTGCCCTTTTAGTTTGGGGCAAGGAATGGATAAGTTTAAGGAATAATTGATTGTTGAGTTTGGAAGGATTCGATTTGTTGCAGGGATGGCATGCTGCTCTTTGGCAGGAAGGTACTCCTCCAAGCAAACAGTTTACTCATCATTACATAAGGGATATACTGATTCGGAATTGGGATAAGATAAGGGCCAAGTACTATGCGTAAATTCCGTGTTGGTTATCAACCTTGGAAGCCTTGACCCATCCGACCCAACTTAAGAAGGGAAGAAGACCAACTTACAAAGAACTTTTAGATAGCAGGGGAGAACTCAAAACGCGACAAGATTTGGCTCAGCAAGGGTTTCAACTGGAGTGGTGGGCCTACCTGCAGATTCAGTCAAGGTATAAGAAGGATCTTAATGGCGGCGAGGATGGGGTATGTTCAATTTTGGAAGGCAAATCATACCCCGCCGGATGAAGCTATAATTAGGAGAATACTTGATTGTGCAGAAGCAGACACATTGACCAAGAGGTTGAAGGGTAAAGAAGAGACACCAGCATTTCTATCATGGAATAAATGGTATATTTGGATGGATAAAAGATTAAAGAAATGAGGGTGGCTTGGAGGTTGGTCAAAAATGAAGTGATATAGTTTTTGTTAATGAATAAGCTTTGGAGCTGGATAGTTATGAGATTTAGTGAGTGGAATATAATTGTCAGTTTAGATGTAGATACAAATTGATTTTTTTTAAAATGGTTTCCAATTTTTTTATTTCTTCATTTTCTGTATATTGTATGTTTTTTTGTCTTTGCTGGTGTATGGTGTGTGTTTTTAACATGAAATATAAATAAAGACTTATTTTTAAAAAAAAGAAGAAAGAAAGTGGCTAACTTTTTAGAACAGATCCATTTACTTATTTTCTAAAGGACTGAGCCAGGATTCCGGGCAGAGTCATGAGCAAGCCCTCTTTCTTCCAAAGCCTTGAAGTTGCCAAAAAGAAAACAGGTAGTCCTCAACTTAGGACCACAACGGAGCCCCGAATTTCCATCGTGCCAGTCAAGGCACTCAAGTGACCATCTTTATGACCTTTTTTTTCTTTTTGGTGCTGTCATTAAATACGTGGGGCAGTTGTAAAGCAAACCAGGTTATAAACTCTGCCATAACTTCAAATTGGTACTAGGCAACCAGTCGTTACGTGAGAACTGCCTGTATGATAAAAAGTCAACCTGAATACGCAAGTGGGTCCGTGCAGCCCTCCATGCCGTGCGCTTTCAAGCTTGAAACATCTTTCAGAACTGGTGCTGAGATGGCCTCCTTCCTCCTGTTGCTGATGTGCTGCAGAATAAAGTAATTTTATTCTAATCGTTTGAAGCACTTCTCTCTCCAGGCCAGAGGTTCTGTGCTAATGAAAGATCTCTGCACAGAGACTTCTTCCTTGGTTCTGTCAAAAAGGGCTAGTCTGTCTCATCTATTAAAAATGGTTTGAATGCTTTACGGGTGACAGCTCCTCTTTCCTTCTGTCCTGTGATCTTTGAAATTCAGGCCCAAGTGGAAGTGCTTACTATAGGCTGTTCTTTTTGCAGGGATAAGCATGATAAGAACCATCGGCCACAGTTTCACAAGGTAGGTAACACGGACTAGTTGGCCAGGGCGTGTTTTTGAAAGCTAGGCAAGCAGCACAGGAACAACTCACTAAGGGGCGGATTCAAATGCAAAACCCGTTCTTGAAATGGAGATTTCTTTTTCTTATTTGAGAGCCAGCTGTGGGAGTGCTCACAACAATGATAACCGTTTTGAATAGATTCAGGATTGGGGAGGGCTCAGGAGATACTCCATATGGCAGATGACTAGTGGAAAAGCGCTTTCTGGAGATTATGCTGTTGTTTTGGTGGCCTAGTTGTGGGAAAGTATACTAAAGGTAATTATTTTGATTGTTGGAAGCTATGTCTTCCTTCCTGTTGAGCAAAACAGTTGTGCTTCGCCCAGATGAAGAGATGGAAGGCGAGTTGGAGAAAAGCACACAGATAGGAAGGAAAGCTCTCTTTTTATATATTTTGTACCTTACATCAGTAAATTATTTATGTGAAGAGATGTATCCTTTTTAAGAGTTCAGAATCTGGTGGGAAGCACCAGTCGAACCCTTCCTGTTAGGGTGGAACAATTGCACATCTCAAGAAAGCCCAAGTAGAATTAACAAATAACAAATTTTCAAACTGGAAATTCAGTCTGGTGATTTGCTGTGCAGGGACCTGCTCTGAAAATAAACAGCAACCAACGCTATGCCTCCACTGCTGTCACGGAGGCATTGATTCGTGAGATTGCCACTCGTGTCAACGTTCCTTTACAAGTAAGCATTTTAAAAAGTAAAGATTCCCTTTATCCATGCACTTTCATTGGCATCACTACACAGACTCCCAGTCTAGCCCGTATCTCTGGTACTCCCTGGGGTTCTCTGTCCCAAGTACTAAGCAGGCCTGACCCACTTAATTTCCAGGCTTCCAGAAGGTTGGCTGCATGGTGCCAATGGCTGCATGGTGCTTCAGCCGTTACGAACTGCCACTGCGCTACATCACTGTACACTCCACTGGGGGCAAATCATCCTACCTGCCAGGAACGGGAGATAAGGCCAGGGCTTTATAGTTAAATGCTAAACGAAGGGCTTCTCCCTCTGAAGATGTTCCCTTTTCATTTGGCGGTTCAGTCCACATTAGAAACTTCAGCTTGATTGTAGAGTTGGACTGGCCAGTACCAAGGATCTGAGAACCCCATTCAAAAGATTCAGTTCTATAGCCTGCTCTCCCTCCTTCATTGCTATCAAAAAGATTTGTCAGCTGTCTGCTCTTTTTTTTCTCTCTCTCTCATGTCGGTTACAGGAATTTATGGTTCGAAATGATTCTCCTTGTGGCACAACCATTGGACCCATCCTGGCTTCCCGCCTTGGTTTGCGTGTTCTTGATATGGGTTGCCCACAATTAGCTATGCACTCCATTCGTGAGATGTGCTGCACCTCAGGGGTTCTTCAAACCATCACTCTCTTCAAGGTAGGCGACAGCTTGGGTGCTTCCGTCCTGGGAAGGGGGCTGAAGACAGCATGCAAAGTTACTGCCTCTTCTTTCCTTTGCCCTCCACCTCCCAGTGAAGACTGGTTGATCTAAGCACCTAGGTAGGGTAGCAAAGCCCTTTTGCAGATAAGCACCCTCCGATCAGGACTGGGGTAGCAGATTTGAGGGCGCGAAAGGAAAGAAGCAAATGGGTTCTTTGTGAGATGGGAGCAGGTCCTAATCCCTGCCTTCCTCCACTCCCAGTTCCTGGGTTGAGGTTTGGGCTTTGGTTCTTGTAACTCGCTGGCTCTTCTTTGTAATCTTGTCTTCATGTTGCCATGGCTACAATGGTGGCCTTGAATCAGTGATGGGTTTCCATGGTAACACTGTGCCTCACGATTCTCTGGCTGCCATGGTGACGCCATTGTATGTATTGATAGCTGCCTGCTTTTTTCCCTTTGAGAGCTGTTCTCTGCATCCCCTCTGACCCTGACTTCTCTCTTTTCTCCTTCCCAGGGCTTCTTCAATCTGTTTCCCACCTTGGATCAGGCACTTCTGAGCAGCTGATGGGCAGCCTGAATGCTGAAAGAGGCTCTCCCTTTTCCTTAGGCTGGATAATAATTAAAGCAGCTTTAATCCAGTGACCTCTGTGCAGTTCAGAGGCTTGCTGAGTTTTCATTTGTTTTTCTGTCTCGCTTCAGAACAGAAATTACCTCCTAGTCATATTTACACTATTATGGCTGAGCCCAAGAGGCATAAAATAACCTTTGAACTCTTTTTTTTCTGTCAACAGTAAGACGGTGAAATTTAAATACTGGGCCCCGGAATAATTTTAATTATTTCAAGTGGGAAGTAAAATTACAGATGACTTTCTGGTGTTGGTAAATGCCGAATGATGCAGATCTCAGTTTCTCCTTCCTCTCCCACACCTCCTGCTTGCACAGGCTGTGTGAAGATAGCAAGGCGATGCTGGCGTCTCAAGTAACATACGAAGGTCACGTATGCAGAACTGCTCCACATAGATTACGTTCCTAGTATGCAATCAGATGGTAATGGGAGGGTGAGGCTATTGCATATTGTACTTCTTTGCATATCTCAAAAACTTTAAAATATAGCTATGTGGGGAAAAGAGCAATCCAGAGTCACAAACCTGGCTGATACTAGCAGAAGTAGTGCAGCAAAGATGCTGGCGGAACATTTCCTGTCACTGTCACCCCATTCTATTCATCTGTTATCACAGAAGAGCGTTCCCCAACCTGATACTCTCTAGGTGTGTTGATCCAACTCCCTAGTTCTCTAGCCAGCAAAAGAAATAGATTTTCTGGACAATTTAGTGGTATCACGACCAGTTTATGATTGGTGTTTGTGACCTCTAGAAGATATTAAGTGCCATACAAGATTGAAGGAAAATTTCTATGACCTTTATGATTTTTTATTTTACCACTGTTGAGAGTAAAAAGCCAATATGGTATGCATTACCTTAAAGTCAACATCCAGCTTGAGAATACAAATAAAACTCCAGGTTCATTCCATCTCTGAAAATCTGTTTATTGAATAAACTGCATGGTAATGTCGAAGTAAAACTAACTCTGAGGTTCCAACACCAAATCACATTTAAAAAATAATTTTCCCAGCCAAACCCCCAACATCTTACATAGTTCATATAAACAAGTTCACTTTGTTATGGGAACCGTCTGCTTCAAATCCACACTTGTTATAGTGTCCTTGAAAAGGTTTCAGGTTCTAACAGTCTTCAGTGGAATCGTACTGTTTTCTTTTGTTTTCTTTCTCTATCTAACCCATTTGTCAATGCTGTGACAAACCAAACTGAAGCCATTTTCATTTTGTCTTTGTTGCCACATTTTAGTTTAGAGATTTTAGATGAAGGAAGAGGGGTAGGGGATGTGTAGTTCTCAGTGAGAAACAAGGTCAGTGCTGATAACATTTTGGGGAGTTGGGAGGAGACCCACGTTTTGCAACAATCAGTGAATGTGATTTATGACAGCAATTTTGGGTGGGAATTGCAATAGTAACTTTGTAACCAAGGAGAGGGGATTTTTAGTCTTGGGTTCACCTATGCATATGCCGATATTTTGTTTCCTAATAAAATATATCTTTAAGGAAGACTTTTTGCCTTGAAGTTCTTTTAAATGGTTTCATCTATCGAAACCATTATACCACTCAAAAGTAACACCTCCCCCTTACTCTAAAGGCATGTTGAAATGCAGAGGCATGTGGCTGCCATAGTTTCATCCTTGATACTTACATTTTTTACTTGGATAAGTTTCTCTACTTTTACACACTTTTATTATTACTACATATGAACTCTTCAGCATACATGAGATTTTTTACAGCTGTTTCTCTGTTGCATTTCAAAGTCAAATTAAATTGATTGCAAGGAACCCTGTTTAGTTGCCTATCAAATTCTTAGAAGCACAGAGTTGAAAGAAATCATGGTGGCAGTCTAGTCCCAATGACTGATTGTCCTCCGCAATTGATTCCCCTGTTAGATCTTTTTCTAGAGTTAGAATGAGTTTCCTAACATTGACTTGAAATTTGTTTTCTTACTTCAGGATTGAATAGATGGGAAAAAATTCTTTAATGGTTGAAATTTCAGTTGGCAGGAAGCCAAAAGCATTCTTGGGCAATGTCATATTTTGTTTGCTATCATTTTCTTAAGTGTGTTTAAATGAGAAGTTGGGTGCTTTTTAGAGACATGTCTGCAATTGAGTTATCACCCAACCCAATTTGAGGGCATGGCAAAACAGATAACTGACAATAGTTTGTTCCAGTCTCATATAAAGTAGATCATCTGAAGATTAAAAAAACTTCCCTCCAGTTCCTCTCAATCACTAAATTGGTAAAATAAACCAATGTATTGAATGAATACTGAAGGAGTTTAAAAAGGAAGCAGATTCATAAAGGATCCTATCAAGGGCTAAAAACAGGCAAAATGCTAAAAATATGAATCCTTGCATTTCAGTATCTGGAAGAATGTTTAGATGTTAATCTGTGGCACCTTAAGCCTAATGCATTTAATATTGCTGCTCTGGGGTTGCCAGTTTTAGGGCCTAAGAACAAGACATTCACCCTCTAGCTGTGTGCCATGTGGGAAATGGTAGATATTGTCACCTTCAGGGCTGCATAAGCTTAGAAGAGCTACAGGTATATACTGAAGCTTCAAATGAGCAAAACCTAGGCTGTGCTTAACGCCTGCCTGCAGGAGGGATAATTACCATTTCCCTGCATTGTAGTTGATGCAGGGCTGAAACATTATTAATCAGGAGGGCGTCAACTTCGAATATTAATGCAGTTGATTGGAAGAGGCATTGCCAGGACTTGGGGACGCGCTAGGCTAGGTATAATAGCAGGTGGGAGAGGTGAAGCTTCATTTTTTAACGCGGAGGCGTAACCCTAAAAGTCGGGCGTGGCCAGGGAGAGTTAAGCCCCGCGTTTCGAATTCAGGCGTGTCCTGTTCCTGGGCTCTGATAGGCTAATGGGGCCGAGAATCCATTTTGCACGGGTCTTGAGATTGGTTGGTTTGCGGGGCGGTGCTGTGCCAGTGTTGGTCTGGAGGGGGCGCTGATTAGGGATGGTGCAGCGGCCGTGGAAGTGGCGGCTGCCCGGGCTGTGAGCTGGGGCAGCGGCCGGCATGGGGCGGTGGCGGAGTCCGCTTCGGGCACTGGACGGTCTCTGCCTTTCATTGCTGCTGCTGCTGCTGCTGCTGCTGTTGCCGCCTCCGTTCTTGGCGGCCGGCGCTGCTGGAGATCGCTCCTTGCAAGTGCTGCACGGTGAGAATTGAGGATGAGGATGCGTATTGAAAAGGGGCTGCCGGGAGGGAGGGAAGATGCCCAAAGGGGACCGCATAGACTTGGTTGGGATGCTCGGAGCTAGAATTGGTAGGATGAATCGCGCCCCCCACCCCCACCCCGGGGCTCTGTACAGTCGCCTGGTCCGTGTCTCCGCTTTTTGCCCTTTCTGGCGACCAGCCATAGCTCCTTTGCTTCCATATGGTTGGATGGACTTGCACGCCCTTATCTATTCCACGCCGGACAGAGGTTATTTTTCTCCCTCCCTCTCTTATCTGCGTCCCCAGAATAAACTTGGTGGGATATATATATATATTTTTCCCCTGGGGAGGGGGGCGTTGGGAAGCGTCTTTTCGCTGGGTGGGATGAAACGGTGCTTTTGAGCTGTAAAGATGGTGGGGATTTGGGGAAAAAAGAGGGTTCACTGGGCAGAAGGGCGGGGAAGTCTTCCACCTCTCCCCTTTTCTGCAGGCTGCTGCTTTCCTGGAAGGGGCGGCAAATGGGCACCTTCTATTAAAAAAAAATGCATCCGTCAGAAGATCCGGCACCAGCTCCTTGGAAACGGAACCGAACCACTTATCCGGTCCTGGTGGGCTGAATCCCATGCTATCTCCCCACCCCTTTTCCATCTTGTTTTGCCCTGAGAATATTGGGGGGGGGTTTCTCCCGCTAGGCGAGTTAGCACCGCGCAGCTTCCTCCCCCCCCTTGCATCTCCCCTCTCCTTTTTGCTGTTGCATAGGCTAATATATTCCCCCTCCCCTCCGCTTTTGGGGCGAGTTTTCCCAAGTGCGGATTCAGGCCCCCTCCTTCCAAAAGGAATATTGTCACCATTTTGCGTGGCTGCTTGTCATGTTCGCGTCACAGCGTTGTCAGGTTTGGCTAGCTGCGTGTCTCCCCCAGCCCCTGCACACGCAGCTTTCTGTATTCATTTATAGAGCAGATCCCTTCAACCCACCCACCCACCCACTCCCGCATACGCCGTGTTTTCCTGCTCAGTCAATTCACTGACGTCATTCTTGATGGTCTCTTCATTCCCCCTCCACTTTTCCAGCCTGGCCCAGCTGCCTGTTGCAAATATCAGCTGTTCCGGCTTCTCCCTCCCTCTCTTTCTCTCTGGCTGCTGCTGCTGGAGATCGCTCAATTGTTATTGAGAGGGAATTCCTGTTTGGAATTAGTTCTGCATCTCTTCCCTTCCTCACTTATGCCAGAGTGACTATGAAACACTGAAGGATTTTGACGTTGGTACTTTTCCATGTCTGATTGTTCATCTTTGCTACCTTGTAGGTATCCTATAGATCCCTTGCATGAGGTTGTTGCAAGCAAATCCATGCTCTTTGCTTTAGGATTGTTCAGTTTGGGTCACTAGTGCAAAAAGTCACTCCAGGGATTTTGTAATATTAACTGTGATGAGCTCCAGCCAGTGTAGACAATGGTTAGGATGTTGGGAGCTGTAGTCCAAAATATTTAGAAAGACCAAGTTGTCCTACTCTTACCTTAGAAACTACAGTGACTATGATTGAAGAGGCACGGATGAACCATTATATAAAACTGGTACAGACTACAGAGAAATCATTTCAAAAATCTGAATCCAGTTTTAGAATTAGCAAGAGGGTGAGATTTTGTCTACCAAGGAAGAAAATGTTAGCAGATGGGCCCCAGCTACCACATCACATTCAGGAAGGATGTACCGAGAAAAATGTTGAAAAGCAAATACTTTTCTTTCCACAGCATCTTATGAAACAGATTCCAATGGAGTCTTACAGAAATGTTGGTGTAATATGAGAAACAAAAGGAGCAGGCTTATAAAAGTAAAATAGACAAGAGCTGAAATTCTTCATTAATATAAATATTGACTAGATCTCGTGGGAAGATATATGTCCCATTTGGTCTCTTCTCATCCATAAATCCAGAAATTTAACCATCAGCTTGGATATAACACAGCAGGGTGGATGATTGTGTATAGCTATATTTTCTGCAGAGAAACTGACCTATACTTCTATCCAAACTCTCTCTCTCGCAGAAGTAATGATCTGGATTGGAAAATGATGACAGGACTAAGAAGTGGGCATTATTTCTTTGCTTGTGGCAGATTGGTTGATGTTATTGCCCGATGAGTGTAGTAATAATAAAAAGGTAAAGGTTCCCCCACACATGCATGCTAGTCGTTTCCAACTCTAGGGGCCGGTGCTCAACTCCGTTTCAAAGCCGAAGAGCCAGCGCTTGTCCGAGGACGTCTCCGTGGTCATGTGGCCGGCATGACTAGACGCCAAAGGCGCACAGAACGCTGTTACCTTCCCACCGTAGTGGTCCCTATTTTTCTACTTGCATTTTTACATGCTTTCGAACTGCTAGGTTGGCAGAAGCTAGGACGAGTAACAGACGCTCACTCTGTTACGCGGCACTCGGGATTCGACCCGCCAAACTGCCGATCTTCTGATCGACAAGCTCAGTGTCCTAACCCACTGAGCCACCGCGTCCCTAGTAGTAATAATACTGATAACAAAAAAAGTAATACAGATAATGAACCTTCATGGTTGATCACAGCCTTATTCTGCATACTTTTACTGAACCAAAAGAAAAAAAAAAGGTGGATGTTGTAAAAAAGTGGCATGCCATGGACCAGTACCGGGCCGCGGCATGCCAGCAACCAGGCCACACAAACTAGTGAAACCCCATCTGTGGCATGCAGGCAGCACACAAAACCATGCCCCCTCTGGTCCACGGAAAAACCTCTCTCCACAAAACTGGTCCCTGGTGCCCAAAAGGTTGGGGACCTCTGTTGTAAATGAAAGAACTTTTGGTAGCATGCATGTGGCAGAATCATACCTTTTATTCCTGCTGAAAGATTTATGGTCAACATTGGTATTATTCTAACTTAAGATGGCTGAGAAACTTTTTACTTTTCTAAATATTATTTCATACTCTCCCAAAGAGAGTAAACATCCTTTTGCTGTCCTTAGGCCAAGACTCTTACTGGGTAAATTTTCTTGGAATGGCTCATTGACAAGACCTTGATGTTAATTCTTTGTGGCATCATTATTCTTTAACCAGGCCAGTTACATCTGACAACTGCATTCTACACAGAATGATTTAGGCAAAAATAATAATTGCAAATAGCTTTTAAGTGGTTAATTGCTGTGATTTCTGCATAACTACTAGATAAACAGAATAATCTTGATACCCACTTGGTACCCATGTAAGAGGGACGCTGAACCTCAGCATGCTTAATTGAGTAACCCAGACCTGAATAGTAGATTACTATTTCATCAGATTACATTCACTGGTGATGAGAGTCAGGTAGGGAAGAGGCACAAGAAGTAATTTTTCAAATGATATAGTAATATTATGAGCTACAGCAGCCACAGTTAATAGGAAATAATACGGGTCAGATTCCAAAAATGGACAAGTTGCTTTCCCTCTTTTTCTATGATGACTAGTTCTTGAACAAGTGTTTTTCCTTTAATCAAACATTGGTAAATGCTATCACGGCCTTCAACATTTTGACTCCAAGCCATATTTTCCCCCCAATCCATTGGCTGCAATTATGTAAATGCCACACATACATATTCACACATGTGCTATCGGGTTTACATTTCAGCATGGTGGTTGCACGAAAGGCTATTGCCACTAAGGAATATGGGCATTGATGTACATATCAACAGCAGGTTTGGTTATAATATTATGCTGCTACATTGATGCCTTGCCTTGATTTCCATTCCATTTCAGTGGATAGCGTCTCTGGCAAAAAGGCCAGATTTAAAACCAGGAAATTCTTTCTGCTTTTCAAGCATATACGGTTTTAGCAAAATGCTTTCAATAGAAGATATCGGATGAAGGGTTCCTAAAGGCCTTTTGCTACTTTGTCTTGAGCTCTGGAAGGACAGGGCTGAAGCTGGAGACCCCAAATCGGTAATCCATAGCTTTTGAAGCCTTAAAACCCTGCTGCCTCTAAATGTTTTCATTAGTGATTTAAAGCAGTCCAAGCAGTCAAAGAGAAATGGCGGATACAGTAAACCAGGAATTCTTGCACTGTACCAATTCTCACCTTTGTATAGATGGGGCTTTTTTCCCCTCTAGCCCTGAGTTCTTCCTGTGTCCAATAGATTTCAGAATTTGGAGAGAGGAAACCCAAGCTCTGTTATGAGATCCTAGAGCCTTGGTGGAGCAGTGGGCTAATGCCTCCTTAAGTAACACCAGCTGCCTGCAATTAGTGCAGGTTCGCATCCCACCAGGCTCAAGGTTGACTCAGCCTTCCATCCTTCCGAGGTAGGTAAAATGAGGACCCAGATTGTTCCGGGCAATTAAGCTGACTTTGTAATAATGCCGCTTGGGGTGTGTGTGTGAAAGCCCTAATAAGCAGGCATATACATAGAATGAAGGCTACTGCTAAGCTTGTAAGCCGCCCTGAGTCTTCGGAGAAGGGCGGGATATAAATGGAATTAAAATTAAAAAAATAAAAATTGACTGGTAAGCGAAAATAAAAAAAGAGGATGTTCTTCTCAAATGAGCTGGGTGCAGTTATTCCATGTTTCCTTTTTTGACTCTTTGAGAAATGTGGGCTTCTTTCCATCATTCATTTTAATGAACAGGTTTTTGGGGAACCTTCTTCTAACCTTCTCCCACATAATAATAGCCAACTACCGAGTCAGGCTGACCAAATTAATTCAAGATGTTAATTTTTTTAAAAAAAAATGGCAATACACAGCAATTTTATTTTTAAAAAGTATGAACCAGGATCCACAAAGCACAGTCTTGACTGGTGGGAAGCTTTTGTATGTTTTTAACATGATGGTGGTTATTCCTGTGGACGTTTGGGGATACCAAAAACAGCATATACCAGTTTCTACTTGAATTTTGCAGTTTTGCTGCAGGCACTTGAAATCCCAAGAGGAAAATTATGGCATGATTGAAATTAAAGAATAAACAGGAAATCTGGGGAAAGTTGAAAAATACAGGACTGATGCTACATGAAGCTTGGAGCCAGTTTTGATAGAAGTATAGTGTTCTTACTTGCTTTACAATACTGGGACATTATTGTCTTTTCGCCTTATTTTATGACTGAAGGCAGCCTGATCAATTGGCAGATGGAAACAATGGGGATTAACTGGAACAAAGCTCTATTGTGATATAATTTCTGCTATTTTACCAACCCTGGAGAGAGATTTCCTTCCTTAAATCAAGCATGTGGGACTACCTAACATTAGAGAATCTCCCACTTTAGTAACAGATAGGCTACACTTGGTCAGACAGAACTGGCATGCAGCTGACAGAGGGTGTGTGTGTCAGTAACCTAGACTCTTGCTTCCACTCAACTACAAGCTGCCACCCACAGGTAGGAGGGGTTTTGCACAATTCCACTTTGTGCACTAATTGCAACCTCTCCTGAATTGAGAGGCCTCCTCTTATCACTCGGGCCTTAATCATTTCTCATTTGGATTACTGCAATGAACTCTGCGATTACATTTCAATACCACTTGAAAGCTGTAGGTGGTGCAGAATATGGCAGTGCAGTTATAGCAATAGGACTTAGACTTATATACCACTTCACAGCGCTTTACAGCCCTCTCTAAGCGGTTTACAGGGTCAGCACATTGCCCCCAACAATCTGGGTCCTCATTTTATCAGGAAGGCTGAGTCAATCTTGAGCCAGTGATAACTGAACTGCCAGCAGCCAGCAGCCAGCAGAAGTAGCCTGCAGTACTGCATTCTAACCACTGTGTCACCATGGCTCTTTATGCACATGCCTTGATGCTCATGTCCTCCACTGGTTGTCAGTTGGTTTCCAAGTACATTTCCAGGTGCTGATGGTCAACTATGATGGTCAACTATGCAGACTTTGGTAACTTAGGGATTTGGTATTTGTGGGACTGCAGATCTCCATTATCTCTATCCATCCTATCAAATCTGATAGGGTTGGCATGCTCCAGCTCCCATCAATAAGAGAGTCATTTTACGGGACCCAGGAAGTACATCTCTTCTATCGCCATGCCTGATTTTTGGAACAGCATTCCCCACTCACAAGCCCTGCTGTCCTGGCTCTTCCAGCAGGCACTGGGCAAGAACAATTTGTGAACCTGCCAGAGTGAATGTGATTTAAGTTTTTCTGTCTCCTGGCAGGGTAGCTGTAATACAGTTTTGTTACTGCTTTGTCAATTAATGTTAACCCTCTTTATAATCTGTCTTCAGCTACTAGTCAGGCATAAAAACAAAAATAATATAAAACAAAATAACATTTTTCTAAAAAAAATTAACTGAGCCCTTATTCAGGCTGACCAAATTAATGTACTGGAGAGGCAGATGGATTTTTAGGGACTGTCATGGCATCTATCATTTTAATAGTTGAAACTTTTGCCCAGTTATCCAATATTTTCTGCTGTTTTGGATTAAACTGCAAGTGGTGGCCATTGCTATATCTGATCTATGGTTAGGTGCATCCTGATTGCCTGGTTTGATGAATATGTTGCTAGAATTCGGCTCGTAGGTGAGTTGACATGGCCACAGATGCTGCTATGGTTGGCTGCAGAATACTACTTCTCTGGAGACCTCTGAGTCACACTGATAAAGACGTCAGAGGAAGTGCAACGTGTATTATGTTAGCCCACTCTGACTCAGAGTAGATCGCAATGATATTTCATATGGAGGTGGGTGAAGATAAAAGATCTATTTTTATTCTCTGGTATTCTCTAGTTTATCTTCTTTGGTATTTTTATGGAATAATAAATGCATGGGGTTAAAATCCCAAGTTATATTTATGTGCTTGGGGCTGTATACCTAAAATACCTGCTATCATGAGCCAAAGTTTCCTAGAGGAGCAGCAAATTGGCCTTCGCAACCAGGGTGGACTGTTTTTGTACATCTGGAATCTGACAAGATTCTGATTTTATCCTGATAGATTCAATGATTCCTTAGATTTTTTTCTTCACTCATGACAGCTAATATGGGCTATGTGATTCTGAAACTTTGGAACAATAGGAATATCAAAACACTGACAGTTGAATGTATGACTCATAGCTATTCTGATTTCTCTTGATAAGTAAGGATAGAAATGCTTAGGAAAAAAACTGAATAAAATCATTGCTTATAGTTTTCAGCTTCCATTTCAGATAGCTTTTAATAAACACACACACACACACACACACACACATATATATATATATATATATGTATATATGTATATATGTATATATATATATAGCTATAACTGCACTGCCATATATATACACACACACACACACACACACACACACACACACAAACACGTGTGTATTTGTACTCTAAAGTTATCAGTCTATTTAATGAGGGAATAAAAGATGGTATGTTTAGAAAATCAATATTGGATTGTTTTAGAGGATATTTAGCACCTTAAATTTGTTTTCACGTAACTGTGAATGTATGCATGAAAATACTTCCAACAGTTTTTCAATATAGTGTGTAACTTTAGAGAAGGAGGGTAAATTTATAATTGTATTTAAAACTGCTTCTTATTTAAAAAGAAGAAGAAAGTATCAATCACCAGAAGCCATTCCTGCATTAATCTTGAATTCACAAGAGAGATGGTGATCTTTACACCTTTCTTCAAAACATCCATCGACAATCTAAAATAATACACAAAAGGTGGGTCAAACACTTAAAAACAGCAGAAGCTTTAAAAGAAAAAGGTAAGTTTTCTTAAAAGAAAAAAATACTCAAACGGCTGTGGAGAGAGGAAGAAACTATTGTCAGAACCTGCTTGGAAGACATCAGTATGAATAAACTGTTTTAATTGCATAACATGAATTCACAATTATATTTCCTGATGGAGATTCACGCAGCAAAGGCCTGCATTGCGTAGCAACACAATAGCTGGGGTGGAGCAACGGTGAGGACAGCACATTACAAAGTCATCCTTAGTGAATCCATATTACCCTCAGGCTGCTTTTTAGTATAAGACAAACATTTTTATATTAATTTTAATTTTTATTGGGGAAATAATTACATTAATTAAATGTGTCCAGGATTTTAGATGAATGTGTATTGCTGGCCTGTTTCTGAGATTACCTTTTATAAGCCAAGATCTGTCCTATATCTGGGTTGTTCCCTCTTATTTTTTGCAATGTGAACAGCACTTGGAATACTATGAAAAAGTTGGGCAGAATGGGAGTTTCTTAGTTGTAGCTGGCTGTTTAGACATTGCTTGATCTTTCTGTAGACTAAGGTTGGCAAAGCTGAGTTCAAGTGATACAAATGATGTATAACTGAGGTGGAGAATTATGGTCCTTTTATGACTTGTGGACTTCATGGCTGGCTCAAGAATTCTGGGAGTTGAAGTCCACAAGTCCACATGTATAATGAAAGCCCTTTAGGGAAAGGCCTCTCTCTATTTTTCTGGATTTGGGGTCTGATATTTGTGGAGTGTTGTGTACTTGATAGAAGGACTGGGTTTGTTTGGACACAGCATTTTTTACTGTTTTTTAAAATTGTTTTATTTATACTTATTTGGTGGAAGCTGCTTAGAATCATTTTGGAGTCAGGTTGCCTCTAAATCTCAGAAATAGATATTTTGAAGTCTGAGATATAAGAGCAAGGTGCTTGACTTCTTCCCCATTCATATCAGTTGAGAAACTGATCCTCTATCCATGTGTGGAAACCCTGTGGTAGTCGTTTACTCTTAAATATTCCCTCCAGTGCAAGAATTATTGCAACTACTACCGGTACATCCCAAGTAGAAAGCAGACTGACTTCTCCTTATGATCTTACAATAAAGCAGAATTCTTTACCAAATCTTAAGGTGAGATGTCCCAGTGTTCTGTATTGTTTAATGTTGCTCTGGTTCTTTAGCAGAAATATGCTTCTGAAGTCCTCTGGAGAAAGAGAATACCTGAATCTGAATATATTTGTTTGTAGTTACAATGTAAGCTTTATTTTGGTACCCAGACCATGGTTCTTTTCCTTCATCTTTTTTATTTAATTTGATTGATGAAGGAAAAAAACACCTCTCCTACAACTGCAGTAGGAGCAGACATGGCATAATTCTACCCTCATGCTATAAATATTTTTAGTATATTTCTCCATGCATCCAGTAGAAGCCTATCTATGATGTTCCCATGGTTTTGCTGGCGTTTCCAGGAAGTTGCTTTTTTGAGAGTTGAAACAATTGCCTATTTTGGCTGTTGTCCTTGATTAATTTGGGGCTTTTTTGGTTAATTATTTTGGTTGGTTCATTTTACGTATTACAGTTGAATTCTATTTTGCATGTTGATCATGTCTGTCACCTTGTGAATGTGCATGTTTTAAAGCATTTTTGTTCTTTAGTAAAAAGAAGGCAACTTGCAAAATTTAAAAGGCACACGTATTTTAATAAAAAGGAAACAAAAAAAGATTGCATGCAACAACAAGATATAGCAGCAACAGCAGCAGAACAAAAGCATAAGCAGTAATTGTATTTTAAAAAGAAAAAGTAAAAAATCCCCATCTCCAGGTATCTTTAGAATTAGAAAAGGTTTTCAGCAGTGATGGGAATGTAAATAGTTTTTTAAAAAAGCTTTCTAGGGAATACATCTTTGGAGCAATCACTTTGGGCAATTCTGTCCTTTGAACCAAAAAGAGTATATAAAAGTGGACAAGAATTACATTAAATTTCCAGTCTAGGCTAAATGGTTAGGGCTGTTAGTTTTTGATTATCAGCATAGAAGTATTTGAGGACATCTTTGTTGGATGACTGGTGCATGTGGCAGATTCTCCCAGATCCAGTGCCATACACAGAAACCTCCATGAGAGAAGTCCAAATGTTAGATAGTAAATGTGTAGGTGAGGACCTTCGCTCCTTCCGGCGCGATCTAAAAACGTATCTATTTGAGCAATCTGACCTGGTCTGATGGGTTAGGGTTGGGGTTTTAATATGTTTTAATTATTGTTTTAACCTAGGGCATTTATTTAATCGCTTTTAACTTTTGTATCCTGTTTCTGTATTTATTGCCCTGTACACCGCCCTGAGTCCTTCGGGAGAAGGGCGGTATAAAAATATAATTAATAAATAAATAATAAAAATAGTAAAATATCCCACCAGGCTCAAGGTTGACTCAGCCTTCCATCCTTCCGAGGTAGGTAAAATGAGGACCCAGATTGTTGGGGGCAATAAGCTGACTTTGTAATAATGCCGCTTGGGGTGTGTTGAAAAAGCCCTAATAAGCAGGCATATACATAGAATGAAGGCTACTGCTAAGCTTGTAAGCCGCCCTGAGTCTTCGGAGAAGGGCGGGATATAAATGGAATTAAAATGAAATAAATAAAAAAATAAAAATATTGCACACTTTCCCCTTCTCAGTGCAATAAGCTCTGAAGATAATGTGGCTGTGTAAATAGAAAATGGATATAATTCTTTACATTTTATGATATATTTGAAAGAATCATAGCACACTTGGCAAACAATTGTTCTCTGGGAAATAGCCATCTACTCTTAAATGAATTTTCTGTGTTCTTCCGCTTTTCTCTCTTGGTCACTGTTCACATGCATTACCTTTTATAGATACTGTAGAAAAGTGAGTTGCCGTCTTGGGGAGGGAAGTAGGAAACTGCCAGGTTAACATAGGGAAAGGACACAGCAGCCAACACTGCCATGCTCCCTTACATCTGACTTTACCTTCGCAAACAGGGTTTTCTTTCTCCATCTCATTGAAAAGTATTTGACACTGGGCTTGATGCATCTCATCTGAGAGGTTTGCAAGAAAATTTGCACAGATATTTTGACGCGTGGACACTTCTTTATCATTCTCTTTTTTCTTTTAAAAAAAAGTGATAGGGCCCAGGTAAGATTTATTTATTTATTTATTTTAATTCCATTTATATCCCGCCCTTCTCCGAAGACTCAGGGCGGCTTACAAGCTTAGCAGTAGCCTTCATTCTATGTATATGCCTGCTTATTAGGGCTTTCACACACACCCCAAGCGGCATTATTACAAAGTCAGCTTAATTGCCCCCAACAATCTGGGTCCTCATTTTACCTACCTCGGAAGGATGGAAGGCTGAGTCAATCTCGAGCCTGGTGGGATGCGAATCTGCACTAATTGCAGGCAGCTGGTGTTACCTAAGGAGGCATTAGCCCACTGCTCCACCAAGGCTCTGTCACCATTGCCCTAGATTTACTAACCCTGACTCGTTCTTATATCATTAGGAATGGAGGATCTGCTCTTTCTTTGTAAACTGAGCATCTTTTGCTGGCTCCAGTTTTAGAGATTAGCTGTGGTGTGTTTCAGCACCATGGTTAGCTCCTGACAGTCATTTTTGTCACTGGCTTTGTTTAATTGTATGGTTAATTAAGCTTAGAATAAGTTTTTTTTATCCCCTGCTCAGTGTTAAAAGGAAGTACAACATCAATGCCATAATGTTGCATTCAAGGCATTTTCATTCTTGGGTTTTTTTTCTATTATGCAAATGTTTTTTTGTCTTGAGAACACCAACTTCTACTCATTCCCCTTAAAAAGAAACAAAGATAATAAAAAATTCATGTTTGGTTAGTGATTGTTGCTATGATATCCCTTAATTGCTTTTAATTAATTTGTTCCTGTTTCCTGCAAGCAGGGAATCTAATATTTTGGCTATTTCTACGTAAACCTGAATAATTTCTACAAATTATTTGTATTATATTTATGAGATTGCAAACAGTGATTCTGCAAGGATTCCACAAGGTAAAGAAATGTTTTGACTGCAGAGAGGAAACCAGTAATTATAATCTCCTCCTCTTGTCCCTAAAGGGAATAAGAACCAACTAAGGACAATCCAGAATGTCCATATCGCTCAAATGAGAATCAATTACTTTCTTTAAAAGGGGGAGAGAAAAATCAGGGAAAGCTACAAATTAGGAGACCTTTCAGGGAGGGATTAGGATGATTGCTCAGTAATTTATTGTGGATTATTATGGGCAGGGAGGAGGAAAGAGAAAAAAGAGTTTACCACCTTTTGATCAGAGGCAATATTAACAACTGTGTGGTAATCATCTTAATTCTGCATTCAGCAATGTGGAAGTCTTCCGTTGTGGAATCAAGTTGTCTGAGACTGCAAAGGTTGAACCTAAGAAGAGCTTCTCAGTAATAAATATACAGGATCCATGCTTAGTGTTCTGTCATCTTCATGAATCAAGTAATTAACAGGTAGATCAATCTTCTTGACATAAAATTTCCAGGAGAGTTTGTTTCTTTCCCCCCATCTTTTATTGTCATTGGTGGTGCCACCCAAATCTTTTGGGCTTCAGCTTTAGTAATTATTGACTAAACTGGTTGAAGCTTCTGGGAATTTTAATTCAATATATTTTAAGAATATTTTAGCAGACAAAAGCAGAAATTTCCCTGGCTCGCTCATGCAATAGATGCATCTTTTTCCTGAGTTTGTATGATACTCCCAATGGAAAGCTGCTTTTATGATAGACTGGAAATGGTATAACAGAATAACAGAGTTGAAAGAAACTTTGGAAGTCTTCTAGTCCAACCCCCTGCTGAGGCAGGCTATCCCTGTACCATTTCAGGCAAATGGCTGTCCAAACTCTTCTGAAAAGCCTCTACAAAACTGGATGCCGTATTCAAAGTGTGGTCTTACGGAAACATTATAAAGCGGTACTAACACTTCACATACGGTCACTTGATATGAGTGGGCTGTGTTAGGGTGCACCCATCTTCTAGAACAGCATCTTTCCAGAGGTTTGTATGGCCCCTAGTCTGGCCTCATACAAGCTGCCCTTAAAAAACTGGCTGTTCCCCCAACAAGTTGCCATGTTTGAAAAACACTGATTTTAAATGGATATACTCCCCACTACCACCAAGTCAGAACACTTTGGGGCTGCTTTGGGACAGCTAACTCACAAGGAGCCAGTGTTACATTTGTATTTGGCTGATTGCTTTGGACTCCTGAGTTGGAAATCTTTGAAAGTAAAGTACAGAGAGGCTAATTTCTCTTCCCTCAGATGTCTAATGGATTAAAAGTGATCCAGTTTCCATATGTAATTTGCTGGATTCATAAACATTCTTCTCCATAATTATATCTCCCCACTATATGTCCCTCTAAACTTCTAAAATTGAAAGCCAGACACATCTGGATAGATCCCAGTTTGGGGGGAAAATGGTTTAAATTTCACATTTGAGAGCCAGCACAACCTTTTCAATTAAAATCCAAACCAATTAGGAGTATTTATAATGAACAGAGTTATAATCCACTCTGTAGGAGATGACCAGGCCTGAGGGTGGGGTCAAACACATCATCAATTTGGAGTAGCTCAATTCCCATAAAGAGACTTGTCCGGCCCTCCTTGAAGTCCATTGACTCTTATTTAGTGCCAAATTGCCTTAACAGTTAATAGATCAGATTCTTATGTTTAGGGAGCATGTAATAAACCCAAAACACAGAACTAAGCTGTTGTTTCTGGTTACTTGCTCTGACACTGCAGTTCACTGGTGGTTAGGATCAAGTTCCTTTTGATGGGATGTGATTTGTATGCTATTAGGGAAGGGAAAATGACGTTTTGGCGTTTCGATTACTGTGTAATATGTCAAGTACCAAGCCAAGTTGTATTCTGTCTGATCTCTCTATTCATGATTGAGGCAATTTTTAGAAATCTGTTTACTAAAACTGATTAATATTGTTATCCAGGTTTAATAACAGGATAATGCCAGGAAGGCAAAACCTGAATAGTTCTTACTTATCCATCTTCTTAAGCTTGAAAGCAAAGTTGTTTTGGTTTCTGATTGCCAAGTGTGTGTTGACTCATCTTGTAATTCAATACCTTATTAGAAACTATAGATAGATACTGTGCTAATCATTCCTTTAAAATTACTTAAAACTCAAAAACTGAACTTAAGTTTCTAAGTATCTATCATTTTTAATATGCTACTTCATATGCTTCCATCCTGACATTCCATTCTCTGCATGTTTAATTCTCCCTTTGAATAAGGAGGGGTTTTTTAAGGGTTGTATGGAGCTGTTTCCAGTAACAAGAAAAAGAATATTTGGACTGATGATACATTTCTTAAATTAATAACAAGCAATTATTTGCTGTTTATTTCTATTATATTAGATTTTTTTAAAAAACATAGAAGGTAAACATTGAAAAAAATAGAAATGAACTTAAGAAAAAATAAGTGCAGTAGATGAGAGAAGAAAATGAGAAGAAATGTTTAAAGAAGCAACTTCTGATCTTCCCTACCACAGACCCTACTGATTGTTGTTCCTTCCCAATCAAGACTATATCATATAGTTCACTTCTTCCTCTATTCAACCCTTTTCAATCACCAAATTCTGAAATCATCATGTCAGTTTTTTCAAATTATTTTTAAAAATAATTTGAGCAAAAAGTCACTAAAGGATTATCAGTATTTTAAGAAAATGTTTATTGTTTCATCTCTGATCAATCTTTTTCCATTTCTGCTTATTCTGTCATCTTCACAGTCCAATCCTCCATAGTGGGTTATTATTATATTACTGTATTTTTCTACCTTTGCATATACAGTAGCTCCTCTGCAGTTACCATGTATAAAACCAATCTTTCATACGTCTTTTATAATTGGCTACTCATAAATCCTAATAGAAAAATAATCTGGTTTCATCAGAATGTTACTTAAATTCTTTGCCTCATCATATGTATTTGCTTATTTATTTATTAGTTTATAATATATAATACAAAAATATAAAAGAAAATAGTAGGAAAATAGGGGAAGAAAAACGAAAGGGAAAAGTGTGGGGCACTAAAAAGATTTTACCTTCCAACTCCCTTTGGTACAATAGAATAAGATAGTAACATCAACCCTCAGCTTTTTACTTTTACATAATAATATAAGCTAGCCATTTCTACAACAGAAAACCTATTAATCAGTAAAACCCCAAATCAACGTTTCATTTTTCCCCCATCTCAAACACAAAGTCCAGAAGCAGTTTCCAAGTAGAAACAAAATTGTATTTTTTTCTTTGATCAAAGCAGTCAATTTGGCCATCTCTACTAACTTCATCAACTTTTGCAACCATTCATCCATTGTAGGAATCAAAGTGTCTTTCAATTTTTGTGCGTAAAGTAATCTTGCTGCCGTCAACATTTATAACATCAAAGTTCCAAATTTTTTCCAAGTCTTTTTCCATTAAACGCAGAAGAAAAATTTCTGGTTTCATCTTTATATTCACTTTGAGAATCTTCTCTATTAAGATGTGAATTCTACTCAAATAGCCTCATCATACGTATTAGCAATCAATATTTTTCCAGTCTTTTGCAAGTCTGCCATGAATGGTAAAATATCCCTTCGTGCTTTTCATATTTCCAACAATGACCAGAATTATACGTTCTTTATACATCTTAGAATCTAAAAGTTACGTAATATCTCTGGTATCATATACCAGTGGAACATCATTTCATAGACATTTTCTCTTAAATTTTAAAACGCAATGTGAAATTCAGTCTTTTTAAACACACTTTTCTATCGATCCATCTGTATATTATAACCAATATTCTTAACCTGTTTCATCATTTATTCTTTAACTTGTTCTTTTTCTATTTTAAATCTCAAAAGACATTTATACGAATTAGTAATGGTTCCTTTTTTTAAAAAAGTCAGTTGTTTATTATACTAATAATATACATGACTAACTAGATGCGCCTCAACCCTATGTGGGTTGATAGATACATTGCCTTTGTATAGTATGGACAAGAAATCAAATGGATATAAAAAAACTAAATGTAAGAGAGCATATGTTGACATTTATTTATTCTGTCTCATTATTCCCCCATTAAAAATTATTTCCATCAAATGAGAGTGGCAGTCAATTTCTTCAGCTTGCTTTGTCTGTCAAGTTTCTGCAGTGTTTGGTGCTTAGTTTGCAGTAAACATTAAGGTGAATTTATATTCTTTTTCTGAATGATTGATGAGATTTTGCAGAAAGCATATTTTTGTCTATCCCTCAGTGAATGCCTTTCAGGTACTTCAATGTGAAGTGGATAGAACAGCTTGAAACTCACTCTTCTCACTGGGTAACTTCTCAAGGGTTTTTACAGTGGAATTGAAAAGTATTGTTGAGGCTCATATGTGTTCTGTGATCTTAATTAGTTCAAGTAAGGGTACAGTAACCTTTGCTAGCTTTCGTGGAATCACAACCTTCCTAGGGATTGTCAAAGGTAGATGGTGCTATGATCTATTTATGAGCAAGCCAGGACTTTCCAGGGTTTAAGAATTGCTTGCACTTTTTTTTACAATTTTTTTAATTATGTTCAATTTATTCAGAACTTATATCTTGGGTTCCTGTTTTGGGAGGGCCAATAGCTCCTTTGACATTTTAAAAAACATGTGGATACTCAGAGACCATGGCTGCACACGGATGGGCAGATTAGCTGCCATGGTGGGTATTTTAAAAAAATTAAACACTAGATTGGTGTGAGGACTCTTGAAGACATTGGGGAATTTTAGGTTTATTCTAGATTTTCTGTCTACTTCTATCACATTATTGCAGAAAGCTGCATCACTGAATTCTCTAAGCTACTAGTGGTGCCAAAAACAAGGCAAAAAAACATTCTTACTATTAATTTTAATGCTTAGAATTGGTACTTGTTTAACTTGCTTAATTGAATTCAGCCTTTACTGAGTATATGGCAGTCATCTGAGATAACCCCATTTCTAAATTACTATCCCATGTTTTAAGGAAAATCTCTCATCTTTGTTTTCCTTTCTATCTCTCTGTGTTGTTTTTTTCCTGCAGGCTGCTTATTTGACAGGAGGCTATGCTCTCAGCAGGAAGTCTGTGTGCAAGGTAAATTAATATAGCACAGGGGGTTTGTGGCTAGGAGACAATCAAAAGTGTTAAAATAGTGTGGGGGGAGGTAACTCCTGTTGCTGGGGAAAGATGTGAGCTGCCTTTCCTGAGCCTATGAATTCACGTTTTGTTCAGGGAGACAGGAAGTCAACAGTAGGTCTGGTCTCCCCCCTCATTGATTGAGACAACTTCTTTAAGTGTTGATGGATGCCTTTGATATTAAATCTGCCCTTGAGATTGCATCATATTATTATTATTATTATTATTATTATTATTATTATTATTATTATTATTATTATTATTATTATTATTATTGACCTACAAAGCCCTACATGGCATGGGTCCGGAATACCTTGGGGAGCACCTGCGGCCGGCGTCAACTTCCCTCCGCCCAGTACGCTCCCACAGAGAGGGCCTCCTCAGGGTGCCACCGGTCAAAGAATGTCGACTGGTGGCCCCCAGGGGGAGGGTGTTCTCTGTGGGCGCGCCAGATTTATGGAACCATCTTCCGGTCAAGCTCCGGATGGCGCCTGACCTCCGCTCCTTCCAGCGCGATCTCAAAACCTACCTTTTCGAACAAGCTGGCCTGGCCTGATGGGATGGGGTGGGGTTTTATTAATCTGTTTTAACCTATTTTTTAATGTGTTTTAACTTATTCATGGGCATTTTATTTAATCGTTTTTAATTTTTGTATCTTGTTTTTTAATATGTATTGCCCTGTTCACCGCCCTGAGTCCTTCGGGAGAAGGGCAGTATACAAATAAAATTAATAATAATAATAAATATTATTATTATTATTATTATTATTATTGATTTAATCTTCAGTTCGATTCACAGTCTGGGATTGGTAAAAACTTAACAGTTCAAGTCCTAATCAAGGACCTAAGAGCTGTTAAGGTAGCGTCTGAGTATATAGGCAGTTATTATTATTTTACATACATATTTGTATATTACAGCTATATAGAAATATCAGTCTCCCTGGGTAAATAAATGAAGAGGAGTCCAAGAGTACATGCTTAACTGTTGAAAACATAATGATTTTCCTTTTCCTGTTTCACAATGTACTGGGAGCGGGGAATCTGTGCGATCCCCACATTGCTAGGCTACTTATCACAGCATTCTTTTGAGTGACAATTCAATCTGAAGTCCTCCATTGTTAATTATTCACATTGTGCACCTTGACCTAAATGCTTGTCCCTATGAGTGCAAGAGGGCTTACTTCTGGAAAAGTCTGAAGCCTCGGGTCTTCAAAGCTTGAAGAAGTGTATAATTTGTTCAGACCCTTTTGGTTTTTAGTGGATCATCAGAGAAGATCCATATACAACCCACCATGCAAATTATATCTAGTATGCCTGGTATTATTGGGTGCTTCCTTTCTTCTTCTCCCCACTCTACCCCTGCCATTCCTGGTACATGTAGACAACTATCCTGTGAGTTTGTTATCTTTCCAGATGGTTTATTTGGCCAGTGCCAGGAAAGTTCATTGCGAGACCAGCCCTACTTTCAAGTCACTGCATCAGTGCTCCAGCGTTTGCAAGCTATTCTACGGCATCTTATGGCACAAGGTGAATATCAGCAGTTAGAGGAGAAGAGCTAAGGATAGGATAGGGAAGTGAGCTATCCCTGCAACAGGCAAGATTTTGAGTGCCTCCTTCCATCCTTAATACTAAAGTCAGAAACATTTTTTCTCTGTATCAGATTCATAACACAAGGTCCAGGAGGAATCTTCTGGCACCTTTCCAAAATTACAAATGTTATTAAAAGCATTAACTTTTATGAACTGCAATTTTCTACAGAGACATATTCAAACTATGCCTCTTACCAATTTTTGGAAATATCTCTTATATTAAACCTTGCATATGAATGTATGCCACTGATTAAAATGTTTACTCCAAGCTGCTAGAATCTACCCTAGCTAGAGTTCAGCTTTCTTCAGTGATTAGAGTAGGGTTAGACAATTTAGTTTCCCCCAGATGTTTTGAACTTTTAAACTCTTGGCCTGCATGGAGAACTGCAAGAGATAGGAAGTATAATGCAAAACATCTCAAGGTTATTGGACTGCTGGCTCCTGAATCAGAGGATATGTATCGTTTCAGCATTCGAGTCAATATTCCGTTTTTGTAGCCATGTACTAACTTATTTTAACTTTCTATTTTCCATATCAGGTTTATCATGGCAGGATGACTTTACACAGAATGTGATTGCCCAGGAGATGGAACACATCCCTAGGCTTTATCTTCCTTCTTCATGGAATTCTGCAGCCGAGGATAGGTAGGAAGAATAGTTTGAGATGTAGCTACCGCTATTTCTTAGCAAATATCTATGGTTTAGTTGTAGGTTGTACTCAACAATAAACTCTCTCCCTTACCTTCTTTAGTACAGCCACTTGCCTGTTCAGCAGAATGATGCGTAGAGTGTAAAGCACAACAATACACAAAGATAGTTTGAAAAACTGCTGCAGTGTATTAATTATCAAGCCAAGAATCAATCCAGATCTTTCCTTCACTAATTTGCCCTTCAGATACCTGGACTTCAAACCCTAGAATGCTCATCAATGGCTATCAGGTCTGGCTGGGGGATTCTGGGAGTTGAAGTCTGCACAGCTGAAGGCAACCAGTTTAGGATAAGCTGCTGTATACCTAATTGGGAGAAGGTTCCACTGAAGTCAGTAGAGTTTACTATTGAACGAAGGCAGGGTTATACTGGATTGTACTAATAAGACAACCAAGATGTGAATCAAATATCAACTGGAGGTAAGAGAGAGAGAATATAATATTTTTAAAAAATGGAACAAAGAAACAACATACCAAACCACAGTATAGAATGAACTAGGATTATAAAATGGAAGAACCCTCTTTATGCTCTTTCTAGTTATCCAAGAAGTGAATCACCTTATATATTATCAGGCCTTAGTGCACATTTTTTCCTTTTTATTTATTTATCAAATTTATATGCTGCTGCAGTCAAAGTCTCTTGTCAGATAATAAGGCATGAAAATACCATGAATGTAGAAGCTGAGACAGATAAACCCTAAACAAAATGCAGTGGTCCTCAACTTACAACCATTCGCTTGGTGACCATTTGAACTTACAGTGGCACTGCAAAAATTTGATTGATGACCGCTTTTCAGTTATGACCACTGCAGCATCTCTGTGGTCATGTGATCAGAATTCAGACACTGGGCCACTAGTATGTATTTATGAAGGTTGCAGTGTCCTGGGGTCATGTGATCACATTTTGCAACCATCTGACAAGCAGGAAGCCAGATTGACTTAACAAATGTTTTACTAATCCAACAATTGCAGTGATTAACTTAACAACTGTGGCAAGAAAGGTCATAAAATGGGGCAAAATTCACTTCATTGCTTAGCAACAGAAATTTTGGGCTCAGTTGTGGTTGTAAATTGGAGACTACCTGTATGTGGCATCAAGCTCTGTCTCCAGACTTTTCCAGAAGACACACAATGCAGAGGTGGGCGGATCTCCCATGGGAAGCCATGCTTTTTTGCTTTTGTTATAAATTGCCAAGATGAGGATTTGATTGAAAGAAAGGGAAGTTTCTACGCTGTTCCCTATTGTGATCCAGTTCCACACCTGCCAGAAAATAATCTTTTTGTCACAGCCGATGTTTGCAGTATGCACTGCTGGTGCCTGGATCACAATCTAATCAGTATTACAGTGAGGGAGATGCAAAGCTTTTCACAGCTCAAATTCCCACACTTGCATCAAAGATGTTTTGTTGGCTACTTAAAAAGCAGAACTAAATTGTGCCCTCTAGCTAGAAGGACTCCTCAGGCCCTATTATAACTATAATCATATGAAAGATACACTGGCAGAGTAGGGCTTTGGGTATGACCGTAAGTTACCATGCAGAAATTGCCCCTTGTTGAACTAGAAATAGGGAACTTTTGATCCCCAGTTTACCTCTAACCACAACAAACTGCTCAGAATCTTCCCAAATGGAGTGACATACAAGCCAGCTAATGGATGGGTAGGTGGGTGGACAGACATTTTACCCTGGAATGTCCCCTTTACAGGTTGCCAGCTCATCACCTAGTTCCCAGGAGACCCTCTTTGTCATCTCAGCCTTCCTCCCCTCAGGGAGCTCACCAGCCTCCTCTGCCCCCAGCACTCCTGCAGAAGTATCTGGAATTGCTTTTGGCCTCTCAGCCTGAGCTAAGTCACAAGAATGCGTTCCTGTCTTCTTATCCTCATTACCAGGTGTGTGTATTTCAATAAAGCTACTGAGCATCAAGGAGAATGGCCTCAGCCTGCTTACTGGCTGTGAAAGAATTGGATTCGATGCACTTGGAGAGCACAGAGTTAGGCAATGTTGCTATAGGACTTGCTTATTTCCCATTGCTTGGAAATCTGTGGCCCTCCAGATGTTATTGGACTATTATTCTCATAATCACAATAATTACATTATCAGGCTGGATGGGGTTGATAAGATTTGGAAATGAACAATATCTAGACAGTCATAGGTTCCCCACCCACTTTGTTTTCCTTTTAAAAATAGTTCCATTTAAATAATAGCTCTTTCCCAGAAGAACGCCGGAACAAAAGAGTCAAGTTACTGATTGGACCATTTCATGGTTCTTTATAGCAATACATGTAGCACTTGGACTTATATACTGCTTCACAGTGCTTTACAGCCCTGTCTAAGTGGTTAACAGAGGCAGCATACCGCTCCCCCAACAGTCTGGGTCCTCATTTTACCGACTTCAGAAGGATGGAAGGCCGAGTCAACCTTGAGCCGGTCAGGATTGAGGGAATCAAACTCCTGGCAATGTGAGCAGAGTTAGCCTATAATACTGCATTTCAACCACTGTGCCACCACGGCTCTTATGATTATCTCATCTTATCTGAGATCCCTCTTTGTAACAAGGAATTGATTATGGGGGCTATAAATGCAAGGCACTCTGTAACTAAGCTATGACACTCCAATAAATCAACTTCAGTTCCTAGGATTCTCAAGGTAAACTGAGAAAGATTGTTGTCTGAGAAAGGACCAGTGTCAGGTCCTATCCCTATTTGCATCTAACTAGGGCTGACAAGGAAGGCAGGAGAAGTGTGACAGCCTGGGCCACCCTGCAGCTGTAGGGGCTGCCCAGGGAAGGCTCTCCTGTTTTAACAGGCAGCCTCTGTGATCTCATAGATCATCTGTCTCAGTACCAGATTTTGACAGATGGCTAAAGTCTAGCTATCTGTCTTAATTCATTTACCCATCACAGCAGTGTTGAAAAAGGGGAGGGGAGCAAAACCAGAGCGTTTCTCAGATGGCTTTGCTTAACAATATCCTGCAAAGCTAAATCAGTATACCACCATCTCTAGAAGAAAACCAGAGTGGAGACTTTAGCGGAAGAATAGAGCAGCAGCGTTGTGCCAATATGGTGTGTTGGTGACTTCAGATTCAGCGAAGAAAACTTTAATTTGGCAGCATAGCTCCTGCTACCTCCAAGAAAATCTGGGGAAGCTTCATATCAGAAACCCGGAGAGCCCTTGCAAATCAAACAATGAGCTAGATTGTCTAGTATTGTGACTCAGTGTAAGGCAACTGGATTCATTTGTTTCTAAATCGCCTTTCTGTGTACTTCTACTTCAGTTCAGCTATCCAGATGGCACCTTCCAGGGCAGTTCTGGTGGTCACAACCCAAAGTCTCCCATTTTCTTAGACCAAGCTGCTCCTTCCAAGGTCTTCATGAGCGCCAGCACTGCTCCTTTCTATAGGGAACAGCAGGGGCTGGATGGAAGCCAACTTTTCCAAGACCTGGGGGCACTTTACTTAACCCAGGAACAGACAGGTAAATCCAGAAACAGGGCTGAGAACAAGCAAGATTCCAAGATAGATTATCCTCTTCAGGACAATGGTAACAACCTTGAAAACAGAGCAGAGTCTCAAGCACACTCAACAGAGCCAGGTGAGACTTTACTTATTTTTCATTGGCCCTCTAAGAATCATTTAGCTTATTCATCTTGGTTTGAAAGCCTTGATGATAACTCGGCTGCAGAAGCAACACCATCCCCTCCTTTCTGTCCACAGACAGACTCGTACAGAGGCTTACAGCAATATTTGCCAACTATGGGATTAAACCACAGGACATGATTCAGTTCCTTCAGAGTCCCAATAAACATGGTGAGTGGAGGAATGAAGACTTGGAACAGAAGAGGCAGCAGGAGGGATGGTTATAGCTGGAGGAGAGCGATTGAAGGAAAGCTTGTGTCTGGGTGTAAAACAGGAACTCTGTGGACTGAAGAGAGGAGATTCCGTGCTGTCCCTGTGCTAGCTCATGCAATCCAGGCTTAAATGTGTGCTGGCTTCACCCCAGAATCTGTTTTTCCTCTGTTGGTATTTTAGCTCTGGAGCCTATGACATGGCAATCAGAGAACATGCTTGATCCTCCGCAGAATGTCTTCCCTTAAGTGCAAGGGTAGGAAACTAGTAACTCTCTAATGGTGGACTGTGACTGCCATGACCATTGGCCAGGCTGGCTGGGGCTGATGGGACTTTGACAACATGAAGAAAGTTATAGATTGTTAACTTCTACTTCACTACTTTGAAAATCAACACATTAAACTTTAAGGTTTTTTTTCTCCCCCTCATCTTAGAAAATAAGCACTTTCCTTCTCTTAATTCTTTCCTTAGCTGGTAGGCTTGAACAAGAGGCTCTGGAGTCCAAGCGGGTAAGTTCACCAGTTTCTTGATATATATTGAAATCTTTGGGTTTCTACAATGTCTCGTCCCAAAACATTGAAATGTGCTTACCTCTTACTCATTGGAAGATACACTGTACTTGAACCAACCTCTGGATATGAGAAGTAGATTCCGCTAAGCTGCACTTGGTGGTTGTTGTTTTTTTTCTTCTGCCATAGCACACAACTGGGCTACTTGCATGTACGTGAGGCAGAGTCATTTTTGTTTTTGTGAGTTGGGGGAGGAGTTGTTAGTCTCCAAAGGCCACAGGAAACGTGGAGGGTGATGGAAGTTGTTTCTGAACATAGCCAGAGTGGGGGGGCTTGCCCAGTTTAGTAGGGGGGGTGGAGCGAGTTCAAAGAGCTCACTTCATATTTTTGATCTAAATCCCCGATTCATTCTCTCCCCCTGAAATAAGACCAAACAATTTGGCCCTGTCCACTTGGGGCAGGGACTTTGGAGATTTTCTGGGGCCACGTTTAGACTATAATTTGCCCGTACCATCAGAGAACAACCATCCCCAGCCAATTCTTACATAGGTGGCTCCTGCGAAGAGGAAGAAAAGAGATCATTACACATTCAATCTTTAGGATGGAACCAGCAGCCTGAGGCAGAATTTGAGAAGGGAATTTACAAGGCTGCCTATAGTAATAAGCAGGAGTTATCAAGATAGCTGTGGGTTGTTGGTTGAAGTGTTGAGCACTGATGGGTGACCTTTCCATCTTTATTCAGGTGACAGAAGCAGAAATGCAACACAGGGAGGAGCCAGAGCCAGTCCCTTCTCAAGAAGACTCTGTCAGTGTCATTCCCACAGAGGGGCAAATTCAAGCACACAGGGAGACTCTTGGCTCAGCTGGGGCCTCCATGTCAATGACAACATCTCCCCCAGACTCACAGAGGCCCTTAAGCCCCGGGGAAGGTGATACCAGCAGTCCTGAGGAGCAGGGGGTGATGGTGAAGAAGAGTCGCGTGGCAGTAGGTGTGCTCAATAAGGATGGGGAGCAGCCGGAGACACCATTGGCGGCAGAGGAATATGGCTACGTTGTCACTGACCAGAAGTGAGAGAAAGGAAGTGTCTGGGGAAATGAGGGAGGGGCAAAATAAATGGGCGGATCCAGAGAGCCAAGTTGTATCGATGATCCTTAACTTATGACCTATCACTTAGCGACCATTCAAAATTACAAAAGATTCCCCAGGTCTGAAATTCCAATGATTGTATCCTCCTCCCCCCCTCCCATGATCACGTGTCTGTATTTTGGGCTCTCGGCATCTGGCCTGCATTCACAGCTGTTTGCAGCATCCTGCAGTCGTGACCATATTTTATTGCACTTTTTGCTGCAAACTTAGCATTTACTTGTGGTTTTTCAGAACAATTGTTGCAAAACAGGTCGTAAAATCAGACTGGTGATGTGAATGACCCGCTTTACAACTCCATTATGGCCATAAGTCAAGGACTACCTGTAAGGCTTGGTTTATTCAAGGTGTGGATGCACTTGACTAATACATGCGTGAGATGGATTTGGATCAGACAAGTGCATCTTACATCACCCCAAAGCCATGCTAGGCTAGGCTATGCCAGGCTGGCTGCTAGTGCAGGCTGTCTGGGGCTAATTAAAAATGAATCTATCTGGAGTGAACAAGGTTGGGGCAACCTGAGCCATACATTGATAAGTTCCAGCAGATAATAGGGTGATACTTATAATAATTACCCTCATTTGCATCTGCGCAGTGGTTGGATACATGTATGTCCAGCCATACTATGGTTGATTTATTTTTCACTTGGTGTGACATGGAAAAGAGAATCAATGAATAAATTATGGTTTGTTATAAAGCAGTCTGCTGCAGTAGCAAAGTCAGGGTGCATATTGGGTTTTTAATTGCAATTGTGGATTAATATAACCTATAACTTGGGAGCACGGGATTTGTTGGGTTTTCTGGCTTGTTCTTGGCTGGCATTTTAGTTCCACTCAAACCTTTACCCAATTCAAAAAGATCTCCAAAGAAGACAGATTGAAAAAGAAGAGACAGCAAATGTAGGATGAGCATGTCTTGATTAATTAAAATTACTAAAAAAACTTACTCTGATCATTTGTAGCTTGTCCAGCAAATCATGGTTAAAATCAAGTATGGTTCAGTGTGATAACTGCAGTTATTGTGATGCTGAATACATATAATTAACATAGGTGGGACAATTCAAGCAAATTAGAGGAGTGGTATAAGGTGGAATAAGGGGAGGGCGGGTGTGTTGGAAGTCAAGATGTCAGCCCCAGTAGATAGGACAGACTACAAAATCAAATCCATACGATGGATAAGTCTACTTTGACTGAGATGGGCTATGATAACAGACCCTTGCAAATCTGATTGTATTGTACCTTCTCCCCTTCAGTAAATTAGGGAGGTCTTTGTCTGAGTCACTTCCAAATGTTGTCTCATTTTTCTGGACTTAAAATAGTGTTTCTGCCCCCTTTGTCGCAGTAACAATTCCTGCAAGATTATCTTCTTTACTCTCTACACACTGGGACATCCTGTGATAAAACTGAAGGTTGTAGAGGTTAATGAGTGACCCTATTATGTTTGATTCACTTATCACAAACTATACAGATTTTTCTTTTGTTTATTGTGGTATTTGGATAAGTCAGATATGAACCCCAACAAATGGCTGATATGGTTGAGGTACTTTTACCAGCAGAAGATCTTTGACTATGTCAGGTATGTGCCAGGTGATGATTAATATCCAAGATGGAACACCCACAGCAAGGATTCCCAACCACGGTAACTTTAAGATGTGTGGACTTTACTTCCTGCATTCTCAGCTGGTATCCAGCTGGGGAATTTTGGGAGCTGAAGTTCACACATCTTAAAATTAATTACCTAAAGGTATTATTTATCTGCTGTTTATTAACCCACTCCTCTATATGCTTTTCCATTAAGTCTTGACATACTGCATTTTTACCACCTGCAGGCCATTAAGCCTGGCTGATGGCATTCATCTCCTTGAGACCCTGGCTGAACGTGTTCACTTATCGACTGCCAGCTTCATCAATATTAGGTAAGTGATATAGCTTAGTTGAGGTCTAGAGGTCCAGGAGAATCTGAAGTGTGCTGTTATTTGCAGTGGTTCTGGAAAGGGAGGAATCTAAGGAGAAACAATCAAAGGAAGTACCACTGACATAGTTAGCCAGAGTGTGATGCAGTTCTCATAATGAACAGTTTACAAGGACTTCCTTGTACTCTTGAGGTAACTTTCCCCAATTTAATGCTCTTCAATACATTAGGACTGTAACTTTCAGAATCTGTAGCCAATTGGCTATCCCAACATACTTGTAGGGCGCCATATTGCTTTGGAATGAATTATATCTCCTATCCTATATCTCCTATCCTATTGAGTTCTCATTATTGGGTGGCTAACACAAAGTCTTTTCTTTGTTACATCTCAACAGGACTCCTTATTTTCTTAAATGATGAACCCTTGTGCATATGAGCAGGGACCTTTTTTTAGCAACTATGTATTTGCTCTGGATTTTAAACTACCATACTTTGGGCTTTAAAGCACAACTTGAGGTCTTTCATATTTAGTAAAAACTGTAAACCTCTGAGTTTCATTTATTTATCTAAGAAAATGTTTATGGCCTCCCAATTCACTCTTGGTGACTCCAGGCAGCTTATTAGGATAAAACCCAAAGCAAAAATAATACAAAAGCTCCCCAATAACAACACCCCCCATCCCCCTGGCAACAGCAATCATATGAACCACTTGGTGGGCTCCATGTCATTCTGGGGTCCCATGGTTCATTATCAGAACCATGACTGAAGAGAAAACTAAGATAACCTTACATAAAGGGCATTGTAAAGAATTGTGATGGGTAGCTATAACAGAGACATCCTACAGGAATGGTCAACGAAAGCACACTTGTTGACTGAATGATGTGGTTAGTGAAAGCAGAAATCCTAAATTCAAATCTCTCCTTATGTAGTGTGTTGGGTCCAGCTCTCACATTCCGCATCCGTCAAAACCACCAAAATTTGTCTCTGAATGATGTCGCCAATAGGGCAGGTAAGTTGAGAGCAAATCAGTAGTCCCAATTATACCAATTCTGTGTCCTAGCCTTAACAGGACACTAAAATATCCAGTTTAATAAGTGCAGAATACCTTCTATGCTAAAGTTGGTATTGGCATACTTTTTTGGAACGTGGAGCCATACCATTATTATTTCTATTACTTTTATTGTCCGTATTACTGTAAACATCATTTTAGAATGTTCTCTCCTTCACGGAAGGTATGTTCAGCCTATCAGAAGATTTGCTTGGCTCTTTTACTTTATTTTGCTTGTTACGGTGATCGTTTTTTTTCCTTTTTTTCAGTAAAAATCAATTTGGTTTGGAAAGATGATTTTGGGGTCCATTGTTGGGGGCAATTAAGCTGACTTTGTAATAATGCCTCTTGGGGGTGTGTGTGAAAGCCCTAATAAGCAGGCATATATACATAGAATGAAGGCTACTGCTAAGCTTGTAAGCCGCCCTGAGTCTTCGGAGAAGGGCGGGATATAAATGGAATTAAAATAAAAATAAAAATAAAAAATAAAAGAGGGAGCAAAGGACTTCCCTCTATCATAGTATTATCCTTTCTTCTCGTGTAATAACCCCACCATGCCAAACAGAGACAGACCAACCCTGAAGTAATGCTCCCCTATCTTCCATTCACTCAGTTCCTCCCAGTTTCTGTTCTTCACTCATTTGCTGCTTTGCAGGTGCCCAAGTTCAGTCCTCTAGTATGGCTTGTTCATTTCTATCTTTCCTCTAGCCCTGGTGAAGTCAGAGCTGGAATCGGAGGTTGGAGTAAAGATCCTACAGATGGGTGTAGGACAGGTAAGACTTGCCTCTGATTGACCTCGTGGCATTTTAAAGCTTGGGCAGTGTTTGGCCAAGAGAGAGTTCTGAGAATTCTGACTCATAAGCCAAGGCCTCAAATTGCCCGTTTGGAAATTTTGCTTTTGCGCTAAAGAAGACTCGGGAGCAGGAGAAGAGATGGATCTAAAAAATTTAACCAGCTCTTAGAAGAAGAAAGGCGTTGGCTGCAAAATACGGAAAGAATAGAATGAAAATTCAGCAAAGGTTCCAGGTTTTAGTAAAGGGGTGGGACAAAGCCTGAGGAGATGTCAGAAGACAGCAATGGGCAATAGCAATTTTGATAAGGCTCCATAATGCCAGGATGATGGAATGGCGATTAATAGCAAAGCATGTAGTTTAAACCAGTGATGGCTGTGACTGTTCAAATATGGTGGAACTACTGCTGCCTCTCCCATTTTGCCATTGGCCATGCTGTGGCAGAGGCTGCTGGGAACTAGATTCCAGTGACACTTGAAAAGCTACCATCTCCCATCTTGGGCTAGACTCTGTGCTCCATCTGCCTTTGGTGCAGGTGGTTCTTTATCCTAAGCTCACCTGTTCTGTGCCTGTCTTTCCACAGCGTAACGAGGCTGCAACGTACCCCCATCCTGCCCATTTCGGCAATACCTTCCACTCGGTGCTGCTCACCTTTGTGTTACTGGCCTGTGTGGCGGGCATTGTCATTGCTGCTGCTGTGGTCTTTTGTCTGCGCCAGCATGCCAAGCAGCGGGAGAAAGAGCGGTTGGCAGGGCTGGGGCCAGAGGGAGCGACTGACAGCACCTATGAATACCAGGTACCAGTGGGATTGATGGCAGGGAGGAACTTTGACATCACTGAGTCTGTCAAGATCACTCTACATGTAGCGCCATGGTTTATCAGAAAATCATAGGCTGGGATGCCCGGCATTCTCCATTTAGTTACTGAAGCCATTTTTGGAGTTCCTCAAAATTGACTGAGATTGCACAAGAGCCCCAAACAAGCCCTAACTAGCCTAGCATGTTATGCAGCGATATCCATTAAGGCTTTAACTGGTGTGATTAAGAGTGTTGGGTAAACGCGTTCCTAAAACTGGCCTCTCATTCAGTGCCAGAATACAAGTGCAAGGACAGATGGCCGCTAGGCATGGCTCCTAGCTCCTTGGGAGGATTCGACTGAGGTGAACTCAGTTATGCCTTTATTTTCCTACTGCTTTTGCATCTCTGAGTGGAAGAATTAAGGATCTTTGGATGATTGGAATGCTTTTTGCCTCTGTCCAACTCTCTGCTTTTCCTATCTTTTGTCTGGTCTCAGTGACCAGTGTGCATGGGTGTTGTAGCTGGGTCATCTTTCTACAGGAGCTCTGCCGACAGCACATGGCTGCCAAGTCGCTCTTTGGCCGTGCAGAAACCCCTCCGCCCCCTGCTCCTGCCGAAAACTCTCGTGTCAGCAGTGTCTCATCACAGTTCAGCGATGCACCCCAGGCCAGTCCCAGCTCCCACAGCAGCACGCCATCTTGGTGTGAAGAGCCTGTGCAGTCCAACATGGATATCTCCACTGGACACATGATTCTGGTGAGGAACACCCACACCCTACACATTTGTGTTGTTGGGACAGCTTGACGGAGGTTTGCAAGCTTGCCAGATGGAGCTTTACAGAAGACATAGATGCTTGGTGTCATTTTTGAAGTGAAACACCAACCTAAGTGGCCCCACTTAGTCAACCGGGGCCGATCCCAAAAGCTAAGCAAGATTGGATCTGAGGATAGATTTGATTGGAGACCAAGAGGAAATTCCAGATTGAGAAGACAATGGCCAGTGCAAAGTAGTTCCATACTGCTCCCTGATGATTGCATGGTTGTATACACGAGATCATCAGGAATTAGGTATGACTTTTAGGAGGCTGTACTTTTTTCCTTTTTTAATGAAATTAAAACGTAAGTAAACTCATAGTAAACTCAACATGGCAGGCTGGGGAATTCTGGGAGTTGAAGCCCACACTTCTTAAAGATGCTGAGGTTAAGAAACAGTGACCTAGATTTCGACAGCAGTGTGACAGTCATTAGATGTAGTGAGATTGTCGATTCTGGGAATTCAGTCCCCAAACTTCTTGAAGGTATCAAGTCAGAGAACGCTTTCAATAGATCTCAGTAATCTCTTTGGGGGGTGGGGAGGGAGATGGAGAGGTATATGTTTAAGTCCAGGATATGACAACTGTTCTGTTGCCACCACAGGCATATATGGAGGACCATCTACGTAATCGTGATAGGTTGGCTAAAGAGTGGCAAGCACTGTGTGCATACCAAGCAGAACCAAACACTTGTGATGCTGCCCAGCGTGAAGCCAATGTCAAGAAGAACCGCAATCCAGATTATGTGCCCTGTGAGTCCATACAAGCACTGCCTATGGGCACTAGAGAACGTGATTGTCCCATTTTATTCCTGTTCCTTGCTGCCTTAGCAGAAGGTTTGGAGTGTGGCCAGAGCATGTTTCTACGGTGATGGCTACAGGCCCACACTTAACTGGGCACCGGGGAGGGGAGTGCAGCAAGACTGCGGTATATGGGACAACAGTACAAAATGGGCAGTACATAAAGTGAGTAGAGCCACACCAAAGGGCAGATAGAGCCATGTTTTCTTATTTTCTCTGACTTGGGGTGGATTGTTTTTTTCCTTAAATACATTCAACCTATTTAAAGGATAATGCTCTTTTCACAAGCTTCCAATCTGCAAATAGAGGGAAGCTGGAGTCACATTACTGCTTTTTTTTTTTTTTTAGCAATCACAACCCTGAAATTCAAACTCATTTTGGAAAGAATTTGTAGTCACATGCAATTCTGGGGCTGTGAATTCCTTAACACTGGTCCAGAGATTCATCTCTGGGACCAACAATTCAGCGTTGGGGAGATGATACTGCTGCTTCACAAGAATTCCAGCCTCCTGCTACTCCGGCATCTCTAGACTAGACCATCGGCTCCTTGTTTTTTCTGTTGTTCCTAGATGATCACGCACGCATCAAGTTGAAAGTGGAAAGCAACCCATCGCGGAGTGACTTCATTAATGCCAGCCCCATTGTGAGTGACAGACACCCACGTTCCTCTCCTTGCTATTACACTCCGTATCCCACCAAATGCTGCCTCACTGGCTCATTTTTTAAGAGGCTGCCTCTGCCACTTTTCCTGCCAAGTCTAGTAGCAGCCATTGCTCAGCTAGAAAGGACACTCCCAAAGCCCCCTCAGCCCTGCCACTTTGGATTAAACATGCCACACTCATCATTTTTTTGAAGGTGTAATGCCATCTGTTCTTTTCAGAGTTCTTCAGCCAACAGTTCTACCTTCTGTTCCCGGGACGTATTTGTCAGCGGTGCCTCACAATTGTCTCTCACCTGCCTTTTAGAAGTAGATAGACTTCCTCACTTCCTGGTGTGAAGTCTTGCGGGTCCCAATTGGACAACTGATCCATTAAACTAGTCTCTCCTTTTTTTCAGTCTGTCTGCATATTTTCTCACCTTAGAGAGATATTCTGTGTCTTTCTTACTACCTTCCATCAAGGATATAATATTTAAACGGTGTCTCTCCACAGTGTTCTGTGTTCTGTTAAGGGTAATAGGTGGGTGCCTCAGGACAGCATTTATTTCTCTGGCTCAGATGTTTTCCTCTCTTTCCCCTTCTCTTCCCCAACCTGGCCACGATTATTTATTCTTCAGTCTAATTCATCCAGGTTCATCTTGATCACCTAGTTTGCTGCTTGTGGATAATTTAACCATAGGCAATACCATTTCATAGTAATACCTTGCACTTCTAATAACACACAGTCAAGTTTCGTTGCTTTATCCAGAATGAACTTGATAAGCAAAGTCAAATAACTGTATTCAGGTGTTGTGCCTCAACTTCCATAGGTCTCAAGAGATTATTGGGTGTGTGCCCAAACATCTGGAGGGTGGTAGTAGATCTTTAATGTAGATTCATCTACAGCTCATTCTCTTGAGCTCACTTTATCAAGTCTAATTCTCTTCTGTCCCTTCATTTTTAGAATTCCCAGCTAGCATAGAAGAACTAGGAACTGTAGTCCATACTCCGTCAGAGAGCATTAGGGTGAGGAAAGTTATTTTACTTCATACTCTGTTTCTTTGCAGATTGACCATGATCCACGGATGCCAGCATACATTGCAACACAAGGTCCATTATCCCACACCATTGCTGATTTTTGGCAGGTAAGACAGCCATGGAGATGTTTATTCTAAAGGGATAACTTTCTTGTGCTGCCTGATAGAGCATTTGGACTGATAGTCCCAAAGATGCTTTTTTCAAAAGGTAACTGGACTTCATTTTTCCTTGAAGACGTTTCGCTTCTCATCCAAGAAGATTCCTCAGTTCTGAACTCCGGAACTGAAGAAGCTTCTTGGATGAGAAGCAAAACGTCTTCAGGGAAAAACAAAATCCAGTTGCCTTTTGAAAAAAAGCACTTTCAGGACAACCATGACCTGGATGACTCAGAATCTCCATAGACATTTGGACTGATATTTCTCTGGCGCAGGGGGTTCTGTTATTCCTGGCATTATATTCAAAGCCTTTAGAAGAGAGGCGGACAGACGATAAAGAGCATGGAGTCCATCTTCCCATTCTGAAACAAAGGCAGGTTTCTGCTCCATAGCAACAAAATGAAATACTATGGCTAGATCATCTCCAGTGGCAAGCTCCTGGAGGCATGAATGTATGCATGTACAGTTTTATTTGAATTATGTTATGAATCGAATTGAATTGATTAAATTTATATGCCGCCCTTCTCCCTAATGACTCAGGGCGGCTCACAACAATAAAAAGTTAAAAACATAAAATACAAAATTTTAAAAAGAATTAAACAATGAAGTAAATACATAACAATAGACCCAATAAAACCAAATTTAAAACTACAGTCAGTCCAGGCCCGATTGTTGGAACATCCATGTCTTCAGGTCACGGCAGAAGGACCGAAGGTCAGGGGCCATCCTCAGCTCCGGGGGCAGTTCATTCCAGAGGGTCTGTGTGCCCACAGAGAAGGCTCTCCCCCTGGGGGTCACCAGCCGCCATTGCTTAGCTGACGGCACCCTGAGGAGGCCGACTCTGTGGGAGCGAACCGGGCGATGGGAGGTTGATAATGGCAGCAGGTGGTCTCGCAAGTACCCCGGGCCTAAGCTATGTAGAGAACGAGTAAGAAGTAAGGCATCAGAAAGATAAGATTGTCACACTTGATTCTGAGAAGCTGCTGGGTTCCTCTCTTCCCATTTAGCATTTATTAGACATACTCAATACGTTTCCAAGCTGACTTTGCAGCCCAAGGAAATTTAAATCTCTGTGTTTGCTTTGTTTTAATTGGAGGCAGAGGCATTCCACGGACTACACTCTCTTCCCATGTGCCTCTTTTTCATAAGGGGGGGATGGCATTTGCACTTCTTTCAATGTGGAGAAGTTGGACTGTACAGTATTATAATTGCTCAATCTCCTGCCTATTCTGTCTATGTAGATGGTGTGGGAGAATGGTTGCACAGTCATTGTCATGCTCACCCCCCTCGTGGAGGATGGCGTCAAGCAATGTGACCGCTATTGGCCCGATGAGGGATCCTCGCTTTACCACATCTATGAGGTAAGGCTGCCCAATTATGTCTTTGCAATGATCAGCAAAGAGTGGCAAGAGTTCCTCCTCTTTCACGGTGGGGAAGTCACTGAGAATGAGGTGATATCTGAGGTAGCAATGATGTCCTTTCCGATGCATCTCCCAGCAGTGTGAGAGCATTCTGCAGTTGGGCTAAACACAGCTGGGTGTGCAAGTTGATCTCCTGTGGAAGATTAATGAAATCCCCTCTATTCTTACGAATACATCATTTTCAGGCAGTCCACAAAAAAATCATGGGAATATTCTTTCACTTTCTCCCTGGGCCCCACAGCCATCTATATAAACTATGAAGCTTTCCTAGGCAATATAGCTGGTTGCTTTTTGTTTTTGTTTGTTTTACATTTAGTGTTGGAAGCCGGAAGTGGGATATCTATCAAATTGTGCTACTCATGATATGAAGAAAGCAGGAATATGTTTAGATTATTTGACATTACATGATTATTGAATCCCAGTGGCTGGAATTCCCCATTCTTTAGAAGAGGAAGATTGATTCAAAATGTCACACTGAATGGCCCACGCCTCACTGAAAGACAGCATCCTCAAAAGCTGAATCCTGATGACATAGATAAGCCATAGTGAATTCTGATTGCAGGCAGCAAAATTATGGGCACATGTTGCATCTATTTTGCTCTAGCCTTATGAAAAGAAAAGCAGAAAAAGGCATTTTAACTGACCCAATAGATCAGACATGTCAAACTCGCAACGCCATGTGTCGTTGCACGACGTATCAAAACTTTTCCCCCATTGCCGGCAATGGGGTGGGCGCGGTTTCCTCATGACCCATCCGGCCCGTGGGCCGGCAGTTTGACACCCCTGCAATAGATGATCAAATATTTAGAGAAGAATGGGAAAACAAGTTGAGGATTTAATAGGTTGTATATAGATGGCAAGACTTATTATGTGAAGGAGACTGCTGGCTGTTCTTCTCTCCCTTTCCAAATCCTAATATCTCCATTCAGGTGAACCTGGTCTCAGAGCACATCTGGTGCGAGGATTTCCTGGTGCGCAGTTTCTACTTGAAGAATGTGCAATCACAGGAGACACGGACTCTGACGCAATTTCACTTCCTGAGCTGGCCAGCAGAGGGCATCCCTACCACCACTAGGCCTCTTCTTGACTTCCGCAGGTAGAAAATATTATCTTCCTATTGGGAGCTGGAAGGGACATGATTTGTGAGGGTAAGATGGGGATTTGGCCGAGTTTCAGAAGATACTCCAGGCCCCGTCACTGATTTCCTTTTGCGAAACACATCCTGGGAAAGGTCCTAGACAATATTAGGAGTCTTGCTGTAAAATGAAAGAAGAGCTGGTCGCAAAGACAGCATATTCCTGTCTATTGACTCATTGAAAACAAGTAGCCAGGAAGAGAAGCTGAGTCCCTTCTGTTGAGGCAGCCATGCTTCAGTGAGCTTTGGAGAGAGTATGGTGGTATGGAGTTGGGGCTGTCGCTAATATAAGATGGTTTGTTCTCTCCCCACCCACAATATTACCATAGCTTGATGCCGATTTTGCTTCACACCCCTTCTACTGCTTGCTTCCCAGAGGGCTTCCTCAAAGGCTCTTCTTTTAGTAATCTTTCTAGAGCCTTGAAAGAGCTCCCTCCCATCTCTCATTCAATCACAATTGCAATTGGAAGCATGGGGTGTGATTTCCTTTTAACCATCAGCAGCTGAAATAATAGCCTGATCTTTGCTGTAAAAAAAAAGTCTTACGAGTAGCTGGGCACCAGTGCTGCTGGAAGCCCCTGTAATAGCTAGAACATTTAGGCCCCCTGGGACTATGCATTGCAATTAATTCAGTTCTGCTTAGAAGTGGCAATTGCCGTAGAGCTGAGCAAAATCCGGCTTGGAGCCCTGCAGGATGGATAGATGTATGGCCCCCATGATGGGGAGAGAGAGGCAGAAGATAAATCTGGTGCTGCTGCTGTTATTTTTTCCACAGATGAAGAACTTTCGACTGCTCAGTTGTATAGTGTTTACGAGTAGGCGTCACAAAACACCATACTAAACAAAGGCACTACATAACAGACTCAATAACACAATTCAAGGTGGTCTATGTAATGTAGATGCTATACCACCACATTAATATAAAAGAAAAGGAAATCTTCATGTGGGGTGGCATAATTTGAATTTTATTTAGAGGGTTCTGAGGACAGGGGCTGGTACGGTAGAGGTAGTAGGTTGCATACCGTTCAGGATCCCTGCAAGATCACAAGAGTAGCAATATTTGTCCCCATTGCTCCAGAAGCCTCTGATTGTGCTACCTTTGAGAAGCATATAAGAAAAAGGAGGCTCGGAAAACATGAACAGGAATCAGAGAACTGGTTTATTCCTTTTTTTTAACCTAGAACAAAATGATGGTGTGATTGGTCTCTCATTAGATTCCTGTTTTCAAAACTATTCTAATCTCTTTTATTCCCTATCTTGTCCTTTCCAGGTACTCTCATAAGCTCCTTCTCTTCTTGGATTCACCTGTTCCTCCCCTCCCCTCTCTGCCAGCAATTGGCTCAATACTTATGCAGGGAGAAGTTGGGATTGGGTGAGACGTAGGCTTGTTCTATCAGGCAGCTGTTAAAAGAACAACTCTGGAACATAATGTCACATCTGTAAATTGCAACAAGTTAGAAATGTGCTGTTCTGTGTGCATGTGACTTTCAAGGCTTGGAAATCAATGGGTAGGTGAGGACCTCATGGCATGGAGGTACAATAGCTTCTTCTGAGCAGTTGAGGAGCCCAGGGCACATAACTTGGCAAATTAAAACCAGAAGATCATCATTTAACTGCTGTTTATCCCTCTTGGTACCTCTTCCTCTTCAGTCTTGATTTGTAGAACATACACTATTTTTATTTATTTTATTTTAATTCCATTTATATCCCGCCCTTCTCCAAAGACTCAGGGCGGCTTACAAGCTTAGCAGTAGCCTTCATTCTATGTGTATGCCTGCTTATTAGGGCTTTCACACACACCCCAAGCGGCATTATTACAAAGTCAGCTTAATTGCCCCCAACAATCTGGGTCCTCATTTTACCTACCTCGGAAGGATGGAAGGCTGAGTCAACCTTGAGCCTGGTGGGATGCGAACCTGCACTAATTGCAGGCAGCTGGTGTTACTTAAGGAGGCATTAGCCCACTGCTCCACCAAGGCTCTAGGTCTTTCTGACCGCATTGTACCATGTTTTCTCTCCTTTACCACCTCCTCTCCTTCTCCTCTTCCTCTCTTTCCTCTATTCTTCACAGCTGCCAGTGTCATTTTTGTGATTTGCAGCTAGTAATCCTGGCCCAGTTGCATAGTCACAAAAGTGATCATTGGCTGCTGTGCCAGCGGCATGGAACAGGAAAGGGCCTGGGTTGCTGTTGTGTCCATTACCTGCTCTCTTGTCCTACAGGGCCAAAAGGGGAGATCCTGGTACTCTCCCTTATACAGATTTCTACTGGATAATAGTTAGGGATCAATGAAGGTTCTAAGCCATAGAGCAACAGGTGCCCTGAAAATCTTGGATGGGTTTTTGTGGGCAAAGAATCCTGAAGTCTCCACCAACCCAGCTGTCAATCCCTATAAAAGCAAGTGACATGGAGTTGGTTGATTGCTTTTATAGCCTAGTTACCAGTAGCATGGGTAGTTCAAAAACAGGTATATATTTTCAGCTATTCACTGCTTCTTTGGATGGTAGTTCTACAAATCACTCAAAAGACCATCTTTGAATTTGAAATGTGGCATGCTGCCCCAGAATTTCAGTAGTTCCTACTGTATATCACAGTGCTCAAAAGATATCACAACACTTTTAACAATGTACAGTAGAACTAAGCCTCCCTTTCTCATCCTAAACCCACTGTCCTAGAATAACCAGCAGCCAAACAACTGAAATATCACTTTCAATTTTTTTTTGTTTCATTTAATATATACCTTATTGTTGCCCGTATGACTTGATATGGGTGAATGGACAATACTCAGGCGATGTATGAGTGGAAGATTCTTCTGAGTAGGTAAAGATTTTTTCAGCTGGCTAGCAAAGAACACGACAGAAATAAAGGGTGTGTGGTATCAGCGGAGTCACCCTGGGGTGAGCAGAATGTTCTGTCAGAGAATGTTCTGACTTCACAATGGGCCATTCTGGTCTTGGAACAAGCAATTTTGAGCATTCTGGAAGCGATTCAACTGTAAAAGGTTTTACATACGCCTGATTACACCCACTGAGCTCTTATATATTCTGACAGCCTGTGGAGTAGTCCACAAATAAATCATTAGCACCATCATAGGCACCCTGATATTGAAATGGAACACTGTTCACTTAAATTGTGTCCATAATAAAACATTTAGATAATTTAATGCCAACAACTTTACTAGTTGTCGGAACAATCTGTACATATTAGTTTTCATTTTGGTACATATGTTAGGAGGGGTGGTGAACAAACCTCTTCCAAAATAATTATACCATGTTTTGCAAAAAAAAAAGGTACAATAGACTAAATCCTTCCTGACGCATGCATTTGTAGTCCATTCAGTAGGGAAATTCTTAGCTCTTCCTCCAAAGGCCTCCATTCAGCCCAGCTCCAGGGAAACAGGTCTAGTTTGGATCTGAATTGGGGGAACATTATGAGAAGCAGAGTTATCCACCCAGGCAGTCTTCCATTAAAGAAAGCTTTTAATAAGGCACCAATGAAACCTTTTCAACTAAAGAAGCCAACTGTCCAGATAGGAAAAGAAGGTTATTAGGGGGAGGGAGTACAGGAAAAAATAAGGGAAAGCAAGCAGCCAGATAACCAAATTCCTAGTAAAATTAGTCTAGGCAGCCTAGCTAAATTAGGCTTCTGTTTAAATGTCAATTGGCAGATTTTTTTTCTTTGCCTCTTTTGCCTTCCAATATTATAGAATGTGGGGGGGTCTCCTTGGGATATGGAGCAATACAATGGTCAACCAAGCAAAAATATTCCATATCCGGTGGGTTAACCCCTCCCCACCCTATTGAAGGCATTGTCAGGTTTCATTAGGCTATTGAATGGAAAGGATTAAACACATCAGATTTCAGGGAAATAATGGATGACTTTTGTCTCTTCTTGGCATGAAATCAATTTTCTGGATTCTTTAGAGGACACCATGATGCCATGCCCCAAAATAGCAACTCATCACAAAAGATGATTGATGGATAGATTGACAAGTGGATCAAGTAACAGGGTATTTTACTGTAGATTCTGTCATTTCGTACAGGAGTAAGTTACATACTGATGAATCAAGAGCAATATTTTCTTTCTAATATGATGTTTGTGACCAAAACCTGCAAACAAGATGTGACATAATGGTATCATTATAAGGGAAGGGATCATATTATAACCTTTTCTCTCCATTAGACAGTCATACAAGCAGAGCACACACATATTTTCCTTAGGTATGTTTTGTTTTCCTCTGAGAATGAATGGGAAGTTGCAAATCCATTCAGCTTGTTGACAAATTTCAGAGGGTTCACAAAAATAAGATTGGCTCACACATGGATCATTTACTCTTGATTCAGTTGATAATTTGGCATTTTCAAGTATTTCCAATGAATAAACAAAAATGGGCTCCTGTGTGATAAACTCAATTGAAAATCCACACTTGGTTTAGTTGGAAATAAGCTGAACATTGATATATGGTATATTTTGCCTTAGTTCCTTAGCCTCCTGTTGTATTTCTACCCTATACATAATTTGGCCATTTTAGGTATTGTTCCAGTTGCTCTGTCTGGGTGATATGTGAATGTTTTCCAGGTGACTTTATAATGTTTCCCATACATGCAATTTTCATATGTTAGATTACAACCACCAGCTGTAAGTGAAATACTTTTCATTTCCTGGATGTCTTCCTTGCTGCTTGTTCCTGCTTGGCTGTTCAGGGACAAAAAGGGAGCTTAATCCACATGGCTTCTCCCTAAGAGTTCATCTGAAACCCTGTCTGATCCCATCCTCTCATTATTCCCACAGGAAGGTGAACAAATGCTACCGGGGCCGCTCATGCCCAATCGTCGTGCACTGCAGGTAATGACCTGGTCAGGGGATTGAACAGATGTCATGAGAAAAAAACTACTTCATTTGGTGTTGACTTTTCAAGCAGACAAGGGATGTGAGATATTTTGTCAGAGGTGTGTGACAAGAATAAGGGTCCATTGGAGTTGGGAGGTAATGCATTCAAATAAATAAGTTATGAAAATTGTTGTGGCTGGGCAGGACAGAGCTAGAATTTTGTCCCTCATAGCAAATGCATTCCAGAAGTTCAAAAATCTGGTCAGGAAAAGGATAGCAGGTTAACCTGCCATTCAGGTTCACAAACATCCTTCCAAGAACTAAATGTGGGTTAGACAGCATCACCAGCAGATGGATTCGTAGCTGGCTGACCAGCCGTACTCAGCATATGGTCCTCAATGGAACAGCATCTACATGGAGGGAACAGTGTAGTGGGGTGCCCCAGTGCTCTGTTCTGGGCCCAGTGCTCTTCATCTTCATCAATGATTTGGATGAGGGGATAGATGGGGAACTCATCAAATTTGCAGATGACACCAAGCTGGCAGGAACAGCCAACACTCCAGAAGATAGGCTTAAGATACAAGAGGATCTGGACAGACTTGAACATTGGGTGCTATCTAGCGAAATGAAATTTAGTGGTGAAAAAAGTAAGGTTCTACATTTAGGCAAGAAAAACCAAATACACAGGTATAGTATAGGTCAGACATGTCAAATTCGGGACATTCCCCATTGCCGGCAATGGGGTGGGCATGGTTTCCTTGTGATGCATCCAGCCTGTGGGCCGGCAGTTTGTCAACCCTGGTATAGGTGGTACCTTGCTCAATAGTAGCAACTGTGAGAGGGATCTTGGAGTTCTAGTGGACAATCACTTAAATATGAGCCAGCAGTGTGCTGCAGCTGCCAAAAAAGGCAACACAGTGCTAGGCTGCATTAACAGAGAGATAGAATCAAGATCACGTGAAGAGTTAATACCACTTTACAATGCCTTGGTAAAGCCACACTTGGAATACTGCATCCAGTTTTGGTCACCATGATGTAAAAAAGATGTTGAGACTCTAGAAAGAGTACAGAGAAGAGCAACAAAATGATTAGGGGAACTGGAGGCTAAAACATAAAGGGAACAGTTGCTGGAATTGGGTATGTGTAGTTTAATGAAGAGAAGGGTGAGGGGTGACATGATAGCAGTGTTCCAATATCTCAGGGGCTGCCACATAGAAGAGGGAGTCAAGCTGTTCTCCAAAGCGCATGAAGGCAGGACAAGAAGCAACAGATGGAGACTAACAAAAGAGAGACGCAACCTAGAACTAAGGAGAAACTTTCTGACAGAATAATCAACCAGTGGAACAACCTGCTTCCAGAAGCTGTGAACGCTCCAACACTGGAAGTTTTTAAGAAGAGACTGGACAGCCATTTGTCTGAAATGGTGTAGAGCAGACATGTCAAACCTGCGACGTCACGTGACGTCACACAACATATCGGGACAGTTTTGCCATTGCCAGCAATGGGGTGGGTGTGGCTTCTGCATGACGCATCCGGCCCATGGGATGGCATTTTGACATCCCTGGTATGGTTTCCTGCCTGAGCAGGGGTTGGACTAGAAGGGACCTCCAAGGTCCCTTCCAACTTTACTATTACTACTACTGTTATTATTATTATTATTGTTGTTGTTGTTATATGGCATGTCAAAACTGAAGGCTAAGTTATAGCAAGTTTCAGCAGATTTCTGTGAGCTAGACCTTCCTCATGTTGAACTTGGTGAAGATTATGTAGCCTGCTGTTGTTTGAAACCTCAGGTGTGTTTCCTTATGTTTTACAGTGATGGTGCAGGAAGGACTGGAACATACATTCTTATTGACATGGTTTTAAACCGAATGGCAAAAGGTAAGATGGTGTGAGGAAGAGATTTGCATTTTCTGCAAACAGTTGTCAATTCAACATAAGAAGGTACAGGCTGCTGCAGCAGACAAATGGCCTAGCTAGTCTGTTCCCATAGCAACAAGCCTTTGAGAAATGGGAAGCAAGATTATTAATTCCTGCTGTTGATAGCCATGTCCAGCCTTCTTAAAGCTACTCCAATTAATGGATGTTACTGCATACTGCTATAGTGGGTAGTTTAACTACCGATATGTAAGGAAATGTTTCCATTTACTTATCCACCCATTACTTAACTTCTGTGATGATCCCTGATTCTAGTTATTATAAGAGTCAAAAAGCTTTCCCTCTGTATTTTCCTCACATAATATATGTATGTATATTTCATCATACTTTCCATTTTTCTAAGCTTAAAATCTACCTTCACTGACATCATAAATATATTACTCCAGAGCTTTTTTCCCCCCTCTCGGTCGTTCTAAGTAATGTTATTTAAAAAATTACAACCTCACTGCTCATTCCTTTAAATTTGGTTATTTAAAATTAACATGAACATTAGCATGAACTCCAGCATAGATCCTTTCTGGTTCCATTGTTGACAACCTAGTCACAAAAACTGATCACTATTCCTAATCTATGTTTATGTCGCACAGCCAGTTGCTCATCCATAATTGGCCATTCTCTTATTCTTTAATTGCTAAGTTTGCTCAGGAAACTTTAATGAGGAATATTAGCAAAAACCAAAAATAAAAAGTCAACATTTGAAAATTCAAATAATGTTCTTTTCCCCCCCTCCTTATCTACATACTGTGAAAGAACTCTCAAATAATATTTTATTTAATAACGCTTACTACCAAACAGATGTTCAGGTTGGATTAGGGTTAGGGTAGCTAGGCAAGACTTTTCTGAATCCTCTTAAATTCTTTCTAATACCGAGCATTACAGTAATAGAAAGTCTAAAACATTCATAATATTGTGTTTTAATGCCTGAGGTATTATTTTGACAAGAAAATATTACATTCCTACTAATTGATTCTATGACCAGTTAGCCAGACAATGATGGTCTCTGTGAAAGTTTTGCCCCTTCAAAATCTGGCTTTTTTAACTTGAAGGAATTAGAAAATTGTCATACTGCATGGACAATATTATTGTACTTAACTTTATATATATATTTCATGAATTTAATCTTTTTTCTTGACTCCATCCACTTTTTTGCAGCTCCTGATATACCATTTAAGGTCAAGTTCAAACCTTCAACCCAAAGAAAATTGTACAACCTTAATTTAGGATATTCAGAAATAACTTGTCAGTCAGAATGGTTTGTTCAGGCTATTTGAAAATAATTGAGATCACCTCTTAAACACATCTCTCTGAAGAACATTTTGTTTTCATTTTCCTTAAAATTCCTAATGTTAATAAATACCTAAAATAAATAGAGCATCCTGAGCACTAATAGCAATTATTTTTTGGAGTCCACATCAGATCTCTTCCCTGGAACAATCTGCCCTTTTTAAAAAAATGTATATTTTGATATAATGCTCTTGAAATAGAAACAACTCTTTCAATATTCCTTTCAATAGTTCATTTCCCAAGATATTGATTCCTTCCAATTGATCATTTTCCTTTTCCTCCAACTAATCTTTTTTCCACAAGAGATTAATTCTGTATAACAGCAAATTAACTTTCTAAAGACCTTAGAACGGCATCTGTCATAAGCCTCTCTGCTTCTCTCAACTTTTTGCTCTCAACAAACTTGCAGAAATGAACTTGTTCTTTTAGAGATCGTGCATAAATTCTGTCCAGCAAACAAGTAATGCCCCATTCCATATATTGGATAGCCCCTGTATCCTCCTCACTATCTTCATAAAGTATGTATTCATTGATTTATGTAGCTGTTCATTTACTAATTATTAAATTAGATTAAATTTACTATTAAAATTATTTACTATATACTTAGTAAATATATGAACTTATAGTCTGAATTTCTTCTTACTGTGATTCTCTTTCCCTAGAGATTGTTATACTAATTCCATAAGAGTGCAAGTATAACACTGTACACCACCACCGTTTGAAGGCTTTGTGGCTTTGAAGGCCACGTCTTTTCTATCTGCCATCTATTCTACATCTGTTTTAACCTCTTCTGTGTCTACTCACGTATTTTGAATGTGGGATTTATGCAAATACGAATGTCCCCCATAGAACAGTTCTTATTCACCCATTTCTGATTTTTACCTCCTCACCTCTATACTGTACTAGGTGTGAAGGAGATAGATATTGCAGCCACCTTGGAGCACGTGAGGGACCAGAGACCAGGTGTGGTGCAGATTAAGGTACGTCTTGATGATTCCTTGCTCACAAGAGTTCTATGCAGTCCTCTTGATGGAAGAGCTGACTACTTAGGAGAACAAATCAATGTCCTGGCTATATGTAAATATGAAATATTGTCTTTTAAGTGCATCATACGATTCTGGGGGAAGTAGGAGGCTCTCGGCCAAGAGAGAAGAGAGGTAGTGCTTATGTATAAAGGGTTCAAGCTAAAGTTTAAAAAGAAACTGGACTTTTTTTTTTAGAATTGTTATATTATTAGAGGGGGCAGTGCTTCTCCGTTCTAAGGGAAAGGGGGTAGAGAAGAGAAAAAAAGGGACCGAAATCCTTGTTTCTGTTGATTATGCCCATGCTACTTTACACACTTGGCTTTTGTATTCCCAGGACCAGTTTGAATTTGCACTGACAGCCGTGGCAGAGGAAGTGAATGCCATCCTGAAAGCTCTGCCACAATGAAGCCTCTATTCAGCATATCCCAACTTGGTGATTCCCCAACCTGACCCTTTGCCTCTGCTGTTGCTGTGTTCTTGCCTGGGGTGTTTTCCCTTTACCATGTATCATCTCCATGTGGTTCACCATGGCTGCATTTAATTGCCCTGTGGAAATGCTGGCCCCTTACCTACCTGCTCAATTGGGGCTCATCCAATCAACATCCTATAACCCTCATGCTGCTAAGGCCTACTCCACCCTGGTCTCTCTGGAAGCAGCCCTTGGTGGATAGAAGAGTGGGTCCCTTTTTGGACAGCCAGGTCACCTCTCTCGTGAGAGGATGTGCCATGGAGCAATACAGGGGCTGTAGTCCAAAGAAGAGTTAGCCTCCTTGTGAGATGCATTAAAGACCAGTTTTCTGAAGTGCCTACTTTATGTTTATGGGCATTGGTCAAAGCAAGTAGATTTGCAATGGGTGGGCTGTGGGCCCATTTCTTTTTTCTCTCCAGTATCCTGCTTAGCCCTAGTGCCCAAATGAAATGAGTAGAAATGGTAATGCCTTAGCAGAAGCTAGGTTACGTCACTTGCCGATTTTCATCCTTCTTCCATTCTTCCCTCTCTAAATTTCACCTCCTGATTCTGTGCCCACAGCAAGGGAAGAACTTAACACTGCTTCTGCGCTCATTGTTGTCCCACTGTTGTCCTCCTTCTCTGTTTCCTGCAGGCCTGGAGCCAAGCCTAGTCACAGCCATTTGCTCCCTTCCCTAAACGGAGGAAGGGAACGTCACAGGGAGATGGCCCTACAGCTGCTAATTGCTGTGTTGTCTCCCTACTTTCTCCTGGGTGTTACTTATCACAAAGAGACATTTCTAGAGAATCTAATTTTGTATTTGATGTGAATAAAGGTTTTGTGTCGCATTTGTGCAGCTGCAGCCCAGCCTCCCCATCTTGTGTACAACCAGGCAGAAAAATGTATCGTCTGCTCATGCCAAAAGCTTTATAGATAACAACTTGGAGTGCCAGGTATTTTCCTGGAAGTAGAATTAGCTTCAAAAGGACTGGCACATAGAGGAGTCAGAGAGTTGCCCACGTGGTGCCAAAGGGTACCCTAGTACCCCAGTCCTTGTTATATATGTGCTTGGGAATGGGTATGGGTATATATGTGCAAACACATACATGCACATATCCAATTTTGAAATGCTTAAAAATATAATACACCCTGCCTTTCTATCTGCTGCCCTTTCACAAGCAGAAGGAACACCAGGCATGTTCTGTCCGTGCCTAAGCCTTTTCTGCGCACACTTTAGCCCACCTAAGCACTAGCCTTGCCATCTTTTCCTGCCTCCTCGGCTTGATTTTTCCCCCCCAGATTACGTAGGCACCCATGATCTGAGCAGTCATGTTATCTGAGTCTACACGAGAACAGTGCAACCCAATTTCAAGTAGGTCCAATGAAAACGTTTTTAACTAACCCATCACCACCACTACCCCATATATACAACCGTAGAATTATAACCTGTGGTCAGGAAAGGGAGAGGGCGGACTACCTTTTGTGAAACAGGTAGTTTGTCTCTGACCCTCTTTGCCATAGCCAGCCATGTGTGGATGCCTTTCAAGGATACCACTTTGTTTCCCGAGCACTCTGGACCATACCAGTTGAAATTATTTTTTAAAAAAGTTATACACCTAAACTCTTTAACCTGTTCTATATATTTTCACAAGGCAATTCCTCTAGCTAGTTTTGTTCTTCATCCTTGAAGCTGTAAGAAGCTCTTAAGATTTATCTAAATGTAAGTGTATAGGGCAGGGATAGGCAGCCTCGGCTCTTTTATGACTCATGGACTTCAACTCCCAGAATTCCTGAGTCATGCTGAGTCATGCTGACTCAGGAATTCTGGGAGTTGAAGTCCATGAGTCATAAAAGAGCCGAGGTTGCCTACCCCTGGTATAGGAGATGGTAACCCTAAACACCAAGGAAGGAAGCAATCTTTTTAAAATATCCAACTCAGGCTTGATTTTATCCTCTGTTAAGAGGGTAATAAATTAAAGGAGGTAAAAAAATAACCTAAATACAACTGCAATTTGGTGAAATACAATGCTCACCCTGTGTGGAAACAGGCAGGATACCAAATGGGAGAATTTGGTCTTTGAATTACCTGTCATTGATAGCCTTTTTACCGATTTTTCAGAAAGGTTAAAATAATTCCTCCCTAACCTCTTTCCAAACATTTCTGAGACAGTGTTAATTGCAAATGAGTTTATTGATAAATGTCTTCCATTTTGTACCAGGCCAGCACTCTGCATTACAAAAGAGACCAGATCCACTCCAAGTTACAGACATGTTGAACAGGATTGTGTTATCTGTAGTCATTATTTCAAGAAAAATTTGCTAGAAGGGCCGAGGAGTGTGTGTGTGTGTGGGGGGGGGGTGTGGCAGGGTAAGCCACAGGCCTAGACCTCTTCTTGCTACCAAGAGAGTCCAACTTACTCTTTTTTGCAGTTACTGGTCTGGAAGAGTCCTTGCTGCTCTAAGGGAGAAACGTGATGTCCAACCCCTGCCTTTAGAGCAGCCTTGCTGGGACTGCAACTCCCCCAATTCTCTCGCAGCAGGGCCGTCATGCTAGCTAGGAATTCTGGGAGCCCACATATCATTCTGTATATGACTGCGGGTTGGGGAAGGTGCCAAGGCAATGTGCTCCTGGGCAGCTAAAGAAGATGCTGCAGCCCAGGCCTCTGAGGAGCTTCTGGCTTTCTTAACCCACCACTTCCTCTCTGGACAGACCATTCAAGACCACCCCCCACTCTTCAGCCAGGCTCTCTTAAGAGGGCAACGAGCAGCAGTGAAGAGGGCTCACGAGTATCAAAGGCCTGGGCTCTATGTTAATTCTGGAGCAGCAAGACAGCTCCTTCTACAGCAAACAGGCTGTAGCCTGCCTGAGCCAGTGAGTGCTACATGCTACGCAGCAGAAAGAACAAAGGGAGAAAAATCACACACTTGCCAGTCCGCCCCCCGCCCCCCCCGCCCCCAATCCCCCCCTGCAGGTTCAGGGAGAGAGAAGAGAAAGTGAAGTCCAGGCTTGAGCAGCCTTCGACGAGAACGAATGCTGGAGAGGCAATCCCCATGGCTCTTCCAGACTCAGAAGACACCTGAGGAAACAAGCAAGGAGACAGAAGGAGGGGCAGGGAGAGAAAAATACAGACGAGTGAATTAGACAACAGTGAAAAGTGGGTAGCAGCCAGCAGTGTCTGAACCGTGACGTATTCTCCAAAGAAAGCGGGGTGGGTGGATACTTTAGCATCAAGACAGTTGCTGCAACCCCATGAGGTCATGCAAGAACCACTCTGTTCCAACCTTGGTACGGCAAGGGAGGGGTGCACTGGTGTTGACCCGGAATTAGGGGAATTAGCATCCCACCAGGCTCAAGGTTGACTCAGCCTTCCATCCTTCCGAGGGAGGTAAAATGAGGACCCAGATTGTTGGGGGCAATTAAGCTGACTTTGTAATAATGCCGCTTGGGGTGTGTGTGAAAGCCCTAATAAGCAGGCATATACATAGAATGAAGGCTACTGCTAAGTTTGTAAGCCGCCCCGAGTCCTCGGAGAAGGGCGGGATATAAATGGAATTAAAATAATAAAAAAGGAATGTGTACCCCAGAAGAGTTACTATTAATGAACTACTGGTAGTAAAGAAGATTTCCACCTCTTTTTACTAATCCTTGTCTATTATTGATCACAATATTTGCTCTACCAAGACTCTATTGCAAAGGGAGTAGGAGTGGGTGGAAAGAAGGCAGCAAGGCCTCCAAATCTTGCCAATGGCTTTCTCCAAATGAAGGAAATTAGAGATGCAGTTTACCCAGCAAAATAAGAGATGAAAACTTTAGCTGGAGTTACACTTGTGAAGAGGAGCCCTGTAATGAACATACCAGTGAAACAGATTCTCTCCACCTCACCCATATTTATCTACTACCTTTGCACAGAGCTCACTGTTTGTCTATATGCGTACACAGACACAAAACCTACTCACTATTCATCTCAAGCTTTCCTTCCCATTTTGGCTACATAACTGTTTCCTTCCCATTTTGGCTACATAATTGAGTAACAAGTCCTTATTGGTATTTTGGAGGAGGTGTCAAAAATCTTTCCCAATTTAGAGCAAAAGTTTTCACATCACTTGCTAGATCCTGATTTACTTTTTGTGCATCTGTGAATGTTATCAAAAACATTTAATGAAATATTTATTTTGCCTCCACTTTGTTACGCTTGTACTTCTAATCTTGCCTTCATACAGTATCATCTGAATTTGGTGAATTGGCCTAACACAGCAAAGGATAACCAAGCCAATAGATCCCTCATAAACATTTTTTTCTTTCTCTGTCATCCTCCCCCAACCTCTTGCCTCCTTGTCAGGGTGAAAGCAAAGAAAATGGGAACACAAGCACAGGGTAGTTTGCACAGAGACAAGCAAGTTAAAACCAGGGTGGGGTATATTCTTATATTTTCCCTGAGCAAATACATGCATCTGCAACCAGAATAATCCAGATAACTCTGTAAATGTTCTTTGTTCTTGCCTCTACAAGGCATTTTTCAAAATAAACTTTAAAATCATAAACGGGGGGGGGGAATTAAAAAAAAAAGAATGGAAGGAAAGCTCATAGCGTTCCTGCAACCTGGAGTTTTCTTTAAAAGTTTGAATCATTTTGGACTATGGTATGTGCCAAGGGTATTACAAATATACACAGCCCTTCTGGTGAATGCTGTTTCAACTGATCAGGTAAAATAAATGTTGGAGGATTACCTGCAGGGAGCCAGCATGGAGGGGTGTCAGACAGAATATGCCTGTCCTTCAGGGTCTGTGGCATGGGAAGCACAGAAGGGAAGGATGGGCAGGCGAGTAGACAAGCAGCGGCGGCAGTAGAGAAAGAAAGAGGGCACCAACAAGTTACATTCCTACATCAAGCATCCACCGAAGCCTTTTCCAGGGCCTGCCACCAAGGGTAGACAAAAGGAAAGAGAAAGGCAAAGGACTGCAAACCCACCAGATCCCGTACCCTCACCCCCACCCTCCGACCCTGATGCAGAAGATGACGGGAGGTGGGGGGTGGCGGGAAGGAAATAGCAGGTGCAAGTTACCCACAAGCGATAAAGTGAGCAGTGAGCGGGTGGTGTCTGCAGGAGAAAATGCCATGCCAATAAATAAAAAGATGTACAGTCTCTTCAACTAGTGATTCGATTTGAAGATCACAATCTGGGGACAAGGGTCATGCAAGCAGTGAAGCTATCTAGGATTCCTTGCCCCCTGTACAGATAAAATAACGGGACTAAGACCTACAGTGGGAGGTAACGACAACCTGAATAGATCTGCATAGCAAATTTCTTGCCTTGCCTCCCTGTCCCCACTTTCTACTTGTCCAAGACAAAACATTCACAAATTGGGCTATTGGAAGACTGTGAAAACTGCCGATAGAGAAGGGATGCTCTGATTTTATAACATCCTGGGATGGTCTTTGAAGCAAAATTGAATTGAGTTTTTAATCTCCTTTATACTGTACATTACAACTCTGTCTGCACAATACGCTTGACGACAAATTTAATTCATTTCAGGATTCACCCAATGAGCTAGTGAAATGTGCTGGGTTCACACATAACACACTAAAGAAACCACAATTAGAATTAATCAAGTCTGTCGTATGCTACTGCAACCACTAGGTCCTTAACTGATCTGGTTAAGTATTTTGTGCAAACACAACCAGGCAGTTATTAGCTAAGGAAGGCACAGTGTTGGTAGTAAGGATGAGGAGAAGGTGGCAGAAAAAGGCCCCAACCCCCTAAGTGTGCTCTAGAATCATCCTCAAGGTTGACTCAGCCTTCCATCCTTCCGAGGTAGGTAAAATGAGGACCCAGATTGTTGGGGGCAATAAGCTGACTTTGTAATAATGCCGCTTGGGGTGTATGAAAGCCCTAATAAGCAGGCATATACATAGAATGAAGGCTACTGCTAAGTTTGTAAAGCCGCCCTGAGTCTTCGGAGAAGGGCGGGATATAAATGGAATTAAAATAAAAAATAAAAATAAATAAATTTAGGACAGGCCCAAACTCAGTCACTCCCACCAAATATAAAAAACCCTGGGCTTTAAATATCTCATTTTCTTCTCATGTTACCCAGGGCTCAACTATAACAGTAACCAAGGAGCAGCAGCCAATAATAATTCCCCAAGACAAATATCTCTGGTACAGCGGAACAGCAAGGCCACGCAGTCAGACCATGCAGTTAAGCCATGCAATAAAAAAACAAAATAGAGGGTGCAGCCTGAATTTGTACAACGAACCAGGGCTCTATAGCCCAGGAGATGCCTAGACAAGCCCCCTCCTTCCCCCCCCCCCGCTTTTGTGCCAAATTACACATACCAAGTTACAGAATCTGCTCCTGCCCTTTACTCAGTGGTACCAGCTTAGTGACTGGATGGGCCTGCAGGCTATCCTGTTAGCAACCAATCAGAGCCGTCCTCAAGATCCCACCCTCCATTGGCTAAGGTCCAGAACGTACCAGCCAATGAAATACAGTCTTGGTGAGCTCACAGGAGGCGGCACTGGGTGTCTTTCTTCTTCTTAGGTGAAGGGTCTCTGGTTTTGCCCCTCCCCTTTCCATCCCCTCCCACAGGCCCTGCGGGGCTTTTGGATGGGCCACCCGCTTGGCTGTCCGTGACAAGACTCCCTTGTGGCAACTGTGACTTTCCTTTGGATTGCTTTTTCGTGGGGCTTCTCGCACCTGCTCTGTGCTGGTTCTTGGCCTCCATCTCAGACAGGCTGTAGGCCATAGCAAGCTGAAGATCCTCATCCTCTTCATCGCTGTCTGTGTACAAGATCACTGGGGAGGAGCTCGGGGATGGGCGCTTGGGCGGTGGGCGCTGAGGTGATGTCACTGGAGAAGATGCTGACGGCCCGCGGTTCTGTAGCGCTTGCTGCTCACGCCGGCTCAGTTCCAAGCCTAATGCCAAGTCGTCTGGGATCCCTGCAAGGGACATGTTTCAGCCGACAGCTGCAGAAGTCATCCTCCAGTATCCCTTTCCCCCACTCCACCATATATGACTGCAGATGTGCCTATATCCATCCTGACACAGCATTAATCAGAAAAGTCAACAGCCCAGGAAATCTTTGCTGGATTACGATGCCTGAAATTTCCCAGCAAATATAGCTATGTGAGGTGATGTATGCTGACATCCCATTTGTCATAAAGACCCCAGATTTCTGCAGGTAGGCAGGCTGGGATTATGTGATCTGCAGAATTAGAAGCAGCGGCAACGCCTGTGCTATGTTCCCCAGACTTCCTCTAGCGCACAGTAAGAGACCCTGATTCCAAGTCCTGCCTTCACCATGAAACCAGATGAGTTGACTTTGGGCCAGTCACTCTCTCTCTCTCCCAGCCCAACTCATCTCACAGGGTTGTCAGGAAAATAGAAGAAGGAAAGTTGGATATGATGAGTTATATGTAAAAATTAAAAAGGCAGGATTATAAATAAATAAAAAGGACATATTTTAGAGGTGTGGCTACCATAAGGGGCAAAACAGGCACATTAACATTAAGTTTAATGCATGCTTTTTGCCCGAGGCAATTATTCCAAAAAAACCAATTCCAGTCCTGCTCACTTTGGTGACGATGGCTGTTCCTCCAAGCATTTGGGCCAAGAAGTTAAGTTTGCTGAGCCAGCTATTTGTTTTACTGCAAGCTGTTTACATTTATTATTGGAATTGTTTTGTTTTAACTTTGTACACAGCCCAGAAACGCTGCTGTGAAATGGGCAGTCATAAAACCATCAACCCCCTTTCACTCCGGAGGCCAAAAAAATATTCTGACCTTCTAATATAGAAGTTCTTAAGATATTCACAGTTCTCTTCCTCTAAAGCTACTCACCATTAATCTGGATGGATTTCAGTTCTCCATCTTCTTCCACTTCTACCCTCTCTTGTCCATTTTCAATCATCCTAATAAATAGGAGAGAGAGGAAACAGTGAAGTTATTTCATGAGACAGCGTAGAGCTCTAGAGCCTTGGTGGAGCAGTGGGCTAATGCCTCCTTAAGTAACACCAGCTGCCTGCAATTAGTGCAGGTTCGAGTCCCACCAGGCTCAAGGTTGACTCAGCCTTCCATCCTTCCGAGGTAGGTAAAATGAGGACCCAGATTGTTGGGGGCAATAAGCTGACTTTGTAATAATGCCGCTTGGGGCAAAAGCCCTAATAAGCAGGCATATACATAGAATGAAGGCTATTGCTAAGCACATTGGTTTGTGCTTAAATTGTAAGCCGCCCTGAGTCTTCGGAGAAGGGCGAGATATAAATGGGATTAAAATAAAAATAAATAAAATAAATAAATATCTGCTTACTTTGAACCATGTTGAGTCCATGTAATAAATAAAATCAACTCAACATGGCTCAAAGCTGGTTGATGTGCTATCTTCATGAAGTTACTTCACTTCTAATGAATAAACTAGTAATAAATTTAAATAAAACACATCTGTGTCACTGCAATCTAATGGACTCTCAGCAGCTTACATAGAAAGAAACATGCAAGCCTTCCAATATAAAAATAAAAATGTAACAGCAAATCCGAGAAACAGATCTTGATTTACCAATCATCCAGGGAGATTACTCCTTTCTCTCTGCTCAGATTAAAGAAGCAACTCTAAACCTGTTAACACCAGTGGCACAGCATACCACTGAAATCCTACAAGATTCAAAAACTCCTAATTGCTGATTAAAAATGTGACCGAGGCCAAAACATTGAAAATGGTTTTTTGCTTTGTAATGCTGGGCTAATAGAGTCAATTGCCTTAACTGAAAAACTTACTCAGAAGCTTAGAATGCCTTGTAATCATTTGTAAGCTTACCTCCTGCTTTCTGATCTAATGAGCCCAACAGTGGTTATTAAAAAAGGAAAAAAAAACTAAGGGCACAATGATGCCCCAAGAAAAGCTGGACTGGGCAAAAGCTGTCGTGTCAGCATTCAGAAGCACACCTGAACTGTAAATGTAAATTTTTTTCAAGAGCAATTGCAGCCCTGTACAGAATGGAATTCCCAGCCACCATGTGAAAAAAGTTACAGAGCATCACACTTGTGTAAGAGACATGCAGTATTCAAATTTAAAACAAGACATGGGTCTCAAGTGCACTTCCGTCCTGAGTCCATGCAGCCATGTTTTGAGCATGGCTCCATCATGGAGCAACCTCACAATACAGTTATATACATACATAAGGTAAAGGTAAAGGTTCCCCCGCACATGCGTGCTAGTCGTTTCCGACTCTAGGGGCCGGTGCTCATCTCCGTTTCAAAGCCGAAGAGCCAGCACTTGTCCGAGGACGTCTCCGTGGTCACATGGCCGGCATGACTAGACGCCAAAGGCGCACGGAACGCTGTTACCTTCCCACCGTAGTGGTCCCTATTTTTCTACTTGCATTTTTACGTGCTTTCGAACTGCTAGGTTGGCAGAAGCTGGGACAAGTAACAGGTGCTCACTCTGTTACGCAGCACTCGGGATTCGACCCGCCAAACTGCCGACCTTCTGATCGACAAGCTCAGCGCCCTAACCCACTGAGCCACCGCGTCCCTTATACATACATACATACATATATAAACTGATGCATCTAAGAAAGGAGCTATGCACAGTTCAGCTTACCCCCCATCACTTTTCTTGTCTCTCTATTCCCTGCACTCCATAATGTTTAATTTCCAAAATATTGACATTAAAAAAGTAAGATATTTACAGGACAGCCCTTGATCAAGGCAACTGTCACACCCAACTCTGAAATACAGCTATATCCCAGTATCCAACAGTGTTGTTGGGCTAGATGGCTATTGGTCCAAGTCAATATGTACAATATGATCCAATTCCACACTGCACTAAATTATAGCTTATTTAATCATTACTTAAAATGTGAAGTATGGTGGTCTGAGAGCACAAAGCATGCTAAACCTAAATTGTTTGGGCTCCAAACAAAACAAGCTACATTATTTTTCACTAGAATGGGTGAACAAGTCTGTATCTCGCTGCAGGCTTTTTATACTGGGCAAGCAGTAAGCCTCCACTACGGATAAGAGATGAGTTATATGAGGCGCTTTAAGAGGAAACAGAAACGAAACAGTAGAAATGAAGCAAAAAAAATGGGTAGGCCCCAGAAACATGATGAAAGAATGGGCCCGAACATCCTCGAAGAGGATCACAAATCTGTCCTACAAGACCAGAAGTTGACAGAAAGGTAAACAAGGAACAAATCAGATTAAAATGCCCATCAAACACTAAGACACAAAGAGATTCCCTGTCCAGAACGGGTGGTTCCAATGTGACAAATAAATAAACGGTAAGTTAAACTTACCTCTTGGTGGTAATGCGCTTGCCATTGATGAACCTCGTTGAAGTGGAGACAGAGCGGAAGCCCATCCCTGCATTGAGTCCTGGACCAAGCGAAGATGCGAAGAACTCTACAAGGGAGAGCACCAGAATAACTTGCAAGGGATGGCACAGTGGTCCCCGGCACCAAGGAAAAGGAAGTACTCCAGCAAGGGAACTGATACACAATACACAAAAGCTTTCTTTTGAGATTCCAGAGTAGGCAAAGAGAAATGCCGCTTGGGGTGTTTGTGTGAAAGCCCTAATAAGCAGGCATATACATAGAATGAAGGCTACTGCTAAGCTTGTAAGCCGCCCTGAGTCTTCGGAGAAGGGCGGGATATAAATGGAATTAAAATAAAAAATAAATAAATAAATACTGGAGAAGTTACAGAGACAAAAAGGGGCTTAAAACCAGTTAAGTGACAATTGGCCGAACCCAATGAGACGAAAAGGGGGAAGAAGCTAACAGATAGTCCTTGACTTACAACCATTCATGTCGTGACCATTTGAATCTACAATGGCACTCAAAAAGTGACTTATGCCTGCTCCTCGCACTTCTGATTAGTGCAGCATCTTTACGGTCACATGGTTAAAATTCGGAGGCTTGGCAACTGGCATGGGTTTACAACAGTTGTGGTGTTCCCGGGGCCGTGATCACCCTTTGTGACCTTCCCAGCTGGATTCCAACAAGCAAAGTCAATGGGGGAATACGTTTAATGATTCACTTAACAAACTGGCAAAAAAAAAGGTCACAAAATTGGATGCCACTCATTTAACAACCGCCTTTAGTAACGACAATCTTGGTTCCAAATACGCTGTCTATATTCCAGCTGTTCTTTTCTTACCTGATGACGCAGGAAAAGGGGAAAAGAAAGGCCCTGCTGCAGGGTGCCGGGGCACAGGTCCACGTAAGTCTGCAAATGGGTCATCTGGAATGAAACAAAGAGGTGGAAGCATCTGTAGCTCCCAGGACATTCCACCACAGAGCAGCCTTCTCAAGTCGTACCCCCTGCTTTACAGGAGTTAAGGTGAATGAGAAAACTCCTCCATATTATAGGAAAAAGTAATCTATAGGATTAGAGTTTCCAAAAAAAGGAAAACAAGAAAAATATCCTCCGTGCTTTTGGTCTAATCCTAGTCAATTTCTTTTTCTTGTTTTGATGAGCTGTGGTGGCGCAGTGGTTAGAAGGCAGTATTGCAGGCTAATTCAGCCCACTGCCAGGAGTTCAATCCTCACCGGCTCAAGGTTGACTCAGACTTCCATCCTTCCGAGGTCGGTAAAATGAGGAGTCAGATTGTTGGGGGCGATACGCTGACTCTGTAAACCACTTTGAGAGGGCTGTAAAGCACTGTGAAGCAGTATATAAGACTTATTGCTATTGATACAGTCCCTTATCTCCTTTCAGAATCTGGTTACTTGTACTCTCAGCTATGCATCAAGGGAAAATTAAATTTGAGCCTTTTTTCTCTCCCATTCTTCTCCAAGAAAAAAAAAGACTAGTTTGAACATTACAAACAGCCACTTACCAAAAAAGTCAGCAAATGGATCTCGCCCTCCAAAGAACTCTCGGAAAACGTCATGGGCGCTACGGAAAGTGAAAGTGAATTCTGGTCCTGGATGAGCTCTGGAGCCACCAGAACCAGCTAGGAAAAAGTGAAAAAACAATATTAATATGTCTGCTTAATTAGCAAAGAAAGAATGTGACAAAGCTGCAATATGTGCTGTAGGTGTAAGAAAGCAAAGATGTTGAAATATTGGAAAATTAAGAACGCTACATCCTGGCTCCTAAGTTGGCTAGCAGTGGATTGCAACTAGCCGTTTTTGCGGGCCCAAGCAAACAGCTTGTAAAAACAGCGACTTGTACCTGGTCAGCCAAGAACAAGGCAAAAACCTAACGTTGGATAAACCCATTTACAAAAACATGAAGAGCTTATAATTCATAGAAATCCCTTGGACCAGGGGGATTTTAGTTAGTCAAACTTTACAAAGCTAGATTTGCACAAAAGGTGCCTTCGTTTTGTCCCAGCAGCTAAAGATCTCTCTCATGTTCTCTTCCCAAGGCTCAAACTTGCACACAAGTCGTCCTCCATCTTGCTCGATCTGTGTAGAACAACTGTGCAAGGCATTTGAAAGGGGTGTTCTTGCAAGGTGTATCTGTATCCATAAAGCAAACTTCTTTAAAGTGTTAGAGCATCCGCACCCACCGGTGCAACTGATTTCAAGATTCTCCCCAGTTGTCTCCATATATGTGCCCATGAAAAACTGTTTGTCATTCATGTGTTATCTGTGCATGTTTGGAAGAAACAGCCATCCCAGTATGGTCATAACAACGTTTGGACACTTTTAGTAAACTCCAAACAGCCATTTTAAACTTAAAACACAATGTTTTGAGTTCCAAATGTTCTGGACTTGAAACATTTTGCCCACTACTTAGAGGTTTGTGACTTTTGTTGAACTTTCATCCCATCAATCCCTACCCTTCTTGGCAATACATTATTATGTTTCTTTTAATCACCCAGCTTGAAGCACAGAGTTTACATTCACTTTAGTTCAACGAAACCCCAGTACTCACCTGCACCCATGAGCCCTTCTTTGCCATATCTGTCGTAGACTTCGCGCTTGCTCTCTGAAAGAATAAACCACTCAAGTTCATAATTACCCCCTTTAGAAACGTGTGGGTCTGGAACAAGCATCTCTTCTCTTAACCTGACCATTGGCCGAACACATCAATTTCGACACAAGAACTATTGTTGAGATTAAATTGGTCTGAGCTCCTGCCAAAGCCAGGATATCCATTCAAGAAATAAAAGGTAGTCCTCAACTTAAAACACTTCGCTTAGTCACCGTACAAAGTTACAAGGGAAAAAGTGACTTATGACTATTTTTCACAAAGTGCTCAGAGAATTGATGCTGCCTTAATGTTTACATCATTTCATCCTGGAAAAAGCCAGCCCAAGTTAGAATCGCAGTGCAGCTGAGAAATGAAACTGAGAGAAATTTGTCAAATGGAGTTTTAAACTTAAAAGAACTCCATTTAAAAAGTCCACATTTGTTTGGACAACTTGCCCCAAAGTCAAAAGTCTTCTAGAATATAAGCACACTTAAAACTGAAGGAGTAAAACAAATACCTGGACCAAGATCTCCAAATTGCCAAGCTCCCTAAACAAAAATAATGGCCTGCTTAAGCTTTGCAGATGCTGGCTCGTAAGTTATTTTTAATTAGCACTTGTGTTTTTAAACAGGAACTAGAAAATAACTGCAAAAACTAACTAGTGCCGACTTCCACTTTACTATTCTGCTTATCCATCTATAAGCAGAAAATATAACCCATTTTTTGATTGGCATTTGACATTTATTATACAATTATTTAAAGTTGTACGTATCCTCCTTTGGTGAACAGAATACTATAGTTCATCGCCAGTACTGTTCAGATAAATTTGGCTTAAGTAGGTTTGTCGTCTTGACTCGTAAATTAGGTCATGGGAGATTTTTTTCTCTCCTTCAGAACCTAAATACACTTCTTTCATTTAATAATTAAGTCCCCAAACTAGATGTGGGAACATGCTCTATTCACTTCTAACCTGCTTTTCATTGATAAAATTAATATTAAGAGGAGATTTCCTTATACTGTAGAAATCAGGGCCAGTTTGGTCTGGTAGTTAAGGCAGCAGCCTAGAAATCAGGGCACTATGGGTTCTAGTCCCAATTAGATAACTATCAGCTCACCTCACCTCACAGGGTTATTGTAGGGAAAATAGGAGGAAGGAGTATTAGGTATGTTGGCTGCTTTGAAAAGTAAGAAGGCAGTATGAAAATCTAATAAATAAGTAAATAGTCCCACCTATTTGGCCAGTATCCTGCATAGAGACCAAAGCAGTCGAAATGGCTGAGGAATGAGGGAAGAAAGCCAAAAGCATTTTGCTTACTGTCAGACAGAACCTCATAGGCCTCTGCTATCTCCTTAAACTTCTGCTCAGCATATTCCTTGTTATCTGGGTTTTTATCTGGGTGCCATTGCAGGGCTTTCTTCCTGTACCTGCGGATAACAACACAGAGGGTAGTATATACCTGCGAGGGATCCCATTCCATGAGATTCCAAAATGCCTTAAAAACCATCCTATCATAGCTGTATCTCTCTGTGATTTCTTCCTGCTGACAGCCATGGGCCTTCAAGAGAACAGATTCCCCTCAGGTGGCATGAATGGGTTCCTTCTTTGTATGAAGCTTATGGTATATTGTGCAACTGCCCGGCTTCAAACCTGGGATTTTTTTTTATTTTTTATTTTTTTGAGGCTGATAATGGGTCAGTTTTAAAAAGGTCTTCTATCTGTAACTCTCCCAAGCTTTATCATGGCTGCTTTCTTCTTTTTTTCTTGACAAAAATACTCAGGGAATGGATAGCTCCACCAGGCCTTTTGACTGGTAGAACCAGAAAATTTCCATTTAGAAGCATTTCTTCTGAGGGAGTTATCCAAAGAGCCCAGGCATCATAAGATAACAAAAAGTGAACACTTTCTTGCCAGTCCTGGACTCCCACCTACATCCCCTCCAGTTGCTTAAATATAACCAGGGCTTTTTTTTGTCATAGAACACTCAGAACGGGGGAGTTCCGGCACCTTTTTTGGATGGAACCTTGTAGGGTAGGCAAGGCGGGTTGCATGACATGTGTGAGTTCTGGCACCTTTTTCTTTTACAAAAAAAGCACTGAATATAACATTTCCAGAAATGATCCATAAAAGCTTTTCTGTGGCAGAGATAGGAAGCTATGAACCTCTAAATACTATGAAAGGAAATATATGTGTCCCAGCATACTGTTACAGGATCCAATTTGGGTCAATCACCAGGGTTAGAGGTTTAGTCTTCCAAGCTTTCAGACATGGACTCGTGCTACAGCCCATCCCCAGGGAACGTCTCTCTCCCCGAATGTGTAGTCTAATACTATTAAGACTCCAGTTTCCAGCAGATACTCTTGATCACACGATCAAGGACAGAGATCATAGAACCCTCAGGCTAAGTTTTCTGTCAAGGCTTCTCATATGTTCTATTCAGATACTCCCTCATATGTTCAATTCAACATCCAGACAAAAGTAAACAACCTCTCCCTTTCCTAGCTGATCCAGCCTATAAGCATAGAAATGGTCTCCAGACCTACCACACAATTCTCTGCAGTAGGCAACTTAGCTCCGTACAGTACATAATCACTTCCGTAGGAAAGTGTGTGTGTGTGTGTGTGTGTGTACTCAAAGGCACTGTAAATAATTTGTAAATAATCCTGCTGTCAGCCTGGAGATCATCTCTTCACTTACATCACTTGTGCAGCTAGGAGACAGAAGGAGCTGCTCACAACTTCTCAAAGGTTCAGATGAACTGGCATGCACAGAGGACAGGCAAGTAGCCAAGTTATTTGTTCATCTGGTAACTTACTTTAAGAGCTGGTGGGATACCTCCAGCCTGTCTGATCTGCTTTAAGATCCCTTCCACTTGTACTAGGAGAAACAGATACTTCTGTTCTTTCAATTAGAGAAGCTTTTCTTACACACTAGCAATGCAACTAATACAGCACAGTTCCCCTGTTCGTTGGCAGAACCTCTCTTTCCTGGCTCTGGGACTTCCTCCCAATCCTTTTCATTCTGGTTAGCTTCCTACTGCCTAATCTAGAACAGAGGTCAGGTCACACGTGTGTGTATGCATTGGGAATAAATGTACATACATAGATTTAAAAGCTAAAGTTTGATGAAATCTCACGTTGGAAACAGAGATTTTACAAAATTTGGCAAGCGCACAGATTTGGGGATTTATTTTAATATGACAACAGTAGCACTATGGTTTGGGAGATCAACAGATGCCATCTAAGTGAATCATGTGGCTATGGTTTCAATGTGAATCTCACTGCTAACACAAGACATAATCTATTGCTTGGCTATCTTGTGCCTTTGCAAGCTATTATCAAGGCTACGGTAGAACACAGTCACCAGGCACAAGGTTGTGAAAAATGTTATCTTGCCACTCATGTGGATAGCCTCTGGTAGAAATAAAAAGAATGCAACTCACGCCTTTTTTATGTCATCTGGAGAGGCATTGCGGGGCACCCCCAGCGCTTCATAGTAATCCACCATTGTGTCCACGTATGTTATGTGAGGAAACTAGATTAGGAGACAGAGGAGAATATAAGGCATTTCTTAACAGTTTGCAGTAGGGAAGCCCAGAGAATAACTTTGATAATTTGCAACAAGCCAAGGAGAATGAGTTATCACATCAGAGTTTTTTCAGAAACACACCGTCAATGAAATTCCCAAAATAATCTCTCTAAGACAGTATCACCCAATGTAGCTCACAGCTCATTTTGCACTTCAGACTGACTGACATCTGAACCAGAAAGCCATGCAAGAGGGAATTCTGTGAATAACCTAAAAGCAGCATATGGAATCATACCCGTTCTGGCCCTGCAGTATGCTTCTCTAACCAATTTATCTCAGAGCTTTTTCACAAGTTAAAAATAAGTTGGCAGAACACATATCAATTATGTAGGGTGTGTAAATATACTTAAAATGGGAATAAGAGCACAAGAGAGACCTCTCATCTTAAGTGTATGTACACCCCCCCCCCAAACAGTAGCATGCAAAGGCTCAGGAATTCTGGGAATTGAAGTCCACGAGTCATAAAAGAGCCAAGGTTGCCTACCCCTGGCTTAGGCAGTCTGAAGAAACCTGATGCTTCAATGAATCCCTGAAGGAACGGAAAGTGATACAAACCTCTGTGTGAAACATCTTTCTGGAAACATGCAGTTGCTTACAGATTCAAATAAGAAAACAGTGGAAATGGCTGGTGGGATTATTTGAAAATCCTCCTTTGGCAAAAAATAAAAACTGTCACATGTGTCCTATATCCAGCTAAGAGTCCCTTTGAATTTTTCCCCACTCTTCCTTGCAGTAGCTCTCTAGCTCAGAAACAGTCTTAGATTTCCTTGCAATGCATTGCATGTTTGAGATCTCCTTATTGATTTTCAGTAAAGTTCAAGTCTAGGAATTGCGAAGGCTTTATAAAACCTTTATCTTTCGTTCCAATAAAGTATGTTTTGCTGAAATATCGGGTCTCTTTTCAGCCTGTTTCCCCCCACCACCACCACCGACTGGCTAATTTCTATCCAGTCTGAGTTCAATTTATAGCCCTTCATGGCCCAAGACAAAGAGGAACTAGTGGAGCTTCTTTTCTCAGGGGTCCTTCCCTGAAATCATCTTTGAAAGCCCTGCACCAAGTACTCTCCTATTATGCATTGTAGAGAGTGGCTACTTGGAAGCAGGCCTTTTCCATGGGATTTCCCCCTCCATATTGGCATGCCTTCCCTCTGAGCAGTGGCACTCCTGGGATGCATGGTTTGTATCAACGTTAGGGAAAATAAGAATAGGGTATTAGAATGCAAGCTTCTCCTTTCCCCTCTGCATGTGTATTGTATCTGCCTTCAAACAGGGCGGGGCTGGTATTTGCAATGTTCTATCCGCCATCTTGCCAATTCTGCCCTTCTCAAGAGACACTGCTATTAGTGAAGTATGTTGCTCTTCTGAATTCAGATCTTTCTACAGGTACTCCTTGCTTAGCAGCTAAAATTAGGATTGGCAACTCCGTTGCTACACACCACGGTCACTAACCAGAAAATCACTTGACCCTGACAGGCTTACAACATCACTTCCCATTCAGTCATTATGTGAAGTAATTTGTGTGACCCACAACTTACGGTTTTACTTCCATGTTCTGCCTTAACTCTGCCTGCCGCAAGTCAATTGGGAAGCATGCAAGTGACCGCAGGACTCTGCGATGGTTATAAATGTGAAGAGTGATCGCAAAGCTATTTTTATAGGATTATAGTTTTGAATGGTCACTAAACGAGACAGTCTGTGAAGATTACTGTATTTTTTCAGTAATCTTAACCAATTGATATATTAATTTGTAGTTCTTAGAAGCATTTTAATTACAGACTGCTTTTATTTTTATTTAAATTTAATATTTCTGAACCACACATTTCTCTCAGATTATTTCACTCTTGTAGTACATTTTAATTATTGTGTTAATAATTTTGATAAAATTGGTGTATTGTAAATAACTGAGATAAACCTAGTTTTCAAGGTTATTCAAATTTTTAATATAAAAGGAATTTTTAAAATTATAATTAATTTCATAGCTTATCCATTATGTGGGTAAAAAATAATTCAATCTGTTTCCTGGATTGTTGTAAACTAAACATCTTGTTCTAAACTAAAAACCTGAGATCCTCCTAAAAAAAACTTTACAAATGAAATTTTTTAGATAAGAATTTCAAATAATTCAAAGACCAAAGTCTTAACACTTGTCTATCACTCGCAACTCTATTCTAACAGGACATGATAGGCATCACCTTTGCCTCTACCAAACTCGTTCTTAAATATTAAGAACTATTACATCTCTAATACTTAATCTACCTAAATGAAATTACGCAAATATTATAATCTTTATTAGACAGGATTATAATGGATCCATTTTAAGTTAGCAATTTAGCATTACCAAGTAGAGTATGCTCTTTAAGCAAGAACTGTTGCCCAGTAATGGCACTCTTTCCTTTTGGCTAGCATTCCCCAATCAGCCCACAGCTGCCAGATGTCAGTGTCACAATTCTCATAAATCTCATGGGTGACAAAAGCTGTTGTTTAACAAGCCTAATGTTGATGACCAGATAGGGAGAAGACGACACAGGCCAGCAGATCAGTTCCAAAACCATCAAATCAGCCAGCAATATTTAGCTATTTTCACAGGAAGCTTTATTTGAAAAGAAAATAGTTTGACTTATTGCAAAGTAAAAATGAAACTCATGTATCTGAGATGTTTATTTCTGTATCAATGTTTCTCTTTCACTTCCTTTCACACTTGAGTAGAACCAAACAGAACACCTCAATAGTGAATGACTTGTCACATATGAAATAAGGTGATGAGATACAAGAGGACAGGAATCCCAAACTTGGGAATGAGAACAGTTTGCCTCTGGGATGCCGCCTGTTTCCATTCTCAAATTAAATCTCACCCAGAAGCTAAAAAAGCAGCTTGTGGCTCAGGGGTGGCTTTAAAGGGCAAAGCAAGTGCATTCCAATCCCCACCCTCAGAACTGCTACGAAAGTTTTGAAATGTCAGCCGCGCCCTATAGGGTGATGGACCAGAGTCACCAGATGACCCGTAAAGCCCTTCAGAAGATACAGTGGTTGAGATGCGGCCCATACACAATACAGTCAATATGTCCTCGACTTACAACAATTCATTTACTGACTGTTCAAAGTTACAACATCATTGGAAAAAGTGACATGATCATTTTTCACATGTATAGCCGCTGCAGCATCCTCACGGTCTTGTGATCAAAATTCAGACACTTGGCAATTGACTCATATTTAAGACTGTTGCAGTGTCCCAGGATCATGTGATCACCTTTTGCAATCTTCTGTCAAGCAAAGTCAACAGAGAAGCCAGATTCACTTAACCACCATATTAATAACGCCTGAATCAGAATAGTGCTGGAAGGGACCTTGGAGGTCTTCTAGTCCAGCCCCCTGCTCAAGCTTGAGATACTATACTATTTCAGACAAGTGACTGCCCAGTCTCTTCTTAAAAACTGGTGATGAAGCACCTACAATGTCTGAAGGCAAGTTGTTCCACTGGTTAATCGTCCTTGCTGTTAGGAAGTTTCTCCTTAATTCCAGGTTGCTTCTCTCCTTGGCTAATTTCCATCCACTGTTTCTTGTCCTGTCCCTGGTGCTTTGCATTTATCACCTGCAGTGATTCATTTAACAACTGAAAATGGGGCAAAATTCACTTAACTGATTCACTTAGCAACAGAAATTTTGGACTCAGTTGTAGTGGTAAGGACTACCTGTACTCAATTGCCTATATCAGCCATAAATATCTATAGAGCTGAATTTTACCGAATACATTACATAACACTCGTAAATAACTATTTCTCATACAACATCATAAATGCATAAATGAAGCCAAACCTGAGCCAAACTCCTTTCTTATATCCCTTCTCATGCCATCTGGATCTGGCCAGCAAAATGAAAGAACCATAATTCCTTATAGGGCCACAATCTACTTTACAAAGGATTAATGGCTTAGGGAGAGGATAACATGGTATCTCCAATTAAAGGTAAAGGTAAAGGTTCCCCCGCACATGCGTGCTAGTCGTTTCCGACTCTAGGGGCCGGTGCTCATCTCCGTTTCAAAGCCGAAGAGCCAGCGCTTGTCCGAGGACGTCTCCGTGGTCATGTGGCCGGCATGACTAGATGCCAAAGGCGCACTGAACACTGTTACCTTCCCACCGGAGTGGTCCCTATTTTTCTACTTGCATTTTTACGTGCTTTCGAACTGCTAGGTTGGCAGAAGCTGGGACGAGGAACAGGCGCTCACTCTGCTACGCGGACAGAGGTCTAAAAGTTGTTGCTTTTCTAAAGGAAAAATACACAACTCTGCCCCTGGTTAATATAAGGCTTCCTCTTTTTTTTAAGATGGGTTTTTTCCACACTGCAGCCTTCAGGTGCTTGAAACCTGTGCATATGCTGTACCATTAGAAGAAACAAATACCACAATTGTTCAGTTCTTCCCCTCCCTGTTGTTGTTGTTAGCTGCGAAGTCGTGTCCGACTCATCGCAACCCTATGGACAACGTTCCTCCAGGCCTTCCTGTCCCCTCCCTAGAAAGGGAAATTTGGTAAGACTCTTGTCCATTTCCACCAGGTCAAAGAAGGGAAAGACACTGTTGAGCAGCTAACCAGCCTTTTAAAGCAGCCAGCCCAGCAGGCAATGGATGCAGTCAAATGCAGGCAGTGGGGAGAGGGAGGGTGGACTGGGGGTATGCCAATAGGTATGGAGGGATTTGTGTAGGACAGAAGGAAGCCCAGCAGGCAGACTACGTTGCTGAGCTCACATCAGGAGGAGGAGGAAACACCTCACTTGTGACATGGAGAAAAGGTTTCCCCTAGGGGGTAGGCTGAGACCACATCACCTGTCTTGCCCTCCTTAAATAATAGGTGGCCTGGCCTTGTGCTGTGGCAAGAAGGAAGTGCAGATCAGCCCTAATTTGCAGAACAAACGGGTCTGACAAAGCTGTGCAAACCCAGGTAGTCCTCAACTTACGACCACAACTGAGCCCAAAATTTCTGTTGCTAAGTGAGACATTTAAGTGAATTTTGTCCCACAAAAAATTTGCAACCTTTCTTGCCACAGTTGTTAAGTGAATCGCCGCAGTGTTAGTTAAGTTAGTGACAAAGTTGTAAACTGAAACTGGCTCCCCCATTGGCTTGGCTTTGTCAGGTCGCAAAAGGTGACCACATGACCCTGGGACTCTGCAAGCATCATAAATATGAACCAGTTGCCAAGCATTTGAATTTTGATCATGTGACCACAGGGATACAACAACAGTCATAAGTGTGAAAAACGGTCATAAGTCACTTTTTTCATGCAGCTGTAACTTTGGATGGTCACTAAACGAACTGTTGTAAGTCGAGGACTACCTGCATTGGCAAAATGATATATATCACAGAGATCTTTTGAATGGTTTTGCTTGGCCTGCATCAGGATCTAAAACTATATTTTGGTCTCGGTTCCTATAACAATCCTCTCTGATCCCTCTGGAGGCACTTAAAGTGCCTGTGTTTAACACCTGGTCTTTCCACCTGCAATTCGGCCCCTTGTGCCCAATTCAGACACACAATCATTTACTCCTTGATACCCAACAACATGGCGTTACCAAGCACCATCTGGGGAGCTGCTTTTGTTTACTTCAGCCACTGCCATCTAACATCTACTCCACAGAATTGCCTCAACTAATGGGGAGTTCCTTCCCAAAAAAACCACCCGTATTCTGTCCTGGGTGTCAGAGATGGGGAATCCCAGATCTCGCTGTGACCCATTCCAACTCAAAGGCAGAAAAGAAGAGCACCCAAGATGACGCAGTCTCTAGTAGGTTGCTGTTGGCTCAGATCTTCTTCATTAAGTATCATTAAGTAGTTTAACAATTATGTCTCAACAGATGGCAGTACCTGGCTGACCTTGAGAGCTAAGCAGGGCTGGGCCTATTTAATAGTTGGATAGAAGGCTTTCAGGAAATCCCAGGTCTGCAGACTAAATTGGGAAGTCCAGACTCTTGGAAGAAATTACTACATGGATGTGTCCATAAAGTCTTCAGAAGTATGTCTAGATCTTTAAGAGACAGAAGGTTGCAGGAAGAACAAGAACAGCTACTCTGACCACACTAGACAAGAAAGGAGAATACAGGTAGTCCTTGTTTAGCAACTGCCTCATTTAGCAACCATTTGCAGTGATGAAAAAGTAATTTTATGACCAAGCCTTATATTTATGGCCTTCTGCAGCTCTGTAAAGCCAAGGAAAGTTGAAAGTCATAAGCACAGTTGTTGTTCCCTTAACAACTGCTTTGCTTACCAACCAAGTTGCAGGTCCCAAATGCAATTGCTAAATAAGAACTACCTCTATTGATCCAGCAAAGTTGCACCCTTGTTCGAAAGTTCAGCTCGGTTTAGACTCTTCCTAGCCTCATCATTCAAACTTGCAATCAGAAGTCTGCAAAGGAGTTACATCCTACAATGAAGTGTCATATGGACCCAACTGATTGCTCCTGAATTCAGAATATTCATTTCATACTCCTTGCAGTACAGATACTAAGATGATCTCCTGGACTAAACAAAATGACCAGTTAGCTCATTTGCATCTCTGTTAATACATCTGACACAAAATACATTGTTTCCTCTTTGCTGATATTTCCTTTATGATTTCCCACTCTTCCATCAATGTCTCTTCTACAAAATAAGTAAAGATTGAATAGATGGGGCAACAAGCAAAAATGCTCCCACCCTACATTTCAGACAATCCCTAGATTTTACATTCTCTTACTTCACTCTGCCTCAAAGAATAATTTAAAGCAGATTGCACTCCAGGACTTTTAACTAGGGCACACTGTCAAACTTACTACGTCATGTGACATGTCACATTGCCTTTTTGCATGGGGTGGGCGCGGCTTCGGTATGATGAAACTGGCCCGCGGGCCGGCAGTTTAACACCCCTGGTCTAGGGAAAAAAGGAATGTGACTCTTTTCTTTCCCTACTGCTAAGTTTGTAAGCCGCCCTGAGTCTTCGGAGAAGGGCGGGATATAAATGGAATTAAAATAAAAAAATAAATAAAATATAAAGATGTAGAAGTCTTTTATTACGTGATGGCAATACGGATAATCAATAATCAAACAACCTTTCCCCAAATTTTGCTTCTTTCCTTACCTTTTTGTCTCTGATGTGATGAGCTAACAGAAACAGCTTTTCCTCTAGAAAAGAAGCAGAAACAATCTCATCCTTTATTGCTCATTCAGCATCCCTTTGCACTATAAATTCTTCATGATGCCTCCTCCCCACATACACCAATGTACCACATACACTAATTAAATTGGAGCTTCAGAGCTCATGGCTAGTTCTCTGCAGTGTGCAAAGAAATGATACTAGGATCTGTTTTGTCTCCGTCCATGGATATTTTAGCTCTATAATGACAGCCTGGACATCTATTTTGTTCTAGGAATGATTTTCCAGGCTTCAATATGTGGAAATGCTGAACTGTCAGATTCTCTAACCAAGAACCTTGCCTTCCTAGAAAGGCATGATAATAACACCACCCCTTGATATGTCAATTTCAAAATGTCACTTGTCACCAGTCATCATGATCTAAACAAATTTTATCAGATTACTTTTCTGGAAATTAAATCCTTCTACCAATCTCACCAAACCTATGTTCCAAATCATGAAAGCACGCCTTGCCTTTTCAATTCGTCCCGCTTAATTTTTCTTATTAACTCTTCATTTGAGGGATGTGTATTTATTTATTTTTTAACCTAAATACTCCGCGGCAGCTCCATCGTGCTCACGCCAGTTTACAATACGGAGTAGCAACCTGCTGCATTCAGACGGGGGGAAAAAAACCCGGACTCCCTGCGCTCTCCCGCAGGGAACTTGAATCGGTTTCCCTAATGAAAAATGCTTATTTTGCTAAAAAAGGAGAGTTGCGGATCTTGCTCTGCTTTCGTTTTGTTTTTGTTTGCTTCAGAGGACCGAGAGACAGCATCCGGCCTTAGAGGCGGATCGCGTTTCAGCTTCTCGAGGATTCTAATGGATGCCGCCTTTCTCCCTACTAATGAGACCGGGCACCGTGCACTCGATTTCCCGGGTGGCAAAATAAACCACACACACCTCCCCCAGCATTTACTTTGGGCTGCTGGGGCTTCTTACCTATACATTTGGAGATCGACGCAAACCCAGACGCCGGCTGTCTTGGGCCCGCAGCCCCTTTCCACCAGCTCAGAGTATTCCCCTTTAGTACGGGTACGTAACAGGGGGAGGACGCTCCTCATTCTCCCTTTTACTGCACGGGAATAGTAACCATCCACTGGCGCGCACATCGAATGGAACCGAACCGAGCCATCCCTGGCACTACTTGCTCCGAAAAGGGGGGGGAGGGGAAGGGGGGGCTCATCATTTCAAGTCACCCCAGAATCTGTGAATTACTATTATATTTTTTTTAAGTCCCCTCGCCCATAGATTTGCAAACAGGAGCCCCTGTTTCTCTCTTGACCGATGACTGCTGCTGCATTTGTTTTTTTGTTTTTTTTTCCTATCTTGGGGAGGGGGAGCAGATCTGCACGTGCAGGGGTCTCCTTACTGCTAAGGTCCCGAGGGCGCTACTACTACTGCACGCTACTACTACTAACGCTACTACTACTGCACGGCCAACCCGTGCGGGGTAGAAGGATGCAGCGGGTTGCTAACTCTCTTTCAGGAGGCACCAAGGCCGGGACTCACCTTAACACCGGAGGGGGCTCCGTCCGGATTCCACCATGGCCACGAGCAGCTCTACGCGCGGCCCAACGCGATTTATTTTATTTTATTTTTTTCCCCTCTACGTTCCTGCCTAGCTCTTGCTGCTGTCAAGTGAGAAAGAGGCCGGCTCCTGCCTGGTCCCGCCCAATGATTGGCGGGGCCCGCCACCAATAGAACGCGCAGCCCCATTGTGACGTTAGACCGTCGCCCTTTGAACTGGTGAGGTAAGGCCACCCGACCCAGACAACAGCTGCTTTTAAGAGCCCGCTAGAACTCTCCCGACTGGACGCGCGGAGCCGCATCTGGCCGGCGCAGGCGGGCATCCTTGCTGCATCACCGTGTCTAAGCATTTGCAGTCAGAAGCCGCGCTGGGTTTTTGTTTTTTTGGGGGTGGGGAACAAAAAAACAAAAAAAGATTGAAATTCCTGCGCGCTTGTCAAGATTTAATTAGGTATTCCCCACGGATCTCGATTTTAGTTTCTCTTCTGAATTTACTGCCCGGGACCAAAGTCTATCGACTGGACTTTATAATGCGCAGTAGGAGTAGGGAGAAGGATTTATTTTAGAGCATGTTTATATTTATTTATTTATTATTTATTATTTAAATTTATATACCGCCCTATTCCCGTAGGACTCAGGGTGGTTTACAGGGAAAATTAAAATACATAGTATACAAAATTAAAATCAATTAAAACTATTAATTAAATTACAATCCCTGAAGTTAAACTAAAACCCAATTAAATATATCACCCTGATATTCAAGCAGCCTACACAATCTAATATACTGAATCAAAAGATTGACGTTTTTTAAGATAGTCTGACAGAATCCTTAAGTTTTTTGGCTTAAATTTTATTTTTTACTATTATAGAGTTGTGTGAAAACCTGCAGATCTGCTTGCGTATGAATGCAGTAGATTGGATGGCAGAAATTGGCAATAGAGACTCACCTTTTTGGGTTACTGCTGCTGCTGTTACTGGTGTTTTTAAATTTTTATCTTGCCTTTTTTTATATACAACTCAAGGTGACAATCATACCTAATGTTCCTTCCTCTATTTTTTTTCTCTCCACTACTACAACTCTGAGAAGTGAGTTGGGCTAGAAAGAGTAAATTGTTCAAGGTCCCCCAACTGGCATTCATGCCTAAGGTAGGACTAGAAGTCAGTCTCCTGGTTTCTATGACAGCATTTTCACTAGAACTCCAAACTAGTTCTTACTGATAATATGGTAGTATTGTCAGACCTAACACTTCAGAGTTCCCAATCTTAAAAGTTAAAAAACAAAATGGGGAACTTCTTTCTGCAGAAAGATTGAAATCGGCAATAGAAGGACTGAGCTGTGATGCCCCAGAAATCTGGGGAGCTGAGGGGGAAAAAAGTGTCTGGATAAGGGTTGTTGACATTTTTTTTTAAATCCCATTTATATCCTGCCCTTCTCTGAAGACTCAGGACGGCTTACAATCTAAAGCACAAATCAATGTGCTTAGCAATACTTTAATGTGTTGTGTGAATCCGGCTATGGCTTCACATGTCAATTGTGTCAATTGTGCTTTATTCAAAATCAGCAGTCTGACTTGCATGCTGAGACAATTGGAAAGTCTCATATAAATTATAGATCAGTCACAGTGCACAATTGCCTTGTTGGTTACTGCAGGTAATTAGAAATTATCAAGTCTGCTGGACTACTGTCTTCATAGTTGTTTTTATTCCAGAGTATCATGGAATATGGAAATTACGTATCAGCTCAATCATCAGATTTATCTTTTATTGACCTAATGTATCATATATCAATAGGGACAATCTTTCTTTGAATTTAATAATTTGAATGGAAAAGTAATTGCAAATGTACAGGATAAAGGCTTGTATCACTGACAACTTTTCCATATGCCTAGCAAAAGAATGTGAAATTTAGTAGCATATAAATGTACATGCCTCTTTTTATTTTTAGAACAATCTCTCTGAAACAGGTATAGCAGCAAATCTCATGGTTTTCAAGATTAATGTTCTTGACCCTTAATTATGGTCCTTTTTTAAATAAATTATGGCGTCTCTTCCAAGTGGATAAAAAGTAAAAGTTTCCTGAAGGTGAGTTGAACTTCTGGAATTTTGATAATATGAAATAGTTTGCCTTCTTTCAAACAGATGGATAAAATATCAGATTTACCCTTTTATAGTGCGTAGCACAATAGAACCCATACTTGGTAGTTTATAATCTACAAATTTTTATTGTTTATTTTTAGTCTGCATCTACAGTTTTATCTTATGTTCTACAGTGGAATTTCTTATATGCAAGAATTTGAAATTACTCATCCTGTATTTTTCTAGGATGACTAGAATTAAAAAGAATCAGCATTTTCAGTGATTGTATCTAAAGTGGTTTAACAGGCCTGGTTACAGGATCATACTTTAATTCCTTCTCTAACCAATTTTAAAAAAGCAGAACCCTGACCAACTGTACATGTTGTCTGTGGTGGTCCATAATGTCTGTACAATATTTATTTGTGAAAGAATTTGATGGTGGAAGGCCAAACTACCTTAAAAGTTCAGCTAGATTCCTTAGTTTCATTGAATTTTTATTCAGCCTGTTTCCTGTCACAGGCACACCTTCTGCAACATCATTTAATTACAGAGTTTACATGAAAAAAGATGATAACCCTGAATTTAAGAGCCCTGAAAAAGGAACATCAAAGAGGAAACCAGTTGCCCGCTTTCACTATCATATTCTCTGCGGATCTAAAACAACCTGTTTATTGAAAATATTGGTGGAAAATGTATTTTGGGGTAAATGCTAACACCTGTGAATGATGTCTCTCCTTTTATATATTGGGGGCAGATTAAAACGCTGGAGATGGCAGGCTTTTGGTTTCTTTCAGCAGGAGGATATTGTTTCTTTTTTTCTTTTTTTTGTTAGAAGGAAATTTTCAGGAATCCAGACTCTTCCACGATTTAACTAAAGCATTTTCTTTTGAGAATTCTTTAGATGTGTACACTATGAAATGCTAGCTTCTATGTTCTGGACAAATTATGCAGATTAAATTTATACATTCCATTGAGTTTAGACATTTGTTGTAACTCCCAATTAGTAGTACCATAGCAGAGGAACATCTAGAGAACTTCTCCAGGGAATAATGCAATTATGGAGACCGATAGCCAGATTGTTACCTTTAATGGAGACAGGTTGTTCCCTTCCTGCATTCTTGAATTCAGAGAATGATGCACATGATAGATTCTCTCTCTCTGCGGGAAGGAACAATTTCAGGAAAGACATACTGCACATCATTAGGGGCAGTGTGGTCTTTCACTGTTGGGCTCTTTGGTACCTCAGCAATGATTTCTACTTTTGGCAGTTCAGGTGGCTTGTGTTTCCTCTCTTTCACAATGTTGTCTCCTGCACCTGGACTCTTGGCTCTGATGGCCAATGGAGCAGAAGCCACTTCCTCACTAGGTCCCAAAGTTCTTGTGTGTGTTCGTCGAGTGGTACCCCGTCTCTTCTTGGAGCCCTGGGCAAGTGCTAAGTACTGCCCTACATTCTCCATTTCAGATAGACTACAGGCCATTGCCCGATGCAATTGTTTGTCTTCATTGGTAGGGTAGGCATGAGAGAAGTCAGCACTCTGCGATCGTGGTAGAGCACAGATGTCTGCTGCAGAGCTCAAGACCTCAGGATGCTCCTGCTGGATAGGCTCTATTGGGGCTGTCAAGCTGCTGCTGGGATCTGAAAGAGAAAAGCAAAGGGGTGAAAAGAACAATATTCCTTTATATTCTCTTCAATTTTACCCTATGTGGTTCAGGAAGCCATTAACACACACACCCCAATACAGATTCCATATTACAGTATTAAATGGAAAAAAAGATAACTGAAATAGCATTTGTATAAAAATGTGAGATATTGAGATTCCTTTTCCTAGCCAGGGCTAGGCAACCTCGGCTCTTTTATGACTCATGGACTTCAACTCCCAGAACTCCTGAGTCAGCTGACTCAGGAATTCTGGGAGTTGAAGTCCATGAGTCATAAAAGCCGAGGTTGCCTACCCGTCCTAGCCTGTCCATCTACTCTAGTTTGGCTGAACAACACAAGGCTGGCCTACTTTGCAAATAAATATACAATTCTGAGCTGGGTAGGAACAGAATTAGGGAAAGGGCTACCTCTTCCCACAAGAAGGCAGGTGTAAAAAATCCTAAGCTCTCTCTTTAGAAGAATACACCTACCATTACAGGATGTCCTGATTCTGGTGCAAGAAAGAGATGTATAAAGGAAAGCTGGCTCATGGCAGTCTAACCCAGAAATGTGTAACCTATGGCTTTAAAGTCTTATTTGTTGGACTTCAACAACATTTCCTACTCTCCCAGTATCAACTGCTGTGGGGAAAATATGAGGAATCAGCCACATGTGTTTGTATATTCAGAGTCAGGCAGGGATATGAAAGGGTGACAAATATGATTATGCAGAGGGAGAAAGGCAGGAGAACATGGAACAGCATGTAGTTCCAGGAGGTTAGAATGTGGCCCACGTCTAGTCTAGTCCTTGCATAGGGGCCACTGGATAACGAGATGACGTCTCCTCTTGTCTCTCTAAATTTCATTGACTAGAGTGAGTTATGTAACTGGTCTATGCCTCTCGGGAGGTTACACGAGGCTGGATCCTAGCAATTATCAATGCCTCACTAAGTGAAGGGTACTTCCCTGCCGCCTTGAAAGAGGCGGTGGTAAGGCCCCTCCTTAAGAAACCTGCATTGGATCCAGCTATTTTAAATAACTTCCGTCCTGTCTCCAACCTTCGCTTTCTTGCGAAGGTCGTTGAGAGCGTGGTGGCATGGCAGCTCCCTTTGGTTCTGGAGGAAACTGAGTATCTGGATCCGTACCAATCGGGTTTCAGGCCCAGGTATAGCACGGAGACGGCATTGGTCGTGCTGGTGAATGATCTCTGGCGGGCCCGAGATAGGGGTTATTCCTCTGTCCTGGTCCTATTAGATCTCTCAGCGGCTTTTGATACCATCGACCACGGTATCTTGCTGCGTCGACTTGAGGAGTTGGGAGTGGGAGGCACCGTTCTGCGGTGGTTCTCCTCCTACCTCTCCGACCGTTCGCAGATGGTGTTGGCAGGGGGGCAGAGGTCAACCCCTAGGCCCCTTAGTTGTGGGGTGCCTCAGGGGTCAGTACTCTCGCCTCTCCTGGTCAACATCTATATGAAGCCGCTGGGAGAGATCATCCGTGGCTTCGGGGTGAGGTATCATCAATATGCTGATGATACCCAGCTTTTCATCTCCACCCCGAACCAACCCAGTGATGCCCTCGATGTGATGTCCCGTTGCCTGGAAGCAGTACAGATTTGGATGGGAAAGAACAGGCTCCAGCTCAACCCAGCCAAGACTGAGTGGCTTTATGTACCGGCATCTTGTTTAGTCCAAGAGGTTCCATCTTTGGTTATAGGAGGAGAGATGTTACCTCCCGTTGATAGAGCACGCAATCTAGGCGTCCTCCTGGATTCACGACTCAGTTTTGAAGATCATATTGGAGTCGTGGCTAGGGGGGCATTTGCCCGGATTCGCCTGGTACGCCAGTTGCGCCCCTTTCTGGACCGAGATTCCCTACGCACAGTCACCCACGCACTCGTTACCTCCCGTATAGATTACTGCAATGCTCTCTACATGGGGCTGCCCTTAAAGACCACCCGGAGGCTTCAGCTGGTGCAGAGTGCGGCTGCACGGGTAGTGATGGGAGCACCCTGATACTCCCATATTACACCCCTCCTGCGTGAGCTGCATTAATTACCGGTTGCCCTTCGGGTGAGATTTAAGGTGCTGGTACTTACCTTTAAAGCCCTACATGGCTTAGGCCCGGGATACTTGCAGGACCATCTGCTGCCGGGAACGAATTCCTATCGCCCAGTACGCTCACACAGAGAAGGCATCCTCAGGGTACCGTCGGCTAGACAATGTCGGCAGGCGACCCCCAGGGGGAGGGCCTTCTCTGTGGGAGCACCAGCCCTGTGGAACCAGCTCCCCCCTGAGCTTCGGATGGCCCCGGACCTCCAGTCCTTTCGCCGCGGCCTCAAAACACTCCTTTTCCACCTGGCTGACCTGGACTGACAGGCATTTTAATTATGTTTTTAATTTTTTAACTCTAATTTTTAATTTATTTTAATTTTAATCTTTTGTACAGAGGCCTTTAATTTTAATTTTATCTTAACTTCTGTATTTATTGTATGTTATTGTTGTTAGCCGCCCTGAGTCCTTCGGGAGATAGGGCGGCATATAAGTCCCAATAATAAATAAATAAATAAATAAACTTCTTTTCCTCTGTTGCAGGTATTTGTGCCAAAACCCTTTCATCTCCCCTCCTAGTGCATTTATGTTCAGTGGTTTTCTCCAAATCAGGTGTCTTACCTTGTACTTCTTCCACTTTGAGAAATCCATTCTCATCAATTTCTACTTTCTCCTGTCCATGCTCAAGAATCCTGCAAAAGAGCCCAGTTTCCTCTTTTATAGAAACTGAAACGTCAACCCCAGAATATTTTCGCCAATTACCACAAGTCCCCGGGCCTGTCCCTTCAAAGGGGCAACATTATTTCATCAGTAGCTTTCTCCATCTAAGAATTATCAGCCAATACATTCTTCAAAAGTGTCCTACAAGCTTATTAGTTTGACTTGGCTATAGTAATGTGGCCCAGGGTGTATGGTTTCAAGGTATTTATAATCACATATAAATAGCTTTTAATTCATGTCTATAGCTTACACTTATATAAAATTTGCAAGAATTGATGGATTAACTTTAAACTAATAATATGACCATGGGAAAAGAATATAATAAATAGTAAAGTTCTATTCATCTGTTCCTGAAGAACGTGAAAATGAACAAGGATAAATCTAAACATCTGAAGACTTCCTTTTGGCTATTTACAGATAAACAGTCCAGATCCAGAAATCTTCAAACCAACTAAAGATAAGTTGCAGTGGGAGAATTTTCATTGACAAAAGCTTCCTGGATAACTTTTAAATGTTTTTTTAAAAAAAACAACAACATCATTTTTAAAAAGGTATGGGAATAAGCAAGGCAAAAATAGCAATCTTTTGGAAGAAAGCAGGTTTAAGTTACACGGTGGTATTAATGTCTTATTACCTCTGAGTAGGAAGTATGTTTGTGCTTCTAATCTCTAGCATTATTTCTACTACTATCTTTTCATAAAAGTTCCTTAGCTTTAGTGGGAATGATTGAGGGGACAAGCTATCCCAAGAATTATGGGGTTATCCTCATCACCTCACCTCTTGGTGGTTATCCGTTTGCCATTGACATATTTTGTAGAAGTGGAAATGGAGCGAAATCCTATTCCGAATTCAGCACCAGGCCCAAACGTTGTGTAGAAATCTGAAAAGGGAGGAAGAGGAGAAGGAGGAGGAGGAGGAGGTGGTGGAGGAGAGTCAACATTTATTGCTGAGGAGAGAGACAGAAACAGACAGCGGGATAAAGGATATAGAATCACAGAATTGTTGCAATGGCCCCACAAAGATCATCTAGTCCAACCCTCTGCAAGATGCAGGAAAACCAATCAAACCATCCTGTCTAACCTCTTAAATATTCTCCAGAGCTGGAGACCCTAAGGCTTCTATAGATAAACTGTTCCACTCTTACTATCAAAAATATTTTTAAATGAAATAAACCTAAACAAAATCTAGATAGCTGCACTTTTTATTTGTTATTTCTGCTCCTAGTTTTTTGGGCCCTGGAAAATATTCTTGTTCATCTTTTCTTTATGTATCTGAACATGATCATAATGGGGTGGACGCGGTTTCCTTGTGACGCGTCCAACCCATGAGCTGGCACTTTGACACCCCAGATCTAGATCATTAATAAAAATGTTTGACTAATCCCCTAAGAAATGATAGAAGTTTTCCCAAGTCAATGGGAAATATTTCGCTAAATAAGGAACAAGCAAAAACTGGTTTCTTTGCCATAATGTCGTTTGTCTGCCTTGGCGCAGCATATTATACGAACCCAGCCATTATAGTTTTTGAAATCACGGTTCATGGATTAGTATGATATATAAACTCATTCAACTATAAATTATTCAACAAACCATGTTGAGCAAACTCTAGCCTGGTGCAGTATACGAGCCCATCCTCCAGTGATGGATTCTGAAAATCATGAAATTACCATACACAACAATCGGGGCACAAAGACTATTCTGCTGGTTGAGAAAGCAAGGGAAGGGGAAATGCAAAGCCTTACCTGTCTGGCCTGGAGCATTATAGGAGCAATAGGAGAAAGTAGCACTTCCGGGCATGGTCCAGGTAGATATTCCTCCAGGTGCATCAGTATAGGATGAAAAGTCTTCTACAAAGAAAAAAAAAAGATTAATAAATATCATGACACACTGCACTAGGTGTGGTTGTTTCAAACAGTAGATTTATTAGTGTGGCTGTTGTATGCCTTCCAACGTTTGAAGATTATTTATAGATAAATAATAAAAATCTGCAATTATGTTAAATAAGCTTCAGCCGAGAGTGAAGTTTGTTTTTCATGAAATGCATCCTTCATTGAAGGTTTGGGGTTCAGATAGCTAAGCCTATAGCTAAGGAGGTCAAATACTGTACTCAAAAGAAAATGGAAGTTGTGATTAACAAAGCTAAAAGGGGGGAAAATAGGCTTCAGCTGTTAGGTATCAGGGGTTTTTTTGTATGCTACCTTACTGGTTCCCACATACCTCTTAAGGGAGAATACTCATGATCAACGATGTCAAAATTTAACAACCCTGAATACAGAAGTACTTTTGTAAGACAGGTACTCCCATATTTGCAAGAACTGATGAAGGATATTTTCAGAAAGTTTCACTTTTTTCCAGCTTTTGACTATCTGGAACTGTTTGGGTGACATGTCACTATCTAGATTCACATAAGTGGTAGATCCAAAAAGTTAAATCAAGTGGCCCAGCAGTTTGTTTGTTTTTATTGAACTGCAGCATACAACTTCTAAAGAATGTTGGGCATGTTCTGAAACACGACGTTTATGCAAAGTAACCCATGCACAAATTGGCACACATTGTGAACTCATGTAAAAAAAGAAAACCTCAAGGCTTGCGGTCCTAGTTCTTTAACCGTTTCTTTAATAGATAGATACATTGCATGGAAAGAGATTTCTGGTCATAGAAAGTTGACCTTTAGTGGCCCAGTAAATGAAAGACCTGGTTTTAAGCTTATATACTAAAGGTGAGTACAGTTCCTAGGCAAGGCACCTTTGCTAAGCTTTTGTTGCTCAGCCCTCACAGGGCAAGGCGGATTGTTGCAAGAATGCATGAGATCACATAACTTCAAAGATCTTGTTTGCAGGTGCTAGCTGTAATAGTTGCATATGTTGCAATACAATAAGCCCTAACATTGGAATGTCTGTTAATTAAATGGAGGCCTGATAAAACCTCAGATAAGGTGGAGCTTGGTTGGTTGTAAATACCCACTCAGGTGAGCTTCTTTTTGGGAATGGCCCAAACCATGACTATGTTCACACATAGTCTGTCGAATAAACTAGAATTTGAGTGAATTCACACAACATGATTTACAAAATAACCCCTTGGATTCACAAAATATTATTTGTACACTACAGTGGTTTCATGTGTTACCTACATCTCTATATATGGTATATAGATGTTTTCGCTGTTCCTTATGACTGATTTGACTCTGTATCTAGGACATGATATATGGGCAGCTGTAAATAATCTGGCTGCAATTTCCTGTGGTTGGCACATTTTGCATTTTTTATTAATAGCTGACTACAGTAGAAAGTAGCTTACCTTCAACCTTGTCTTGTATTTTTCATTAATGTGTAAAGAACAATTGGTATTGTATGTTAATTATTGTGTTATTTTCATTGTAAACCTCTACAAAATAATAGGTTGTATTCAGGGCCACCTGGGCTCTTCAGCTTATTGATCCCTCCATTAAGTTTCAGAATGTTCATTGATGCTCAAATATTTAATACATGAAAATAATTTAATAAATACTACTTTAACTAATAGAACTACGAATAACAACAACAGGGTCAACAACAACAACAATAATGGATATTGACAGCTTTGGGCAACCATGCTATAATGAGAAAAGTTTGTTGGTTCAATGGCTACATGTTTTTGGAATTGGCACTAAGACATGCATTGCACCGATACGAATCCCAGATTTTGTGTTGCTCTTCTTGTTTATGAGTCTATACATGGGAAGTGTTGTGTAGTGGGTCCTCGAGAGCAGGAAGGACGCCGAGACGATGAGTACAGCATAGCAACTCTTCATTAGGTGAAGGGACTGTACTGGGGAATAGGGGCTACCTGCACTCTTATATATACCTGGCCAGGTACTCAACCAACCAATCGGTTTGAACCTCTGTTTCCCGCCGAAATGCTTCCCGCCAAAACAGTTACAGTTCAACGCCTCCTGGTGGTGACTCTTATATACAGCTTTAGGTGTTGCAATAAAGCTTAATACATAACAGGAAGCAGCAGGCATTCCCCCCCCTTTCTTTATACAACCAAGGAAGGGCTGCAACTCTTCTCCTGCCATTCGTCTGGCGCTTTATCCCCTCTTCCTGAAGTAGAGAAGAAGCAGGGATTTGTGCTCCTTTTCTTTTCTTTAGGAAAAGAACTTAAATGAAGGAGTAACGCCACTGTCTTCTCTCCCAATTGATTTTTCTTCATCTTTTAATGTTTTAAACAACTTTTTTGAGTCCCAGGCTGAAAATCACATGCACTGGCTGGTCATTGTCCAAAGATATTTGTGAACAGTGCTTTTTTTGTAAAAGAAAGAGGTGCCGGACCTTACACATGTCATACAACCCACCTTGCCTACCCTACAAGGTTCCATCCCAAAAAGGTGCTGGAATTCTGTTCTGAGCGTTCTATGAGAAAAAAAAAGCCCTGTTTGTGAAGCAAAGGAATATTATTCTCCAGTTCTGTACAGCAGGCAGATTTCCTGCTGTGTGATTAATTTTCACCAAAACTCCAACTTCTCTGTTGATTGCTATATGCTTGAATTCCAAGGCCAGACCAAATGTTTTGCTGCCAGAGGCAAATGGCAAACTGGAGCTTCTCATTTCCCCCCGCCCTCCCGTAGGTAGACTGGACTGGTTGTTGATATATTTATTATTCAATGGTTATATTTATATTCCATCTTTCTTTCAGAGCTGGGAGCCCACAAAGCACTCTCTCCATTAATTTTTATCCCAACAATAACCTTGGAAAATGAATTGTGCTTCATGATCATGAGCTTCTTTGGCTAAACCTTTAAGCTAGATTTCTCCAGGGTTAGTCCAACACTTCTTCCATATGGCTTTTAACTTCCAGGCTTCCTAGTCAGCATGCCCATTTCTAAGAATCTTGGAAATCAAAATTCACATGTTTGGGTGGCACCTAAGTTGAAGGAAGTGTTACCACTATACCATACTGGTTCCTGCATCATCATCATCATCATCATCATCATCATCATCATGTTGGAAGGGACCTTGGAGGTCATCTAGTCCAACCCCCTGCTCAGGCAGGAAACCTTATACCATTTCAGACAAATGGCTGTCCAGTCTCTTCTTAAAAACATCCAGTGTTGGAGCATTCGCAGCTTCTGGAGGCAGGTTGCTCCACTGGTTCTAACTGTTAGGAAGTTTCTCCTTAGTTCTAGGTTGCTTCTCTCCTTGATTAGTTTCCATTCGTTGCTTCTTGTCCTGCCCTCAGGTGCTTTAGAAAATAGCTTGGCTCCCTCTTCTTTGTGGCAACCCCTGAGATATTGGGACACTACTATCATGTCCCCCCTCATCCTTCTCTTCATTAAATTAGACGTACCCAATTCCAGCAGCCGTTCCTTTTATGTTTTAGCTCCAGTCCCCTAATCATCTTTGTTGCTCTTCTCTGTACTCTTTCTAGAATCTCAACATCTTTTTTACATCATGGTGACCCAAACTGGATGCAGTATTCCAAGTGTGGCCTTACCAAGGCATTGTAAAGTGGTATTAGTACTTCACGTGATCTTGATTCTATCCCTCTGTTAATGCAGCCTAGCACTGTGTTGGCTTTTTTGGCAGCTGCAGCACACTGCTGGCTCATATTTAAGTGATTGTCCACTAGGACTCCGAGATCCCTCTCACAGTTAATACTATTGAGCAAGGTACCCCGCTGTAGTATACCTGTACATTTGGTTTTTCCTGCCTAAATGTAGAACCTTACTTTTCTCACCATTGAATTTTATTTTGTTAGATAGCGCCCAGTGTTCAAGTCTGTCAAGATCTTCCTGTATCTTAAGCTTATCTTCTTGAGCGTTGGCTATTCCTGCCAGCTTGGTGTAGTCTGCAAATTTGATGGGTTCCCCATCTATCCCCTCGTCCAAATTGTTGATGAAGATGTTGAAGAGCACTGGGCCCAGAACAGAGCCCTGGGGCACCCCACTACACACTTCCCTCCATGTAGATGCAGAGTACGGCTGTCAGCCAGGTACAAATCCATCTGATGGTGATGCTGTCTAACCCACATTTTTCTATCTTATCAAGTAGTAGGTTGTGATCTACTTTATCAAATGCATTACTGAACTCCAAGTAAATTATATCCACAGAATTCCTCTGGTCCAGTAATTTTGTCACTTGGTCAAAAATGCAATAAGATTTGTCTGGCATGATCTGTTTTTGACAAACCCATGTTGGCTTTTAGTAATGACTTTGTTTGCCTCTAGGTGCTCGCTGATTCATTGTTTGATTATCTTTTCCAGAATCTTCCCAGGTATTGAGGTCAGGCTGATAGGTCTGTGATTTCCTGGATATAGTTCAGTGGTTCTGAGATCACATCTGCCAGTTCCTTGAGACCCTTGGGGTGTAATCCATCTGGTCCTGGTGATTTGAACTCGTCTAGGCTGAACAGGTGCTCACTTACTATTTTCTTGCCTATCTTAACTTGTATTTCTATTTGTTTTTATAGCACTATTTTTAATAGGTTGGTCTGGTTTTTTTCCCTTTGTGTAAAGACAGATGCAAAAAACGAGTTAAATAGTTCTGCTTTCTCCCTGTTGCTTGTCACCTTTTTGCCACTTTCACCCACTAATGGACCAATCATTTTCTTCACTTTTTTATTGTTTTTTACATGTTGAAAAAGCTTTTTTTGTCATTTTTGACTTTGGTCACAAGCCTTAGTTCATTTTGAGCCTTAGCTTTCCTGACTTCGTCTTTGCAAGCTCGGGCTATTAGCTGATATTCTGCCTTAGTTATGTGCCCCTCTTTCCACTCTCTATACTTGTCCTTTTTATCTTTCAATTTATCAGAGAGTTCTTTATGCAGCCATGCTGGTTTCTTTTGAGAGCTGTTATTTTTCCTCTTTGTTGGTATTGTGCTAGACTGGGCTTTTATTATCTCACTTTTCAAAATTTCCCAAGCTTCTTGAGTTGTTTTCCCCTTGAGGATTCTCATCCATGGAATCCTTCCCAAGCTCTCTTTAAGTTTATTGAAATTAGTTCTCTTAAAGTCCAAGACTCTTATTATCTTGATGGCAAGGTAATTGATGGCAAGGAAGCATTCTCTCTGCAGCCCACTGCATCCAAGAACAGAACTTGGCCTTGAATAGAGAGCAGGCTATGGGATACACATACCACAAATTTGTCCCCTGTGCTGCCAACTGCTTATTTGATATTCTTGCCTAACAAATGAGATGACTGTTTCTATTTAGTATGTGACCATTTGGTAACAACTTCTTAATAAGTAAGACATTTGCCTAATTAATTTCACTTTGCAGGTCTGTTCCTTTGGTAAATAGTGGGCATTGGCTAGAGAATATTTAAAGTTTAGGATAATTCCTGTTTAAGAAAACCAAGGGCATCCATAACAAACCCGTGGCATCAAAATGGCAAATCTATAATGATGACGTCACACAAATGCTGTATTTATTTACTTATGTCACACCGCATACAATTATCTAAGTAGTGGCATTTGCATGGTAACATCTTTATGCACAAGTTATCTATTACCTGTACACACCTTGGCTTTGGGCTGGTTGGGCTGGCCAAGACTACCTCAGTGAAACTTTGAAGAAATGGTGCCCATCAACAATGGCAGTACTAAGCTAGAAGTGCAATTTTCAAGACAGCTGGTTTCTATGTCACATCCCCTATGTACTTGCTGTACCTACCAAGGATTTCAGTGAAGGGGTCTTGTCCTTCAAAAAATTCTCTGAAGACCTCATCAGCATCTCGAAATGTGAACAGGAGATCGGAGGTCGCTGTTGAGCTCGGGCATGCTCCCGTTCCTAGCAGAAAACAAATCAGACACCTGGCCATTATAAATTCCAACTTTCCCAAAGTAAAGAAAGGAAGGAGATGATTTGCTAAAGACAGCTGGGGCTGGGAATGATCGCGTTGCCCACAGCAGGTTGGAAGCAGAGCCATAAGCAGGGAGGGAATCCTCTGCTGAATTGGAAGGATGGGAAGAAGACCTCCTAACTACAAAAAATGCATATTTAGAATGCTGTAAAATGAGGGCATCATACATGGGCGCGTGCACACACACACATGTACACACGTGGATAGTTGTAGAAGCATTGATCAAATATGAAATCCCTCTTCATTTTGAACAGTTTGGCCTTTTTGACAGGGGAATGTTCATGAAATTGTTCAAATTCTATCTCCGATAGAATAGAAACTGCCTGGATGCAAACATGGGGTGCCATGTACAGGATGGATACTGCCCTGAGGTGCTAAATGAATTCACATCCTTACAGGGTAGTAGGGGGAAGACTAACCTCTATATGTTAGGCTAATTATGACAAGCACCAGCATTAATGCATGAAACACAGCCAAAACATGCACAGAGAATATGGCCTCTTTTCAACTATTTCTCTGAATCATCCAAAATAGGATGCTTACCTGTACTTAGATTTAGAAGACCCTCCACTCCATAGAGATCATAAAGGTCACGTTTATAATCTGGAAGAAAGACAATGTAAAGGGTCAAAATTCCTATTTTAAGCACATTCATCTTTTGCTATACTAGTTGCAGAATCCCACCTGTATATCTAACCCACGGGTCTTCAAACTTGGCCGTTTTATGACTTGTGGACTTCAACTCCCAGAATTCCTCAGCCAGTGTGAGGCATGCTGGCTGAGGAATTCCACAAGTCCAATAGCTATAGCTATAATTCAACATCAGAAAACATAGAACTACTCTTGGATCCTTGGCAAAGTCTTCTGGTTCTTAGCAAGAGGCAAAGGGTAGCCAGGAAATCTAAGGAAAGCACTGTGGGTAACTTGGAAGAAGAAAAATCAAGGAATGGGGGTTGCGCAGCAAAATGGCATGTAATAAATTATTCTGTAGGTGAGGACTATTGTGTCACACAAGGAACGAAAGCTAGAAGCCATCCTAAAATATACAGGAAGTAGTTCAGAGAAGAGCAATGTTGAAAGCAAGATGGAGCGCATACCATCTGACAGCACTTCGTATGCTTCCGCTATCTCCTTGAATTTTCTGTCGGCATATTCCTTGTTCCCTGGGTTCTTATCTGGGTGCCATTTCAGTGCATTCTTCCTGTACCTAGAATGTTCCAGGGAGAGAGAGAGAGAGAGAGAGAGAGAGAGAGAGAGCTAATTATGATAAACCATTTCATGCTAAGCCAACAGTGAGATATCTGATCACAGTGTGACAGCCATCAATTGACAGCCAAATAAATGAAAATTGAAAAGCCTCTCTGACAATGTTCCCAGAAGGTACTAATGGTTCATAACTACACCAATTTCAGTTTTCAAACTTTATCCGAATTTATATATTTGTTAAAGGGTGCTTACAGTAACAATACAGCAAGCAGAATCCCCACAAAAGATAATCACATTGTACCTATTATTTCATATGTATGGCTAAACAATGTTTCTTGGAGCTTAAAAGCCAAGTTCTCTGCATTCTCACAAAAAGTCAAATATTAACCTCCCTTGCATCTCACTCCAAATGTCAGTAAGAACACTAAAGAATGTTTAACTATATGTTGTTGTTCCTGTCTCATACAATAGGTAGTAGGGTTGTGCAAACTATTTGAATCTGAACTGTTTGGGTTTGAAATGCTACACCTTACTCTGAGTGCTAGTTCTTTTGTCTGACAGGCCATTTACAGCATTTTGAAAGTGTTTGAGCTTGAAACATCTATTTTAACCTCAAAACACTTCCAAAAAATTCAGAGATACCCATTATGCAGTTGGAATGAGTGCACATTCAAACATTCAAAATAGGTGTATATTCAAGCTTTCAATTCAGAATGCTTAGAAATGACAAGTTTCTGTAGAGTCTTCTCCAAACTGGAACTCTCCCAGAGATGTTGGATTCCAACCACCATCAACAAACACAATACAAACAGTGATACGCAGGACTTTTTTTCTCATAGAATGCTCAGAATGGAGTTCCGGCACCTTTTTTGGATGGAACCTTGTAGGGTAGGCAAGGCGGGCTGTATGACACGCATGAGTTCCGGCACCTTTTTCTTTTACAAAAAAAGCACTGGTGATACGTATTGGCTTTAGGTCATGAAAACTGTAATTGTGTAGCCCAACACAAATGGAAGGTAGTTTTAGCTTTACAGATAGGCAAAGGGAGCTCTGAGCAAGGACTACTTACGCTTTTTTAATATCATTTGGGGAGGCAGTTTGTGGGACGTTGAGTGCTTGGTAGTAATCAACCATGGTGTTATTTCTTTTTGGTGAGGCTGGCTGGAAATCAAGAAAGAAAATGAGTTGACTGTGATATGTGTTATAGATTTACACTGCTGTCCGGCAGTTCAGGTATACAAGTACACACTCATGCTCTAAATAAATAGGTCTCAATACTGGGAGACTATACCAAAAACATAAGTCCCTTTCCTGAAGAAGATGAAAGGGAAATTGGTCTTGCAGAAGAACAGATTGCAGTCACCAGACGTAAAAGAATTCTACAGCAAAGACACTCAAGATACAACACTACATTCAGCTACTACTACAGCTACTGCTACTACTACTACAGTTATGTCAGGAGCACTGAAGTGCTTCCAGGTTGAAAGAATTGAATGGTGATTATCACAGTTTCAAGGGGGGCACCCAGTTGGGAGCTCCTTTCATGTCCCTGTTAAATTGCACACCGAAGTGGTACCCATCTATCTACTCGTGGTCGCCCACTTTCCAACTGGGTCAGCAGGAGTTAGAGCAAGTGATGGGAGCTCGCCCTGCCACGAGGCAGCAACCAGATCTCAAACCTGAGCCTGCTTTTTGTCACCCCAGGGTCTTAAACACGTGAGCCACCGTGCTCCTTTTAGCTTAAACATTAGGACAGGCGCCACAACCTTTGAGCTTTCCTTCCTGAAGCACCACACCACTATCTTGAAATAGTGGGGTGGAGAAAACATTTTGAATTTGAAACATTTGAAAATGCTCCGTTTTGAGTTTGAAATGGTTACTTTGAGTTCAAAACGAGTTGCTCTCTCACCATTCTACAAAGGTTCTTAGCTTGTAGGAACCCGTTTTGGATTCAAAACAATAGTCAGTAAGCCCACTGCAAACTCATGAGACCTGGAAGAAAGCTGCCACCTTTTGCAAAGTAGGGGAAATATCATTGCTGATCTCCATATTCTATTTTGCTGGCAGTAGTTATGCAGCACCTGTCTATCCTACCTCTGCCACACATTGTCCATAATTGGCAATAATAGTTCATGTACCATAGGAAGCTGTCTCACACTGAATCAAACTGATTCATCTAATGCTGTATTATAAACACTGACTGGCTGCAGGGGCAGGACATTTTTCCAGTCCTACTTGGAAATACTGAGGACTGACTCTGGGACCCTCTAATAAAATATGAGCTCAATCACTGAGCTAGATCAGTTTCCCTATCACTTTGTGTTAAAAGAACTGAGTCAAAGAGGGAGGCTATTGGAGAAACAGTAGGATGCGGTATTATAATAGGTTTAGAATCCCTGCAAAGTTAGCTAGAAGTTCTTAGAAATTAATGCACTAACAATACATATTTTTTCTGTAAATTTCACTGAAATGAGTGAGCTTTTCTTTTACATTAATGCATGCAAGTTGAGTTGTAGAATATCAAAGATATGCTTTGTAGATCTGTACAATTCACAAATACCTGAATTAGTTAGCCACAGCCATCCATCACAGAACTGCTAATATAAGGTGAAATAATGCAGTTGTCAAGAATCAAACTAAACCAAAACTTCCTTATCCACTTTGTATTCTAATGTCTCTAACTCTTACTTTTTTCCATTTATTGCCTTGGATATTTAAGCCATGGCTTAAAAAGTGTTGAACCTGTTTCCAAGGACACCCTCATTCGACTTAGTTATTGCTTTAGGTTGAGAACAATAACAAATGAAACCATGCCATATGTGTTGGGCTCTTCATACCTGTAAAGGCCTCTGTTTCTGCCTCTTGACTGCCTTCAATATAGGAAAGGACAGTGGGAGCCCTCCATCACCCTTTTACCTTTATCCTCTTTTGATCAGCAGGTGCTGCAGCCAATGGCAAGCTTGTGCAGATTATGATGTCAGGGGTGTGAGCCAGGGCTTCTGGTCTTGGTCAAGGGAGATGGGAGTAGAGGGGGGAACACAAGGTCAGCAAGAGGCTCTCACAATGTTGTACTGCTAGGTCTCAATTAATGCAGTTAATAAATCCCACAAAATGATCACTTTATTTAAATTCATTGTAATGTATCTATGCAAAATAGGGTAATTGGTCCCAACGTGAGGTACCCCAATAGGCTATGAGAATGTTTAAACATAAATGTGTATGTGTGTGTGTGTGTGTGTGTGTGTGTGTGTGTGCGTGCGTACCCACACACACAAACACACACACACACATAAAGGACAAAAAGAAAATTCTTATAATTTAAATTTATTGTTAACTAAGGACAGAGTAGCTATTGAAATCAAAATTAAAAAAACTTCTAAATATCATTCCTTCACACAACTAAAAACATCTTTAGTGCTCTCAAACTCCTTGAAGATGTTTGCAAATTCCAAAAAAGGTTGTGCAACTTTACCTTTTCTTCTCTGAGTTTTATAGCATTGCACATCATAAATTCAGGCATTCGAAGATCTTGTCCTAGTTTACTTTTGCTGTGACCACCTTCATGTCATTTATTTACATCAAATTTTTGCTCTAATTAATAATGAGTCTCTTGGTTTTTTGAGCTTGTACCGTTTTCTTCGTGACAGAATCTTCCTCTTCTCCATTTTGCACACAAGAAGAGTAGCAGCATCTAAAACCCCAACCACATCAGTGTACAAACTAGCCTTTCATTAACCAAACTTTGAATTGAACTAAACATGACCTGGTATCAATTTACAGTTCACTCTAAACTTATTATTGCATTACTTGAACTTGCATTAATCGAAGTTTACATTCAGGGTTTAATAAGTGAGCTAGAAGTGTAACTAGAAATAAGGTAATGCTGTCTAACAAAAAAAGAATGAGTGAAACTGTAAAACAGTCAAAATTGTGGCACTGAGTAATGCGGTTTTGTGTTTTTGTTTGCTGAGGTTGCTAGGATTCAGGGGGCTTAGACCTGACTTGGACTTAAGCTGTCTGGCAGCTTGTGCAGCATATTATTATTTTTCATTAAATTGAGGTGTTACCTCGTGGAATTGTGGGGCAAGTCTTTCCAGCAAGCAGCTTGAAGGCCATCTCTGATCCCAGCTCTCTGGATTTTTAAATGAATATTTTATGCATTTTCTGATAGAACACAATAGCTGGAGAGTTTCATTCATAAATTAATAAATTTGCCAGAAGGTGATGCTTGGGAAAATAGTAGAAACAGAAACAGAAGCACTAGTAATAGTCCTTTCTTTAGGGATGTCTGTCTTCCAAAATGAGTATAGACATGGAATCAATGTGAGCTGCAGTTTGGATAGGAAACAAGACAAGTCTTTCCTGTTTGTAGGGATAACAGCTGATGTCACAACAAATTAAACAAGAACAAAACACAGTCCTTTTCAATTCCTGTTTGTCTTGGTTGAAAATATATAAATATTCACAAGCCAAACTGTAGATTTAGATGTTCATAAGTGTTGATTATCATGTAATGAATAGGAGGATATAATGAACAGGTAGTGTGGGCCTTGTCTATTAATTTCTGTATTTGAAGGTATAAGAATTATAATTAACAAAGACATCCTAGAGATGCCTGCTTGATTTCTGCATGCAAAATAACACACGGGCACACTATTTATTCACTCAGTTTATGTACTTTATTGTATCCACAAATGATATAATTTAATTTGTTAAATTTATTTGCCACCTGTCATGCCGTGCGGCTACTCTAGGCAACTCACAACAAAAATGGAGAAATGAAAAGAAGTGTAAACGTAACAGTAGTAAAGTAATGGAACAATAGAATAAGGAAACATTGATATTGTGATAAAAGAATAATGTTCAACCTCCGTTTAAAAATAGAGGTACTTGCAAAAATTATAAATGACACTCTTAAGTTACAGTCCCTGACATTATGATTCTAATGCCATTAAAGTCAATTTTTAAAAAGAACAGCATTAAGCAAAAATAGATTTCACATGAGAAACAGGGAATACAAAATTACACTGAATGTTGCATGCAGTAAAGAGGTCTTGGATTTAGTAGAAGCCCACCTTCCAGTAGGAGAAGACAAGTAATGTTACCAGCATTCTTCAAGCAATTCCATGACAGACCAGATCCACTGGCTTTGAACTGTAGCAAAATGGCTGAAGTGAGATACAGTTGTGGTCAAAGCAGGAATGGAGTGCCCATGTATGTTGGTGTAGGTGTAGAGAGCAAAAGGAAGTGGAGAGCATGGCGGGTAGACAGTCCACTGGGATTGCCAGTGAGATAAAGTGAGCCAGTCTATTGATCGATGCATCTCTACTCTTTGTTGGTTCTGGTGTGGCAGATGTGATGGCATAGAGTAACAGCTTGTTGGTGGTGGTCGTTACCTTTAAAGCCCTTTATGGCATGAGTCCAGAGTATCTGAGGAACCACCTTATCTTGATGGGATTAACCTGTCCCTCTTGTTCCAGTGGAAAAGGACTACTACGGATCCCGTTGGCAGAGTCCAGGAGAAGAGCTTATTCTGCTGTGGCCCTTACCCTCTGGAATATTCTCCTGAAAGAGGTGACATCCACTTCTACAATCCTGGCCTTCCAGAAGAGCCTAAAAACCTGGGTCGCTTATTGGCTCGGGCCCCCAATAGGGACCTACTACACGGGGTGGCTGACAGGGTAGAGAGGAATCTCACTGTCAGGCTACCCATCATCCTGGCATTCAATTTTTAATTTTTTATTCTAATCTTAATTGATTTTTAACACTTTAAAGCTTTTTAACACATTGTAAGCTGCCTAGAGTCACTGTATTAGTGAGATGGGTGGCACATAAATTTAATAAATAAATAAAATAAAATAAACATCTTGGACTTGAACTAGGGATAGACCACGGGTCCTTTTGCAACCTGTAGGATCTTGAAATCTTTGATATGAGAGGAGAAAATGCCACCAGATGCATCTACTTATCTGCTACTTCTTCCTATCGCCAATAGGTAGGGAAAGAAGTTTGCACCAGGTGAGCGGTAGTGTTGAGAAATTGCTTTGTTTTGGCCAAGCATGTGTTGTTGTTGTTGCTGGTGGTGGTGTTTTTTTTTTTTTGTTGTTGTTGTAAAGAGACTTTAAACCGGTTGGGAGCTTATTTTTGCCTCTCTTCTGATCTGGAGAACTCCAGACTCCTGCTGTCCAATCCCATCTCCACCAGAGTGAGATCATATATCCCATGTTTCAGTGCTTTCCCTTTCTTTGGCTACTTATCAAGAATCTTCCCCTTCCCGAGTAAGTCTGGAACTTCCATCAACAGAGAGCTGTATGTGTTCTGCAAGTACTTGGCAAGAGCATTAGATAAGTAAAATGGGTAATGGGTAATGCATCGAGTGCTTTCTTTTCTTGGCATGTGTTACTTTGGTTATGTTGTATTATTTTGGTTTTGGTCATGCAAGAACTCTTTCCTGGAAGGATGTCTGGGTCATGGCTAGAGCGCAGTCATAGATATGATCTATGTAGCGATGCTAGAGGCATGCAGCTATGACTGTATGCATGTTCTTTCCATGTGCATGATTATAAGGTGGGAGTATGGCAGTAATTACTTGACTACTAGGTTATGGCAGAATTGTCAGGCATGGTGTCCATATGTCTGATTTTTGCACAGTTGTTTTATTTTCTACTTGGGTTTTTCTACTTCCCTTCTGATCATGCACTAAATATGTCAGTCATTTTGCCAACATGGCAAAATCTGCTTGCTCAAAATGTTGCTCATTGTTTCAAAGGATTTTATGACCAGGTGGACAATATTTCTTTTGAAGCTGGGAATTAGTCTAATCAGTGCTTTTTTTTGTAAAAGAAAAAGGTGCCGGAACTCACACATGCTAGAGGCATGCCGGAACTCACACATGTCATACAACCCATCTTGCCTACCCTACAAGGTTCCATCCAAAAAAGGTGCCGGAACTCCGTTCTGAGCGTTCTATGAGAAAAAAAGCCCTGAGTCTAATACTAACTAAGACATAAGACAGAATACAAATTGTACTTCTAAGCATTAATTATAAAATTAAAGGATCTGAATCCACATTCTTTGTCATATGAAAAATATATCTGTACCCTCCTTGTGGATTAAACTAGTAGATATTTCTTTTAAATTTTCATGTTGGTGAATTGCATGTGTCCTATCAAATACAATACTTAAAGCATCTCCTGCTTTGATTCAGTGTGCAAGGCACAGGTACATCTCAATTAGTGTGGTTAATGAATCCTACAAAATGGCTGTATTATTCAATTTTGTACAATTGAAAGTGATATTTCTATGGAAAATTGGGTAATTGGTTCCATCTTGATGGAAATAGGCAATTACGCTTTTTAAACATAATTTTAGTATGTTTATTAATATATCCTTTACAACGATGAAAGAGGATAAACTCATATCCAAAGCATACCTTTTGTAAACTGCCCAAAGTTGCTTTGGAGAGTGAGATAGGTGCCTCATAAATTTAATAAATAAATAAAAATAAATACCTACCATCTCCTATATTCTGCTGTAGTTCTTCAAGATGAACTTCTTTTTGGAGCTTTCCTCAAACAGAACCTTTTCTCCATATTGCAAACACAATGATTAGAACCGCAATAACACTTGTACATGCATGAGCCTCAGCTGCACACATGTGAGCCTTATGTAACTGAATTTGGGCTCACATTAAACACAACATCCTATCAATTTATAATTTGTACTAAATTGAATATCACACTATTCAAACTTGCGCTAATCATGACCTACCTGAATAGCATTCATTAATTTGTCATACATCATTTCCAGATATGGAACTAAATTAACCATTCAGCCCTTCTCATGCACAATATGCTGATCTTTGATGACTAAGAAGAGACTAGCAGAAGACAGATTTAAAAATGCAAATAAGCATTCTGGCCAATGTAGGGCTTATTCTCAGACCAAAAATGAATGTATTATTATTATTATCTGCTTTTCAGAGCTATTGCCCCTCAAAGCAGTATACAAGTTAGAAGACTAGAAAGACAGAATAGACTGTGAACCTACTGGATCACATGAGTTATTTCTGAAGGCACCGTATCATTCTCTTTTGTATGAGAACCTAATAGATCTTGATGGAGATCTTATTATAGAACAGAATAACAGAGTTGGAAGGGAACTTGGAGGTCTTCTAGTCCAACCCCCTGCTCAGGCAGGAAACACTATGCCATTTCAGACAAATGGCTGTCCAATCTCTTCTTAAAAACTTCCAGTGTTGGAGTATTCACACCTTCTGGAGGCAAGTTGTTCCACTGATTAATTGTTCTGTCAGGAAATTTCTTTTTAGTTGTTGGTTACTTCTCTCTTTGGTTAGTTTCCATCCATTGCTTCTTGTCCTGCTCTTATCACTTTGATAATCATTTCTACTCTGTTCTATTACCTCCATTCAAGGAAATATACTGTAGTGTTATGTAATGGGTTAAATGAGAACAGTTGCAACAGCTGCACAGCCGATACCACCAGGTGGTGCTGTGCCGAAACTGCTGTGACAGGGATCAGCTTTCGGCGAGAAATCTGAGGTTTGAAATGATTGGTTGAATGCGTACCTGGCCAGGTATATAAGGGGCACAGGTAACCCTGATTTCTCAGTACAGTTTCTACCACCAATAAAGAGCTGAATGATGTACTCCTCTGCCTGGTGTCTTTCCTGCGTTCCAGAACCCACTACACTATACAGTATATAGTGAAGAGCACATTTCTAACTTGGGATATGTAATATATCCACTCAGAACTAAACCTAAATCCACGTTCAAAGGCAGCCTGTAGTGCAATGAATGGAGATGGGGGAACAGGAGGCCCAGCTGGGGATTTCCGATTGGTGATAGAGAGGGAGAAGATCCAGGCCTGTCAACACAACCACTTCTCTAGTTCTTTTTATTCAAGCATGTACGTGGGGGTAGATTTCCAGAATTAAAGACATGAGCATTCTGTGTGAACCCCATGTCTCAAAAATGCAGCATTGTTTTAATGTTAGTTTAAGTAGCAAGGAGAACAGGGACACTCAAAGATGGCATTCATTCATTCCTCTTCACATTAGCCTAAATACCAGGAGTTCCCCTGCTGCATCTGTAATCATCTTCCTATCTCCTTAAGTAGAAACATGTAATAGAAACCAAACTTGACTTTCAAACCATTCTTTATTGAAAAGCTGCTGTACGTGGAAACTTCTGTTCTCTGCAACAAGTGTCCAGCACTTGGGCATATTTTCACAGACTATGGTGAAACCACTTGCACCAGCACTGGGAACATCTTGGACAGGAAGATGAGACATCTGAAGTATATATTTCAGTGGGATTGTTTATATGCGGCGGCCAAGTCTTCCTCTCCTGAAAAGAGACACCAATATGTGGAAGGTAGTTCTTCTTCAGATGCATTTGGTTTATTCTATTCCATGACTGGATGTTTGGCCCCTGGTTACTACGCAGTGTTGGATTTGTTCCATATAGTTTTCTTTTATCTGATAAAACTGTTTGGCCATACAGTAATTCAGTCATCCCGCCGAATGGAAAGCTGCTTGCATTTTCTGCTGGGCCAAACCAGACAGTAGCTGGTACTTTCAATGTGTAAGATGGTCTGCTGTTCTCCACAGCCCTCTCTTTGGCCTCAGGGGCTGTTTTTTTCACTCTCCCATCAGGCCATCTACTTTTCCTGACATTTATCTTGCTCTTCCCAGCCGGTGGTTCTCCTCTTTGGACATCCACATTGTTCTTTATAGCATGCAAATCATTTTTCTCAATGTTCATCTCGCTCTTCCCAGCGTGCAACTTGCTTCTCCTAGTCTGAATCTCTTTCTTTTGAGGATATCTTGCCTCACCAACTTTCAGCTCACTTTTTTGTGATTGCACATCTGCCTTCCCATTCTCTCCTCCCTTTTGCGGGGACAATGAAACAGTATTCTTTCTGATAGGTCTCATGTATCCAGGAACTGAATCAGGTTGGTCAAATCTTTGTTTCTGCAAAGTTGGTTGCCCAGTTCTGGTATCCAGCTCCTCTTTGGGGCAAGATCTGCTCTTCTGTGCTGGAGGCTTCTTAATTTGCAGCTTTCCAGGAAGACCGTCAGCCTTCCCTTTCTGAAACTTTTTCTTGCTGTGATGTTCAAATTTCTCATTCTGCTCTTTTTTCTTAATGGCAAGCCTCTTTCTCTCCCCACTATATTCTTCAGTTTCCAATTCTGCTCTCCCAATTTGGATCTCCTGGTTTTCATCCTGTTCATTTTTTTCTTTGTCTGGCCTACTTTTTTCTGTCTGAGCCTTTCTCTTTCCGTTGCAATGCTCACTATTCTCACTAAGAGGTTCTCGGCTGAACTTCCTGTTCTTAGCACGGAGCTGGCTTTTCACACCAGACCCTCTTTTCATCTCAGTCTGCAACCCATTTCGTCTCCTGAGATAATTCCTGGCCTGAAAATCTGCTTCTTTGGCAAATAATTTATTTTGCTTTGTCTGGGACTTCTCTCGCACACATACGGGAAGGGACTTGGCAGGGTCTGAATGGTTAAACTCAGATTCTGGGTCTGCACTAAGTTCAGTGGACTCACTAATTTCAGAACTGGACTCAGATTTTGATTCGCTATGTGACTTTCTAGATTCAAGACTGAGATTATCCTCCGACTGCGATGACTCATCAGCAGATTCAAAGGTTGAGTCGTCATATTCATAACACGAGCCGCTGTCATTCTCTGAAGTGGACTCAGTTCCTTGAACGCTCTGTTTATCCAATTTTGTATGGGATTCCTCTTTTCTTGGGCTACTGTTCTTGGGTTTCTCGCGAGCAGACAGCACACCTGGAAGAAACTGGATTTTTAATCTAATTAAAAGACTAACTGAGCATCTCAGAACATTAAAAAATCCCAGCCATCCAGGATACAAATATTTGTGGTGTTCTTCCTGACCACATCTGACTACCTACTCATACACCCCTGAAGGAATTCCATACCTAAAGGCTTAAGTGGAAAATATAGTATACTGCACTAAGACATTAGAATAATTCAAAGTATTTCATTTATTATGTTTAACTTACTCTGGACTTTCAGTGTAGGAAACAGAGCTAGATAAATATACATTGTGGATAATACAGGTAGAGCTAGAACTTACAACCACCACTGAGCCCAACCTTTCCGGTGTTAAGTGAAACAGTCATTAAGTGAGTTTTGCCTCAGTTTACAACCTTTCTTGCCACAATTTTTAAGTGAATCATTGCAGATGTTAAGTGAGTAACGTGGTTGTTAAGTGACTTTGGCTTCCCCGTTGTTTGTCAGAAGGTCGCAAAAAGTGATCATGTGACCCCGGGACACTGCAATTGTCATAAATATGAACCAGTTGCCGAGCATACAAATTTTGATCACATGACTTTGGGGATGCTGCAACAGTCGTACGTGTGAAAAAGAGTCCTAAGTCCCTTTTGTCAGTACCACTATAACATTGAATGGTCACTAAATGAAATGTTGTAAGTCGAGGATCACTTGTACCACAATTGTTTTCCTATTGTTTCTGCTAGCTTCTAAAATCAAACCTAAACGCCCTCACAAAAATATTCAGCGTAAGGATAACAACTTAAATTTTTTAGGAACCACAGAAGGAGTTGTTTACACTTTGGAGGATCAAGAATGATATTTTCTGTGTTCAACATCATTAGATATGGCTCATAGTCATGAAATCATCACAAATGCAACACAGAGGACAGAGTTTATTCAGTAGGAACTTTTGGAATACATGGATTGTAATCAGTATGGTACAGAAGAGAAAAATGTACTGCTCTTGTCAAACTGATACTACTTTGTGTCCTTATCAATATCTGCCAGATCACTTGAAAGCAAAACACATTCTGTATTTTAATTGTTTTGCTGCTGCCTTGATGATCTAGGACTCTACAGTCTAGCAATACCTAAAATTTCCAAGGGAGTAGGACAAGGCTGGAGTCAAAGCATGAAAGCTACTTTGCCATTTCAGTTCTGCTTCAGGGTTAAAATGTCGGTTGTGAAGATAAACTGTCAGACACTGACATGCATCTCTCTGGCAATATTTAGTAAAAAAGAAGGCTGGGTAGTGTGTATTGCTATTGCCTTCTTCAACGTCCCTAAACGAAGACAACAGAGTGGAGTGGGGATTGTAAAACTGACCAGAATGACACCATTAGTGTCTTCATTAACTAAATGTCATTATACCATGTTGTAATAAGGAAACATATGTCTTTGGTGACCAGCAGTTCCTCATAAGTATCCTCTGATATTTATCCTCAGGTGTGACTCTGTAAATCAGGAGAAGAGCCACAGAGACACTTGTGAGTTTAATGTTCCTCCATTTGGACTTGGACAACAGTCAGCTAAGTTGCTAAATTACTCACCAGTTTCATTCTGTTTATCGCTGAGGGAACAGGGAAGGTTACGTTTGTTCTCTGAAAGGAAAAATGTACCCTGAAGTTACCTGGTGCAAAAATTAGTAGAGTTATTCAGGATTTTGAACAATACCATGTGTTTATACAAAGAAACAGTAATTATCTAAACATTCAAACACTTTGATGCTACAAAATGTATCAAATGCAAAGAATATCAATGCATAAATATCAGTTAGGAACAGCATTGCCACAAAAATATAGAGAACATTTTGCATATGTTTATAGTTGGTTGCTGCGGAAATTGATCATAAGCCTCTAGCTAGTATTTAAAGAAGTCCTGTTTCATACACTTCTATGCTCACAAAGACTATAACCAACTCCTTTAGGAGAGCATTTTCGTTAACTCCAGTTAATGTCCTCCTCATAGTGCTCTTGGAAAGGAAATATAGGGAAACTTTATATGAAACCCAAGACTGCCCCCCCTCCCGTGATATGGGTACCATAGAAACCACAGATCATGTTCTTCTGTACTGCCAGTTCTACAGGGTCATTCACCAATGGTTGATTACCCCTCTTTTATTTAAATTTCCAAGGCACTCTGATAACTTTTATTTGTACTGTTAAATAATCAAAATCAATTTATTTCCCTAAAAGTAAAAAAAACCCCTTTGCTTTGCCCACAAATGGTTGCTAATAGTTCTTGTTGTTAGAGAATAGTTTTGTGTTATTCATTTTATTGATTGAACCTTTATTGATCAATGAATGAAAAAAAGATCTGACTGTCTACAAAAGCTTTTTTTTTTCATTGTAAATTTGTGACTTTCTCTTTGGCAGCAAGTTAATCATAGATGATATTCTGTTCTCAACATTCCTTAGAGGTAGGGGTGATTCTGAGCAGAAAAGAAGCAGATTCATATTTATGAACTGTATACATTAACTCCAGCTTCTGATCCTATTTGTGGAGCAAAAAGCTCCAGAAAACTGACAAGATTTTTCAGGATATAATGCGATCATAGGAGAAAGTGTGTACAAGAGGTTTATAACATGTGTAATAGATGTTGCATTTTAGATATAACATGAGAAAATCATTCTTTGAACAAAGGATATGACTGAAGTACATTCCTGAGTGATAGTTAATTATTAAACATGAAAATGGCATGTTCACACAGTCATTTATTGTCCTGATATTAATGGAAATAGAAACAATTTTATAAGGGATTGTTGGTATTACAAAGAGAGATGATAAAATCTAAATCTAACTCATCTATAAAGAATCTGTTGAGCTCTTGGTTTAAAATTGCAGTAAATTAATTTAAATATAAGAGGCAACAACTTTACTGGTTTTAGATTAGATTTAGATTCATTACCCAGAAATATGTGATATATACTGAATTCTAGATTCATTATTCATAAAATAAAAATAGTTTTAATTAATTAAATAGATTTCATGTTAATGGCTAAATGTACTTGGATCCACACATATACTGCATTGATACATTACAATATCCTAGATTCTTAGGGAGAACATGATGTGTATGAAGGCTAACACAAACTAAAGAACTGGCAGTTGTGACCTCACATTGTTGTATGCATATAATAATAAAGGTTAGTTAGCTGCTGGAACAAGACTGCACAGACTGATTGCAAACAGTGGCATGACAAAGTAGCAACAATGGTGTATTGCAGGCATGTCAAACTCACGACGTCATGTGACGTCGCGCGACATATCGGAACTTTTTCTCATTGCCGAAAATGGGATGGGCGTGGTTTCTTTGTGACGCTCCGGCCCGCGGGCCGGCAGTTTGACACCCCTGGTGTATTGGAATATCTGCAGAAAATGCCACTTACCTGAAGCAAGAATTGTGAGACCACAAAATATTATATACAAAGTAATAGAAAATGAAAATGAAATGCTGTGGGACTTTAGAATTCAAACAGACAAGCACCTGGTTCACAACACCCCAAATTTAACAACTGTTGATAAGAAAGACAAAAAAAAAGTCTGGAAAGTAGACACTACAATATCTGGAGACAGCAGAAGAGAATAGAAAGAACTGGAGAAAATCACAAGATTTGCAGTAGAAAAACTGTGGCAAAAGAAAGCCAGGATGGTAGCAATAGTAATAGGCACCAAAACATCTGAAGCAACACTTGAACACCATCAGCATCAATAAAATCATCATCAGTCAATTACAAAAGGCATTTTTACTTGGAACAGCTTACATCCTGCCCAACACCTTTAATATTGTTAAACATCTGCTATCCAAGGTTCTTAGGAAGGACTATACCGACAAAAATGCTAAATCCAGTGTAAACATCTGGCTGACTGCATGACCAGCCTTAGTATATTAAATCTATATGCTGCTCAATTCCCAGTGATCCATCTAAGTTTGTGTCACCTGCAAACTTAATAATTATTTTCCCTACCTCTCTACCCTTCATTATTAAAATTATAGAAGAACAGAAAACTCAGGACTGAATGTTATGGCAATTAACTCAATACTTCCTTCCAATTTGATGAGAATCACACTCTGAATAATGTTTTCAAACAACAATGCCTCTGCTACTTCGTTGTTACTGGATGCCATGTAGCCCATATTTAATAGGCTTGCTAATCAGCAGATCATGAGGAACTTTGTCAAATATTTTGCTGGAGTCAGGTTACGTTATGTTGGCAGCATTCCCACAATCCATTTATGGAAATTATAGTCTCAAAAAATTACATGACAAGATTTGTTCTTCATAAAACCATGCTGACTTTGGCAGCTGGTAGTTTCAAACATTGTCTTCAATATGTTTGTGAACTTTAAGGTTTCCTCTGGAAACTTCCCAGATATCAGTGCCAAATGCACCAGCCTCTAATTCCTTGCATTCTCTGTTTTCCTTTTTTGTTTATGTTTTTTGAAGATAGCAATGTAGAAGAATAGGCTGCTTAGAAAAACTGGACAAACCTATGCTGCCTTCTTCCCCTCTTATTTGACCTTTCTTCCCAGTATCAGCACGGCAAAATTGCCAATAAAGCTGCAATCTTTAAAATAGGTATGGGAGGACAATGGAGGAGGCATTGTTTTTGAAGCTCTGGAGCCACCAGCAAACAGAATAAATCAGCCCAATAAAATAAGGCATATTTCCTTCAGTGGAGTAAACGGTCCAAAGGAAAAGCAGTATAGAAGGACAGCAAGGGAAAGTGCAGGTATAAAAGCTCAGTGTGGAAAATTGCAAGTACTCTACATGCTGGCCAGTAACAAAAAGAAGAAATTTCAGAGAGAGACAGTGCAGTGTTCATACAACTAAAACATTGCTACGTAATAGTATTGTAATAGTAATACTAATATTGTTTGAATAGTAAACCAGTAGTACAATAAAGAGTGCAATAATTGTTATAAAATTAGTGGTTAGCAGAATGGAATGGAGTGGAATGAATGTAATAGAGTAGAGTAGAGTAGAGTAGAGTAGAGTAGAGTAGAGTAGAGTAGAGTAGAGTCACATATAGACTTGTAAGTTTACTTTTCACTTTTGTACCATTTTTTCCCCAAAATAAAACATCTCCCCATCCTTATAGGGAGATATGAATATCTACCTATTCAGAGTCCAGTGAATCTGGGTCAATTTAACTGAGTACAATTTTTTTAAAGAGAAAAAAAGGAACACTTGATAAGGAACATTTGCTCTTTTCCTTTTATATGGCAGTCCACTAGTTTCCCCAGAATTTCTCAAAAGTGATACATAAGCACTGGCTAGATCCACAGCATGTTATATCAAGTTCAGAATAGCTGCAAATAAATTGGAATACAATTATTAAACTTGTATTGCAGAATGCTGAATAAACAAACATTTGTTTGAAATGAATGTGGCAGGTTAGCATGTCTAGAATAAGGTAACTTTCTGCAAAGTTGTTTTTCAGAAGAAAACTTTGTGTAAGAGTGCCATCACATGCTGTGTTCAAATGAATAAGGAAAAACAAAACAAAGGAGGAAAGTGTATTATGACAGCGCACCAAAACTCTCACCACAATTGAACATCAATGGTATTGAATAAAAGCAAATAGTGGAATAATTGAAACAGCAGCAACTGGGCAGGTTGTTCCACATTCTTGAATTATGGACCTTTGTGCAGAATTTTTTTAAAGGAGATGAAATTGATACAATCTATGGCATAATTCTTCAGTAGAATTAAGGACAAATAGGGAGACTGCTCTTTGTCTGTGGTGGTTAATGTTGTGTACTGGGTTCGTTGCACAGGAATGAAGAAGAGGCGAGTGAGTTCAGCAAAGATCATGGTTTATTGCTTGCAGGATCTGAACTAGAGAACAGGGCTGCAGATGCAGCAATTTATACCCTGGCCCCTAGGCAGCGGCCAATAGGTTTGACGCAACCTATTGCCGCCCTAGGGGCAACCAATAGCAGCGCTGGAGACGGGTTGTCTGAGGAGCTGGGAGCCGTTAGCTAGCTTCCCTGTTAAAACAACCTTCCAGCAAATACCACATGGTGTTCCTTTAACAAAAGCAAGCCCAATACATTACACCCCTCCCCCCTAGAATGAACAAACATTCAAACAGACGCTGATGGTCGGGCTGTCTGTGTACTTTGTTGACTGTGGTGTCTTCTTCAGGGTCTTCTGTATGTTCGGCATCCTGGTGGACGGCTTCTTCGCATTGCATGGTTTTGGCTGGCCGAATAGCTCATACAGCCCCACCGGCGGCTTCGTCCACCATGACTTCCTTCTGTGCGTCCAAGAATGATAGGACCTCTTGGGTGAAAAGCTTCTGCTGTAGTTCTCGGTTGCGAAGGCTGCAGACAAGCCAGTCCCATAGTGTCTCCTCGATGTCGGAGAACTGGCACAGGCATGCGGCCTGCCTCAAGGCCACGATGTATTCGGATGCAGTTCCAGTTGCTGTATTCTCTGCTTGAAGGCGTAGCGCCATGCAATCACCGACGTCTTTGGCTGGAAATGTTCCCCAAGCTTCTTTTTCAAGTCCACGTGGGATACGGACTCCAGCGGCGTTGGCACAAACAGGTTTTCGGCTAAGTCGAACGTTGCTGGGCTGCACACACAGAGTAGCGTGGCGGCCTTCAGTCTGTCCTCAGAGACCTGGCTTGTCCGAAGGTAGTTCTTGACCTGGGACACGTATGAGGGCCACTCTTCTGGCTGCTTGATGTTGAATTCTCTCAGCTTTCCAACCTTAGGCATTCTGCTGGTCTTCGCGGCTGGGTTCCAGCGTCTTCGAATCCTGCTCCTCCGTTGCCCAGGGACTGGTCCTCTGAGCGCGTGGTCACTAGCGTGGCTGAGCTAGCCGACCATAGGGGGGGAATTAGCTTTCCCACCAGGTGTGTGCTGCCTCTCCCCTAGTGACTTTCAGCTTCGACGGAGAAGCAGGATCCCACCTTTGTCGCCAGTGTTGTATAAGGACAAATAGGGAGACTGCTCTTTGTGGTGGTTAATGTTGTGTACTGGGTTCGTTGCGCAGGAATGAAGATGAGGCGAGTGAGTTCAGCAAAGATCATGGTTTATTGCTTGCAGGATCTGAACTAGAGAATAGGGCTGCAGATGCAGCAATTTATATCCTGGCCCCTAGGTGGCGGCCAATAGATTTGAAGCAACCTATTGCCGCCCTAGGGGCAACCAATAGCAGCGCTGGAGACGGGTTGTCTGAGGAGCTGGGAGCCGTTAGCTAGCCTCCCTGCTCAAACAGCCTTCCAGCAAATACCACGTGGTGTTCCCTTAACAAAAGCAAGCCCAATACATTACAGTTAAACAAAATACTAGCTAAGGAAGTCAATATATAAGCATGTAGCACCAAAATGATTTAGCCATTATTTAATAATTTAATTTAATAATTTAATTTGTATACCGCCCTTCTCCCGAAGGACTCATACATTATCATACATAAGTAACAATTATATTTCAGTTAAGTGTTTTATTTGTTTGTATTTGTAATTAGAGAATGTATAGTGATTTAATAGTAGTCTTCCTTGAATGAACTAGGATCTTAAGTACAGAAATGACATACATGGACAGTCATAGCAGTCGAAGGAAGGGAAGGAAGAGAAGATGCTAGAAGATTGGGAAGCAGGCCAATTGGGGAGGCTGCACTGAGCATGGCAGGAGAGGGAGGGAGACATGCATTGATTTCACCCTATTCAGTCGAAAAAGTCATTCCAGGATCCTTTGGGGATCTCTCCACATGTGACTTCATTCAAAATCCAGAATTGCCAAAGCATTCAGATCTGTTTTCCTGTTGAACCAGGTCAATCTGAATCAGCAGAACTTCTGGAAAGGAATGTTTTTCCCAGTTTCAAAACAAAACATATTTTCCATTCCATGTGCACTCTTAATTTTGAGTTAGAACAATTAATCAGCAAATGGGATGGAAAATCTGCTTCCCTGATTTGACTCCTCATTCCTTCCTTGACACTGCCTAGCATGCCTCTTATTTGACTATAGAGATGTTCTCAAGGTGTGATTCCCACAATCACCCCTTCTATTCTCTGATAATAGAGTCCATATGCCAAGCTGCATATGGTCTAGCAAACTACGTGGCTTTCGTTGTTTCACTTATATTACAGCCAAACTATGTATTTCAGTTTTCTGTCTAATGTTATTTATTTAATTCATACATTTACATGTTAGAGAATCATCAAATACCATAAAGAAAATCCATAAAACATAAAGCTGAATATGCTGTATGATGTCATCTCATAAAATCCATTAAAAAAAGCTAAAATCAAAACAAAAACTCAAAACACATAGCCCAAAAGGAAAATCCAGGTCTCCCATGAGTATCCCAAAGGTCATATGAATAAAACCTCAGGGCGTGTGACTTACTTTCTGAGGTTCTCTTGGAAGAAGATTTTTAAACTATATTATTAAAGTAACACAAACACATCTAGAGAAATACAGAAGTTTGCTGTATATCAAGAATAATAATACTGTATCTGCCATTTCAAGATGGGAGATTATCAGAATTTCTTCCCAAATTTTATACCTTGTATTTCAAGTTCTGAAAACTGGGCAGTTATCCTTTATTTATTTATTTATTTATTTATTTATTAGTTTTTATAAACCGCCCTTCTCCCGAGGGACTCGGGGCGGTGTACAGAGGAAGGACGAAGAATACAGACCGAACAATAAAATAATAAGAAACACTAACACAAACTGGGACCCCAATTAACGCTATCATGCCAGGCCAGCCTGCTGGAACAAAAAAGTTTTTAAGTCGCGACGGAAGGTACGGAGGTCAGGGGCCATCCGGATTTCGGTAGGTAAGGTGTTCCAGAGGGCTGGCGCACCCACTGAGAATGCCCTCCCCCTGGGGGCCACCAGCCGACATTCCTTGAGCGGTGGCACCCTGTGGAGGCCCTCTCTGCACAGGACGGTGGGGTGCTGACATCGGCAGAAGGTGCTCCCGTAGGTAGTCCGGACCCATGCCATGTAGGGCTTTGAATGTCATTGTTAGCACCTTGAACTTCACACGGAAGGCAACCGGAAGCCAGTGCAGCGCACGGAGGAGAGGTGTGATATGGGAGTATCGGGAGGCTCCCAAGAGTGTCCGTGCCGCCGCACTTTGCACCAGTTGAAGCTTCCGAGTGGATCTCAAGGGCAGCCCCATGTAGAGAGCGTTACAATAGTCTAGGCGAGATGTCACAAGGGCATGGGTGACTGTACGTAAGGAATCCAGGTCTAGATAAGGCCGTAGTTGGCGAACTAGTCGAACCCGGGAGAAGGCCCCCTTGGTCACAGCTCCAATGTGGTCTTCCAGGGAGAGCTGCGAGTCTAGGAGGACACCCAGGTTGCGGGCCCTATCAGCAGGGGGAAGTAACTTGTCCCCAATGTTAAGCAGTGGGACGTTCTGAATCTCCTGGCTTGCCGGTACGTACAGCCATTCAGTCTTGTCCGGGTTCAGTTGAAGCCTGTTTCTCCCCATCCATTCCCGGACCGCTTTCAGGCAGCGGGACATCACGTCTAGGACATCACTGATATTGTTAGGAGTTGAGATAAAAAGCTGGGTGTCATCAGCATACTGATGGTACCCTACTCCAAAACTGCGAATGATCTCACCCAGCGGTTTCATGTAGATGTTGAACAGGAGAGGCGAGAGGACCGACCCCTGAGGGACTCCGCAAGCGAGAGGCCTCAGGGTCGACCTCTGTCCCCCTGTCAGCACCGACTGCGAGCGACCCTGGAGAAAGGAGGAGAACCAACGCAGAACCGTGCCTCCCACTCCCAGTCCCCTGAGGCGTCGCAGCAAGATACCATGGTCGATGGTATCGAAAGCCGCCGAGAGGTCTAATAAGACTAGGACAGAGGAATGGCCCCTGTCCCGGGCTCTCCAGAGATCATTCATCAGAGCGACCAATGCCGTCTCCGTGCTGTAGCCTGGCCTGAAACCCGATTGGTACGGGTCTAGATAAACCGCTTCATCCAGGATCTGAGGAAGTTGGTGCGCCACCACGCTCTCAACAACCTTCGCAAGGAAGCGAAGATTGGAGACTGGACGAAAGTTATTCAAAGAGGATGGGTCCAAGGTGGGCTTCTTGAGGAGAGGTCTCACCACCGCCTCCTTCAAGGCGGTGGGGAAGTGACCCTCACTCAGAGAAGCAGAGATGACCGCTAGGAACCAGCCTCGTGTCGCCTCTCGAGCTGCATAGGCCAGCCAGGAAGGGCACGGGTCCAGTAAGCATGTGGAGGAGCTCAACCTTCTCATAATCCTGTCCCTTAGGAGTTACAGGATCAAATTCTTCCCAGATGACGTCGACAAGACTGTCCATGTCTTGTTCTTCCATCTCAGCCCAGTTGGAGTCCAGACCAGTTCGAATCCGAGCGATTTTATCCAGCAGATATTGACCAAATTCCTCGGCTCGACCCTGCAAGGGTTCCCCCCTCACCTCTTGGTTTAATAGGGAGCGAGTCACCCTGAACAAGGCAGCCGGGCGATTATCTGCGGACGCGATGAGGGTGGAAAAGTAGTTGGATTTTGCCACCCTTATCGCAGCGAGATAAGACCTGGTGAGGATTCTTAGTCGCAATCGGTCGGATTCGGATCGACTGGACCTCCAACGGCTCTCTAGGCCCCGTCTCCGACGCTTCATCTCCCGGAGCTCCTCGGTGAACCATGGGGCTCGCTGGGATCTGCGCCGGGTCAGAGGCCGCAAGGGTACAACTCGGTCCAGAGCCTCCGTGGCTGCCTTATCCCAGGCTTCCACTAAGGCTTCCGCCGAGCTGTGAGCAGGGGGTGCATGCGAGTCCCTAAGCGCTGCCTGGAACTTATCAGGGTCCATTAGGCGCCTAGGGCGGTACCATCTGACTGGCACCGTGCACCCACGGTGGGGGGTGGCAAGGGGGAAGTCTAGCCGCAGGAGGTGGTGATCGGTCCATGACAGGGGCGTAATAGTTGTGGCACCCCCACTGACATCATCACGCCACCGTCCAGACAAGAACATCAAGTCTGGGTTGTGGCCTCTCTCATGAGTCGGCCCAGAAATTATTTGCAACAGGTCCATGGCCGTCATGGAAGCCATGAACTCCCGAGCCAGTTCGGACGATCCTCCCAGGGACGGTAGATTAAAGTCGCCCAAGACCATGAGTCTTGGGAATTCAACCACCAACCCTGAGAGGACATCGAGTAGCTCGGGCAGGGCCGCCGCTGCACGATTAGGTGGTAGGTACGCCAGCAGCAGACCCAACTGCGCCCCTGGGCCGAATCTCAGTAGGAGAGACTCACACCCGACCATCTGAGGGACGGTGGTCTCTCGCGGGCTAAGGGATTCCCTGATGATAACTGCCACTCCCCCGCCCCTCCCATGAGCCCGGGGCTGGTGCAGTACCTGGAAACCTGGCGGGCAGAGGTCAACCAGAGGAACACCCCCCTCTGGGCCCAGCCAGGTTTCCGTGATGCAGGCCAGGTCCGCATGCTCACTCTCCACTAGGTCACGAATGAGGTGAGCTTTGTTAGCTGCGGACCTTGCATTCAGGTAGACCAGCCTTAGCATGGGAGGGTGCGCACCTTTGCTCCCGGGTCCTCCGGGGGAGAACAGAGGGTCGGAGCGTCTCACCGCCTGTACAGGGCGGAGATGACACTCCCGGTGACGATACGGCCCTCTGTCTGTGCACCTTCCTTTGAGGTAGGAGTTCCAAAATATCCTTTTGGGGGATGTGTGTGTGTAAAAAAATGATCTTTTTATTCTAAGAAGCACCCATGAAAGAGCAGGGTTTCAGAGGGTGCAGTTTTATTACTTGTAAAAAAAGAATAAATGGGAAGATTATTATACAAGTAAAATATACAGTATTTAGAAAACTAAAACTGGCCCTCATTTTGTAGATTTCAATTAAGGAGGAATTTAGATTTTTTTTAAAAAAAATGAAGGCAACTGATGTGAACTTCTAAATCAGTGGCCCGAGGCATATCATAGGATAAAAAGAATATTTTCCCTTTTCTAATCCATGTTCAGCATTATGAAGAAGTGGAGGGCAGTAACACACTGTCATATTCTCATCCTGTCATCTTATGTGCATGCAAACATAATGTCTTCCCTTTGCAAGCCTTTGCATTTTCCTAAAGGCTCTGTTCTTTTTAATTTCCATTTTTTTAAAAAAAAAAAAACCCTCATTAGATGTAAAAGGTCTCATGACAGTTACTGCTAGGACTTATCCATCTAGAATGATGCTGAATCAGTGTGTTGGTAATGCTGAGCAAGGGCACCCCTGAAAGGAAGGTAATCAAAGAAGGTTGAAGATGCTGGATCTTTACCATTTGACAGCACTTTGTATGCTTCCATTATCTCCTTTGACTTCTCTTCAGCCTCTTTTTTGTTATCCAGGTTTTTATCAGGATGCCACTTCTTCAGCTGCATTCTGTACCTATTGCAGTTAGAGGGAAGGCCACAAATAATAAGTCTCTTGAGCAAACTATTAATTCCATTCTAAGCTTTCTTTCATTCTGGAATACTTCTCAAAGGATCAGAAGCAAGCATATTGGACAGACACTCCCACTAGTAACAAGGACAATATAGGTAGTTGTTTAGTGACTGCCTCATTTTAACAATCATTTGTCATTACAATGGTGACAAAGAAGTAACTTAACTAATCTTTCCATTTATGAATTTCACAGTTATAGAAAGAAAAGCTGAAGTAAAATCGTAAACACAGATGGTTTCACTTGGGGACCATCTCACTTAGCAACTTTAGCAACTGTGATTGCAAAACAAGGACTACCAATGCTAAACAAGGACTTCATAAACAAGGACTATCATGCTGATGATGGCTTTTCTCAGCACATTTCAATCCATTATTTCTATGCTCGGGCAGAAACACAACACAGCTCTTTTCAAATATTTACAGTAAAGGGACAACAGGAAAAAGTAAAAGTCCCACCATGCTGAGGCATTCTTGCTTTCTATGTTTGTGGCAAAGAAAGTTTCCATCCTACACATAATGCTTTTCATACCAGCAGAAAATTTTGTCAAAATTATAAATCTAAGTATAGAATCCTAACCTTTCTTAAAAATGACTTGAAATTTGAAAGTGTTTACTTGTTTGACTTTGTGGGGCCTCTGAAAGGTTCTCAGATGACCCTTCAAGAACAACTGAGAAAGATGATTAGGAGAATGCATCATTTCCGAATAAATTCATTTAGGTGTTTTTTTTACACAGAATCCTAGGCTGTTCCAAATAGGACTTCCTCTGTTCCTATGAGAATAGTATCATCATAGATAAAGAAACTATATCTGAATGTAGGGTTCAGGCCAAAAATTCTGGAAAGCAAGCTAAGATGCACCTTTTCAATGTAGTCTTCTGAATAGTTTTAGTGATTATATTACTAGATTATTAGTACTTTTTATGCTATAATGCTTGTTTATTTTTTATTTTGATTAATTCAGCATTTTATTATTTTGTTATTAGATGCCATGAACATCACTTCAGGGTAGAAACATGGGGTATCCATCTAAATAACTAATTAATCAAACCAAATCCATGCTTTTATTTACTCCAAGCTTTGGGGGTTTTAGCAGTCTTATTTGGGTTAAGCATTGCTTAAAAACTATTGTCAAACTTACGGTTTTCAAAAACCTACAAATATTTCCTGCTTTATTTCCTGCTTTCCCCTGTACTTTGATTATCTGCCATCAAATCACTGTTGAACCTTAGCAACCACATATATTTTTTCATGATGTCCCCTATACTAGGGGATTGTCACTATTGTACCCTACTATTTAATGGTGATGGTGTAAACTTGAAAAAAAGCCTAATTCTTAATCAGCTTCAGTGAATAAGTAAAGAAGGTGATCTTGCTAAATTGAAGTTTTAAAAACAAGGATTCACAAGACATAGTACTCTAGATATAATTGCACTGTAACACCCACAATTTCTCACTAATGGCCACATTGACAAGGAATGATGGGTGCTGGTTCAATAATATGTGGAGATTGCTGGTCCTTATTTTAAAAGAATGTTTCAGACTTTTGGCTCAGAATTAAGAAGCTTACTCCTCAAATGAATTTCCTTCCCCACCCTCTAATTTTAATTTAAAGGAAAAGAAACAGAAAGTAAAAGCTATTGAAAGATACAGGGAGTTTATGCTTGCTGAAATTTAAATTTAAACAAATTAAATTGTATATGCTTTGTTAATTTTCTTGATAAAAACAGAAGATCCCAGAAAGTATAAACGAATGCTATCTGCCCACATGGAGAAACTGGTGGCTTTGGGAATGATCCACACGCTCACAGCAGGCACTGAAAGCTGGACGGCTGAGCATGTGGAAGGCCAACTTACGCCATTTTAATATCATCATGGGAGGCATTTGGAGCGACCCCCAGGATCTTGTAATAGTCTATTCCATCTTTTGTCCATCCTTCAAAGAGGATGGAAGGCACCCTGGAAGACCTTGGCAAACTCATGTAAGCTGGGAAGAAAAAGAAAATAACGGTCTTTGAATGAATGGGTACACTTTACATCTATTAATCTTTTCCCACTGCTGAACTTTAAGTGCTATCCGCCTATGGTGAGATCAATATAACACTACAATAATATGATGTCTTTTATCCACATTGCCATACTTACCTTGTTTCTATTGTCTCTGCCTTGAGTCAATGCGGCTGCCTCCTCTCAAGGCAACGGGTGACAAATTTATTATGGAAAGGAAATCCAGCCTTCCCTGCCATTCAGCCTTGCCTTGTTCCTCACACCCCAACCTCACAGCCACTTCCAGGGCAAAAGGTGAAAATTTACGCTAAAACGAAAAGTAATAAACTTGACAAAAAGGTCGAAATTGGCCAAAAGCAGCAGCCCATTCAGGTGAAGGTTTCTTTTAGATGACAGAGATGTCACCCTTAATGAAGAGGAGATTCTTCCTTCTGTGTGACTGCCACTTTTATCACAATGTGAATTAAACAGCAAGCCAGTTGAAATGATAAATAAGCGGAGGGGGGGAGCACAAAATCCTAGGTTTCATTAATAGAGGGATAGAACAAGATCACGTCAAGTTCTAGTACCGCTTTACAAAGCCTTAGTAAGACCACGATTATAGGAATTGGATATGCCTAGAGTTTAATGAAAAGAAGGATTAAGGGAGACATGATAGCAGTGTTCCATATTTGAGAAAATTGACTTGTGGCCATTTTTGACAGCTGATTGCTCTTGGAAATAAAGTCCACCATCAAGAGGATGATGGAGGTACCACGTTTTTGTGGGTTTTTATGATTTTATGCTTTTGGTTTTATTGCTGTGAGCCACCCAGAGTTATGTTTAAGATGAGCAGTCATACAAATCTTTAAAAAAACACAGGACGATACAGAAAAAGAATTATTATCAGGGCATATCTGCAGTATGTTAGGTATAGGTCAGGGGTGTCAAACTGGCAACCCGTGGGCCAGATATGTCATGCGCAGGCCATGCCTATCACGGCTCCACAAAGGAAAAAAAGTCACAATACGTCATGATACGTTATGGTACGTCATGATATGTCACGTGACACGAACAAGTTTGACACCCATGGTACAGGGGGATAAAGTTCAAAGACTTATTTAAATTCTGAACTTCTTGAATCAGCTTGGCTCATTCATTTAACTGTAGCTGGTCCGCACTCAGAGCAATTGCAAAGCAGATAGAAATACAAAAGTCAAAGAAAAGTTTGAGAATCGGAGGAAATCTCGACAGGTTGGAAAAAAAAATCTGCCAGATAGAGCCACATCATAAAAACGAAAAGTAGGGTATTTTAGCAGTGAATTGTTTTGCCAAAATCAAGTGTGATAATAAATTACCGGTATCAGTATCGTCTTTTCTTAAAAGCCATAACCTTATCTCTCCTCCTGTTTGACAGCCATGTTTTTTTCTTAGTTAGAATTTTAAAGATTGCTAGAAGAACATAAAGCCCTTGTACACATAAAAATTGTTTTAAATAATGGGACAAGGACGGCAACAGTTTTCCATGCCAAAGGTCACTTATGTCTCCTCACATCTTTCCTAGGAATCTTGAGTAGGAGTGTTGAAAGGAAAAGAGGAAGCAGTGAAATTTCCTTTTTTTCCAAACAATAGATTATTACACATTTTAAGATTATATTGTCATTAGCAATGAGAAACCAAAGATCTGGTTCCTAGTCAGATAATTAACTTGCTAGTGAAGACCAGTTTACTGATTTCTTGTCATTAATGGCAGAGGAAATCAGTGATCCATTTCCCACTGTAATCCAATAGAAAAAATGAGCAGAGATCTTCACAGCCCTGAGTATTTTGTGAATGAAGATTGCCCTTGCTTTCAAATGAGTATTAAGGCCCTCTCCTACAGAAACAGTGAGTGGAGCCTTATTGAAAGGCCAGTGTTTTAAAGACAAACACTTTCAGCCACAATTTACAACAACCGAACTGATGAAATTTATGTCCTACCTTACGGTGCTAAAAAGATTTTCCTGTGTATTATCTTTTTCTCATGTAGGAAGAGTTATAATCTCTGAAGACTACTTTCCTGGGGTATGACAGGGAGGGGTTAATTGTGATGTCAGGGGCACTATCACTTGCATTCAGGTTTTGTGATTGGTTGTCCACAAGTAATAAACACAGTGTAAGGGAAATTCCATACAATTGTTTGTTGTATGTGTGTTTCTAAAGACAGCTTCAAAAAATCCACTCTGGATTGCCACAACTGCCAATAATCTTGGACTGGGACTCAGTCCAAATTATGGCTACTGGTAAGTAGTGGGCTCTTAGGTGCAGAAATGAATAGACGAGGCTGAGTACAGGATAACTCATACTTTATTTCTTGCTAGAACTGTACTGAAGCATGGGCTGCAACCAGCCGCAATATATAGTCTAGTCCCTAGGCGGCAGCCAATAGGTTTGAACCCACTCTTGCCGCCTGGGGCTAGCCAATTGCAGAACAAGAGACAGTTAGTCTGGGTTGCTGGAGAACCGTTAGCTGCTCTAGCAACCCACGTGGTGTATCACCAAAAACCCAGTACATAACACCCCTCCCCCCTTAGATCAAACTATGACAACCACAATTAGTCTTGACAGTTGTCAAGACTTATTAATCAACACACACAATAAAGTGATAAATAATAAAAAATAATAAAATAATATAATCACTGTGGACTACAATGAGATTAAACAATGTCTCAATGATCAGGCTTCCATTTGCGGAAATAGGCAGTTACACAAACTCTAGTTTCTGTAGTTTAGTGGCAACAGGTTTTACAACAATATACATCACTTTATTTTACAATGTAATCTGCAAGATATGAAGGAGGCTTGTGTGGCCTAGAGGAACGTCTTGGAGTTCCCATCACTTTGCGGTCTACCAGCTTACCCAGTGGGCTGGGTAGATTCCTGTCCCTTTGTGCTTCTGAGTCAAGGGTGTCAGAATATGTTGTTGAAAAAATGGTTTGTTTAACAGAGTATTATTAATACACAGTGGAAGTTGTACTGGGACTTTTAGGCAAACAGTAATGCACTAACACGAGTTTTATAACTTATTTTTACTCAGACAACAAAAAGAAACACAGTAAGAAATAGTCCAAGTATCAATCCAGTATCATGCACATAAAAGTCAGTCCATAAAAACATAGTATCAAAATACAAAAGCTGCTTACCAATATCAAAAACAATATACACTGTAGCAAGCAGTTGATTCTTGAGAGAATAAATATCAAGTTAGCAAACAAGAGAACAAGAGGTATCCAAACACTAACATCAAACACATATACAAGAGCAACTATGTGTAACATCTAACTCTCTTTTATGTGGAATAATTACAGCCACACCCTTAGGCCGTTTAACTCCTTAAAGGTGCTTTTACTCCATTATATAATATTGTCACCCAAATCAAATTTAATCTCTAACAATCTCCCCTTTTGGGTGGCATATTATACATATATTTTTACAATCTCAAATTACACATATCACAAACAGATTTATGCTTTATAGCACCCTGAGCTTTAGTAAACTGGTCAGCAATATTATCTTCAGTTGCACAATATTCCAGTTTAATCAAATTATCTTTAACACATTGTCTGACATTTAGATACCGTAGATCCGTATGTTTTGATCTAGTTTTCACTGCAGCATTAGTTGCTAATTTTATAGCTGCTTGATTGTCTTCATACACTTTTATTGGTTCATTACAATTTAAACCCATATCAAACAATAATTGTTTCCATACCAATAGCTCAGTACATAATAAAGATAGACAAGAAAATTCGGATTCAGTTGTTGATAAGCTTATATGCTTCTGTCTATTAGACCTCCATCCTACTAAAGCGTTTCCCAATAATACAACCAATCCTGAAGTGGATTTCCTGGTTACAGTATCAGATGCAAAACTAGCATCTGCAAATGCTTTTAGTTCCAATTCCTTTGTTGGCTCTAGATATAGAGAATAATGTATGGTGTGTTTCAAATATCTTAAAACTCTTTTCGCACCTTGCCAACATCTGGTTGTAGGATTCTCACAATATCTAGCTAAATGATTAACTGTAAATGCTATGTCAGGTCTTGACCAATTACATAAATACATCAAGCTGCCTATTAATGATTGATATATCTTTTTATCAAAGACATTGCTGTTATCTGCTAAACTCTCAAAACCTTGAACCATAGGTGTTTTTACTGGTTTACAGTTTTCCATATTATAACGTTTCAGCAAACCATTAATTTTCTTAGCTTGAGACAGTTTAAATCCTTTACTAGTCCTGACAATATCCAGCCCTAGATAATGACTAATAGCTCCTAGATCTTTTACTCTAAATTTTCTTTTTAACCCTGAAATTATTCTTTCAGTTTCTGTTTCATCTTTTGCTATAATAGCAATATCATCAGTGAATAATAATAACAATTATAATTCACTATTTTGCTGTTTTATAAATAAACAAGGATCTGCAATACTAGCTTTAAATCCCAAACTATTTAACTCTTTTACTAAACATCTATTCCACTCATAACCTGACTGTTTTAAACCATACAAACTCTTATTCAGTTTCCAACAGTACCCTACCTTACTTTCTATTCCTGATGGAACTTTCATATATATATCATGGTTTAATGTTGCATGCAAATAAGCAGTTTCAATATCTACATGTTTTATACTATAATTCTTATTTGCTGCCCAAACTAAAGCAGCCCTAAGAGTGGAAGCTCTTAACGTTGGGGAAAATACTACATCATAATCACTATTATTCTGTGCAAATCCTTGAGCAACTAATCTTGCTTTATGTATTACCTCTCCTGTAACACTTTCTTTCAGTTTAAAAACCCATTTACATCCAATTAACTTTTCTGTTTTAGGTATTTTAACCTCTTGATAAACATTAAGATCTTGCAAAGACTTTATTTCTTTATCCATAGCTACTTTCCAATTCTTTCTTTCATTCTCAGGATACATTTTTATTTCTTCAACATTAGAAGGTTCAATGTCTATTTGACAAATTAAACCTGCCTCGAAACGATCAGGCTGTCGTCTTTCCCTGTTAGACCTTCTGAGAATTATTGGACTTATAGGTACATTTACATTATTATCTTCTTCCTCTCCTGTCTCCACTATCAGTGGTTCTTGTTTGATCTCTCTAGCAGGTTCCTCCTCTTCTTTATCACTTTCATTTGAGGAGTTAGTTAAATCTTGTTGAGGAATATATACAATATCTTCTACCCTTTCCCAGCCTGACTGTTCTTGAAAAACAGCGCTAGAACTACAATAAATGTTTTTAGTACCTTTCTCCCAGAACCGATAAGACTTATGGTTTAACTCATAGCCAACAAAAAATAATTGTTTAGCTCTATGTTCTCCTTTATTTCTTATTGAACTTGGAATATGTACCCAAGCAGGTGTCCCAAATGTGTGAATATAACTAAGATTTGGTTTTCTCTTATACCATAAGGTATAAGGAATTTTACCTGTAGCTGAACTAACCACATTGTTTAAAATATGATTAGCACATTTTGCTGCTTCTCCCCATAAGCTATCAGGTAAACCAGAATCTTCAATCATAGATCTAATCATAGCTTGCAATGTGTGGCCCCTCCGTTCAACAAATGCATTATGCTGAGGTCTATAAGGAGCTGTACGTCTATGCTCTATTCCCTCTGAAACTAACAGCTCATTAAACTGTTTATTAACAAACTCAGTTCCATTGTCTGTTATTATGGTTTTTACATTTAACTGAGTTTTCCTTTGTACAAACTTGAGCCAATTAGATATTGTTTGTATAGTTTCAGTTTTTGACGTAAGGAGATAACAGAACCCATATCTGCTATAATGGTCTAGAATATTTAATATGTAGCAAGCACCCCCTAAACTGGGTTTCATAGGACCTATCAAATCCATAAATACCAGTTCTAATGGAGTTGTGGTTTTAAATCCATCTAACCTATTAGCTGGTGCTGCCCTGCTCTTTTCTCTACCACATACGTTACACTGTAGATATTTCTTACAAGCCTTTAACTTAAACCCATTAGACAAAGCTACAGTTCTTTTTAGTGTATTAAAATTCACATGACCCAATCTTCTATGTAATAAATGAATACATTCATCATGTGGTTTTTGATTTGTACAAGTAGTAGCCATTATTATAGGATCATTGCTAATTACAAACAAACAGTCTTTCATATTAGCTATTAAGTTCACTTCATTCTTTTGAATAAGACATTCCTCCCCTTGGAAAGTAACTTTAAAACCTGCTTCCAATAATGCCTTAACTGATAATAGATTATAATCACATCTGGGAACATATAGCATTTCCAAATTTTGTTTTAAAAATGAACAGTAAACCTTACCCTCTCCAGAGACCTTGACTCTCCAGCCATTAGTCATAGAAATATATTTTTTACTAGACCTTATATTCTCAAAATCCCTTTTTATTTTTGAAATACAGTGTGTAGCTCCACTATCTACCACCCACCAATTGTGGTTATTAGTAGTTCTATTAGCTACAGCTACATTAATCAGCTTTTTATTCTTTCTATGGCTTTCCTTTCTCTGACAATTACTATTCTGACAAAACTTAGCAATATGTCCCTTTAACCCATAATTAAAGCATTTCCTTAAAATATAAGCAGATTCAGTCTTCTTTATTTCTTGTTGCAATGGCTCTCTCAACTGTTTTCTCTCCATACGACATCTTGATTCTTCCAACAACCTTCCAGTTATTGAAGAAACAGTTAGGTCTTCTTTGGACAAAACCTCCAAGGACGATACAAAGGCATCGTAGCTCTCATCCAATGATGATAAAATGATGTAAACCTGGTGAAGCTCTGAGAAAATAAGTTCTTTTTCTTGCAGTTCCAACAAAGTTGCTTTTATAAAGTTAAGGTGAGCTAACATATCGCCATTCTTTTCCAGTCTAGCTCTAAATAGCTTTCTGGTAAGATTTATATGAGCACCAACACTGTCCCGAACAAAAATCTTTTTCAACTTAGCCCAACATTTAGCAGCAGATTCTTCTCCACGCACATGGACTAGCTGTTGGTCTCCTAATGTTAGCCTAATGATAGATAAAGCCTTATCATTGTCTTTATTGAAGTCTACAATCTTCTTGTTATCTTCTTCATTAGTTGGATCCCAGGCAGTTACATCAGGAGGATTATGGACTATTTTCCAAAGACCTTGATTTTGTAATAGCAAACTACATTGTGTAGACCAGGATACGTAGTTTGACCCATTAAGCCGGGTAATGCAGAATGGATTGAATAGTCCTTGTGCCATTGTCTGAATTTGAAAACTCAGTTAGGAAATATAAATACAATACTGTGCCTGTCCTCAGCACCACACTGGATCTGGGCCCATAACCATTGTCAGAATATGTTGTTGAAAAAATGGTTTGTTTAACAGAGTATTATTAATACACAGTGGAAGTTGTACTGGGACTTTTAGGCAAACAGTAATGCACTAACACGAGTTTTATAACTTATTTTTACTCAGACAACAAAAAGAAACACAGTAAGAAATAGTCCAAGTATCAATCCAGTATCATGCACATAAAAGTCAGTCCATAAAAACATAGTATCAAAATACAAAAGCTGCTTACCAATATCAAAAACAATATACACTGTAGCAAGCAGTTGATTCTTGAGAGAATAAATATCAAGTTAGCAAACAAGAGAACAAGAGGTATCCAAACACTAACATCAAACACATATACAAGAGCAACTATGTGTAACATCTAACTCTCTTTTATGTGGAATAATTACAGCCACACCCTTAGGCCGTTTAACTCCTTAAAGGTGCTTTTACTCCATTATATAATATTGTCACCCAAATCAAATTTAATCTCTAACAAAGGGGATTCGAAACACTCTGGCTAGCCTCTCCAGGTTGGCCCACCCCAGAGTTGGTCTGTTTGGCAGAGTAGGCACAGCGGTTGCTGAAGTTCGGTTGGCTCGCTTTGTCAGGGGGTCCTTGTTGCACTCCCGTGCTCCCCAGTTCTCCCTCTGATTCCATCTCCGTTGAGAAGGAAAAACCCTGGTAGTCCAAGTGAGGGCTGGCTTGGCTGCAACTTTGAGGACCTTGGGAGGGACTTATGACGCAGTCCTCACTTAGTGGCCATTCTGGAAACCTTTTCCTGAGCTGATCAATGTGTCTTCTGACCAGTCGCCCTCCCTCCAACCCCACTTCATAAGAAAGGGTCCGGATGCCTTGGTGATTTGACCAGGAACCCACAAATTCCCCTGACCATAGTTCCTGACCCAAACCCAATTGCCCATGTGCAGCCCCCTTGGGGGTTTTGGTCGAGAAGCTTCTGCTGCCACTCTGTCTGGATGCAACCTGTCCAGTTTAGTAATCAAACACCTCCCCCAACGAAGTTCTGCAGGACTTTTACCTGTGGCCTTGCAGGGTGTAGAATGCTGGCAGAGTAAGAAATCTGCCAATCTGTGATGCCAGTCACCTGTGACAATGCGCTTGAGTGCTTCCTTTGTTGTCCTCACCATGTGTTCGGCTTGACCATTTGAAGACGGATGAAACAGTGCAGACGTTGCATGTCTGATGAGATTAGCTGTAAGGAAAGCCTGAAATTCGGCAGCAGTGCATTGGGCCCCATTGTCAGAAACTAAGACATCAGGCAACCCATGTGTTGCAAAGAGTTTTCTCAGCATCTGGATGGTCCTAGCAGTAGTCAGGTTAGGAACTGGAATTACTTCCAGCCATTTGGAGTGGCTATACACTACTATCAGGAACAGCTGCCCCTGAAAAGGCCCAGCGTAGTCTATGTGAATCCTAGACCAGGGAGTGTGTGTTTCCTCCCACCTGTGAACTGGGGCCTGAGGAATTTCAGGCCTAGTTTGCTGGCATGTATAACAACTATGGACTTGACCCTCAATGGCCTTATCAAGGCCTGGCCACCAAAGGTAGGTCCTAGCTAAGGCTTTCATTCTGACAATGCCTGGATGGCCTTCATGTAATGATTGTAAGACCCTGTCTCTTAGGGAAGTGGGAATTAGGACTCTGTTTCCCCATAAAATGTACCCTTTCTTTGCAGACAACTCATGACTCCTGACAAAATAGCTTTGAAATTCTGAGCCCGGACTTTTTTCTAACCAGCCCGTGTATACCAATGACAACACTCTATTAAGTATTTTATCTGTGGCAGTTTCAGCAGCAATGTCCCCTGCATGGAGGGGAAACTCAGGTATGTCCTGTATGGACAGTATTCTAGCAGCAGGAGCTGGATCTGGATCCATTAGTGGCAGTGGTAGTCTACTGAGGCTATCAGCATGGCCCATTTCCTTTCCTGGTTTATGAATTAATTTAAAATTGTATGCAGACAGAAAAATAGACCTTCTCAACATTCTTGGAGATAGTATGTCGGGGGTTTGTTTGTCTATTGTGAACAGTCCCAACAGAGATTTGTGGTCAGTGTAGACAGTGAAATCCCTGCCATATAAATAGGGAATTTTTTAATTCCAGCAACTATGGCCAGGGCCTCTTTGTCAAATCTGGGCATAGTTGTGCTTAGCAGAGGATAAGGTTCTTGAGTAAAATGCTATAGGAACCTGTTTTCCATTTTTTTCTAAGTGCCTTAAGACTGCCCCCACCCCATAGGGAGATGCATCTCATGCAAGACATACATCAGCGTATTCTTCGCACACTGACATGAGGTCTGCAGTTTGTGTCCAGTTTATGCCAGTAATCTGAATATCTAAGGCAGACATGTCAAAAACAAGGCCCGGGGGCCGGATCCAACCTGCGAAGTGGTTTCATGTGGCCCGCGAAGCCATCCTAGAAACAGAAAGGGAACAGCTCCCACTGCCTTGGCCCTGGCCCAGAGACCCTCCTTCTGCCAGATACCCTCAGATCTGTCCCATACCTGCCCAGGCCCCCATAGGCACCCTTGATGCGAACGATGTAGAGCTGGCCATGCCCCCCCAGTAGGCCATAAGCACTTTAGCCATGCCCCCCCAGTAGGCCATACCCACCCAGCCCCTTGAGGGCAACTGCAATGCTGATGCGGCCCTCAATAAAATTGAGTTTGACACCCCTGATCTAAGGCATCAAACCAATCAAGTCCAATGAGACTTGTTCTCTGGCCCCCTACTACTATTAAATCCAGGTGCCCCCAAAACCCTTTAAATTTTACCAGTACAGTAGGTTCACCCTTAACTTTAACGTGAGCATTTTGAAAATCTGTTAAAATGATATCTGAGGGTCTTAATTTGGCCCAATTGTTACTGCGCCTACACACAAAGTTGAATGTGTCTTGCGAAATGATTGAGACTGCAGAGCCGGAGTCCAACTCCATCTTACATGGAACTCCTTGTAGTTCTACCAAGAGCTTAAGTTTGGGTTTGAGAGGGCGTCGAGCCCCAGTGTGGCATATGCTTCTCCGGCTTCTGATGAATCCCACACTTGAGAGAGGGGGAGGGAAAATGCCTCTTCCCTCCAGCGTGTGCTGCCAACCCCTTGAAGACTTCAGCTTTTAATCGACGAAGAAGGATCCCACCTTCATCCCCACTGTTAAGTAGTGGGCTCTTAGGTGCAGGAGTGAATAGACAAGGCTGAGTACAGGATAACTCATATTTTATTTCTTGCTAGAACTGTACTGAAGCATGGGCTGCAACCAGCCGCAATATATGGTCTAGGCCCTAGGCAGCAGCCAATAGGTTTGAACCCACTCTTGCCACCTGGGGCTAGCCAATTGCAGGACAAGAGACAGTTAGTCTGGGTTGCTGGAGAACCGTTAGCTGCTCCAGTACATAACAGCTACCATAAGAGCTGGTGGATCATTCTGTTGTGTTCTTTCTGAGGAAGTCTTGCTGGCTAGTTCCTGTGGGGGCTGATTTACCAAGGCTGTCTGTTCCTGTTCTCATTAATCCCTGTGCCTTACCTTTGCATTTCCAGAGGTTTGCATGCATGGAAGTCTTCACTTTCTGCCCCACTCACCTTTCCTACCTTATATCTCTTCACACTAGCACAGATCCTTTCTTTTAATTTTTCATTTCTAGTATGGTCATTGCTCTCATGTTACAATAATCAAAGCACTAGAGAACAAATTATTCTCTGGATCTCACAATATTTTTCATGGAAGCTTTGTTGCAAAGAAGAGTGGACAGTTCAGATTCATATGTCTTCCAAAAATAAAGGAATGGGAAACTTCGCTTTGTAGTACAGGAGAGGATGGGAAAGCAAGGAACATATTGCACCAGCCTGGCAAGAAACTGGAAGGGCTTCTGCTACTTTTCTTTACAATTATATTTCTCTATACATATATATTATAAAATACTTTCTGTCATTTCTTTTGACAGTAGTCATTTTTATAAATATTTATATCATCCACAGCTGTTTCCACTTTATCATTCCACAAAGCATAATTTTACATATTTGTTTTTATGTTACCCATTAACTCCACACACTTATGTAGCACTTTATAATTTTTTCATACTGTTGCAAGCAGCTTCCATGTCAAATCTTTCCTTGAATCTACTTTCAAATTAATATCTAGAGACATTAATCTGTCTTCTAATACTTTTTCACACAGGACTCTATACTTCCTGAAACTTATGTTTTCATTTTCATTTCACTTTTTTCTTGCATATCCACTTGTCCAAGAATATCTGTGCCTGTGTGCCTGTGTATACACAATGGCACACATACACACACACGTGTGTGTGTGTGTGTATACAGTATTATATATACATTATATATATATATATATATATATATATATATATATATATATATATATATATATATATATATATATATATATATATATATATATATATATATATATATATATATATATATATATAATGTATAATGTATATACACACAAACACACACAGAGAGAATACTATATATACCAGGGGTCGGCAACCTGAAAAAGCAAAAGAGCCACTGGGAACCGGTTCCATCACACATAAAAAAAGTGGGAGCCGCATGCGTGCATCCACACACGCGCATGCGCAAAAAAGTTTTGCGCATGCGCAAAACATTTTGTTTCTTGTGCGTGTGCAGACGCGCTTGCGCGGTTGCCACTTTATGTGTGATGGAACCGGTTGCACGGCGGCAACAGCCCGTTTACAGAGCCGACATTAATCTGGCACCCAATCAAACGGTCAAAGCGGGACGAGATCGGGCTTTTGCCCTTCGGCCGAAGGCGAGGCGCTCGCCTCTAGTTGCAGACCTGGCAAACGGGGGATAGCCAGAAGTTGCACGGGGCCCGCTACGAGTTGCTTCAAGGGAGTCACTTCGGGGAAAGGCAACTTTTTTCCCCCGGCTCCGCAAACGAAAAGCACTGCGCGCCTGAGTCTCAGAGCACGCCTGAAGGGGAAGTGAGAATCCAGGCGACGGGGAGGCCGAGTGTGTGTGTGTGGAGGGGGGGTGTTCATTCTCCCCATTTCTCACAACCAGGTCGCAAGGGGTTTTGCCCTCGTTGCCTGTGGACGCACAGGACATGTCCTCCGTCCCAGCCACACTCAAAAAAAAAAAGTTCCTCCTTAGCCAAGCGCCTCGGGAAACAGCATCGGCGGCAAAGATGGGCGAAGATGAGAGACGTTTCCCCTCATGTAAAACGCCTAGTCTAGTGTTATACTGTGTTCCTTTCGGGGGGCGAGGTGGGGGAGTGGAAGGAGGGGAAGGGGAATCCATTTTATTTTATTTTAAAGGAAATGTAAGCTTGTTTGTCATCAACATCAGACCGCGACAAGCCTGACTGGCTTCTTTTAAGCCCCCGGCGGAGGGCCGCAATCAATGCCTTAATCATGGCTTTTAGCATTTCCCTTGCAAATCCGCGCCGTTTGGACTTGTCACCGGGCGCGTGGATGGTGCCAAAGACACCACATTCAAGGCTTTCCAGGAAATAGTTGCGTAGGGCGCTCACCATTACCACCATCAAAGCGTAAAACAATTAAAACAACTTGGGAAGCTTGCCCGTGGGCTGCATTTAGAAGGATTTGGGGGCTTTTGTGATTTGCTTCACCTACAAGTGCCTTAACCATGACTAGCCCATGGCTCCAATTCAACAAAAAACGCTCTCTCGGTGCCTTCCAGATGCGCGAAGGTCACCCTGACTACAACCAGCCTGGGATTTGGAAAGGCTTCCCAGGTTATTGGGACAGACTGGCTCAAATACCTGGGGTAACATTTTTCAGGAGGAGGATCCTTATGTCCACCTCGATAGGGCATCTTCCCTTCACAAATCTTCCCTTCCCTTCCAAGCGGGAGCCCCGCAGCAAATGACCAGCGTTTGGACAGCGTGTGAATGGGCGAGCGTCGCCGTCCCCAAACAATGCAATTCCTTGCAGCGATGCGGACAAGAGGGAAAGGAAGCCCAGCGGCCAGACTGCACTCCCGCCCCGCCTCCCCAAGGGCTCGCACATGTTACCTAATGGCTTGCGCGCGGCCTCTCGGGAGGTTGCTGCCCCTTGTGAGCCCGCTGGCTGACGCTGGCTTCATCTCTCTCTCTCTCTTCCTTCTTCCCTCCCTCCCTCCACCCCTCCCTCCCTCGGTCTCCCCCTCCCCCTTTTCCGGCTCAGCCCCAGGTCACCAGGAGACCAAACGGGGACATCATGGCAGAGCGGAGGAGACACAGGAAGCGGATCCAGGTACCGGGCTGGCTTATCTCCTCCCTCTTTTCGCAACCGCTCTGCGGGATGAGTTTCCTTTTTCCTTCTGGCTCACCCCCCCTCCCCTGCCCGGTCACCCTTCCCTCCCTCCCCCCCTCCGCCTCCTCTGAGGCCGCCGCCAGTCAGCATCTCTCCTGCCATTTCTGCGACTTTTCCGTCCCCCCGCCGCCACTCCCCCTTCCCCGCGGGGCCGGCTGCATCCGGGGCCTTCTTCCTCTGGAGGGGAAATCGTGGCCCCTCCAGTTCCCGCTTCTCTGGGCCGAGCGCCGCCTTGAAGGTTTGGAGAGCTGCGCGCACACCTCCACCCGTTCGGAGGTGACTGGGAGCCGCAGGAGATGGCTCAAAGAGCCGCATGCTACCCCGCACATGCGTGCTAGTCGTTTCCGACTCTAGGAGCCGGTGCTCATCTCCGTTTCAAAGCCGAAGAGCCAGCACTTGTCCGAGGACATCTCCGTGGTCATGTGGCTGGCATGACTAAACGCCAAAGGCGCACGGAACGCTGTTACCTTCCCACCATAGTGGTCCCTATTTTTCTACTTGCATTTTTACGTGCTTTCGAACTGCTAGGTTGGCAGAAGCTGAGACGAGTAACAGGTGCTCACTCTGTTACGCGGCACTCGGGATTCAACCCGCCAAACTGCCGACCTTCTGATCGACAAGCTCAGCGTCCTAACCCACTGAGCCACCACGTATGTATATATATATATATATATATATATATATATATATATATATATATATATATATATATATATATATATATATTAACAAACAAATGAACACTGGGATAGAATTATATATATTTCTTGAGTGTTTTGAGCACCCTGTCGACCCAAATATGGGCAAAATCTTTTTTTTAATAGCTTGATGTGTGTGTGTGTGTACACATACATACATATATACATATATCATAAACATATATAATTATTTTTGTTCTTTCATTTTATTTGCTAACTCTTTACCATTTATTCCTCTTATGTTCCAGGTTGCAATCTTCAGTATGCCATGATTGACACCAATAGGATCCATAAGATACTGACTTCCACCACCTATTATAACTTTAATCAATCAAAACTTTCATATAACATTTTTAGCATTTGAATAAGTTTTTTTTCCTTTTTTTCCTTTTTTATGTAATATTAGTATTGCTTGTAGTTACTTCATATGAGCTAGAGTGCGATAGACTTAATAGTTTATTGTTATTAGCATATGGATATTTATGATTGTTCTTTGTGTTTATACCTTGTACTTAGCTCTGGGAAGTCAGGGGGGGAGGGGAGAATGGGGGGGGAGGGATCGGGAGGGTTAGGTTGGGGTGGGTGGAGGGAGGGGGGATTGTTAAAGATAAAATGTATTTTAAATCTTTTCAATAAAAAAAACTTTCATATAACATTTTAAATAAGAAACAGTAAACTAAATTACCAAGCTTAATTATGCCCATGCCACATGCAATAGTCCTGCTTATGAAAAAGGCAGTCCTGTCAGTTTGACAGTTTGGCAAGTATGCCACAAGCACATTATGCCCATTTTTGTCCCAAGCAGACTATTCCATGGAAGCCGTGCTCTTTAATCTAGACCAGTGGCCCTCAACATTTTGGGCACCAAGGACAATTTCCATGGAGGATGTTTTTTTCCACAGAAGTGGTTTCGTGTGCTGCATGGGTCCCACACGTCTGCAAATGGGTCAGTTTGTTGCCTGGCTCCTGGCAGGCTGCAGACTGGTGCTGGGGACCCTATCTAGAGGCTTCCCTTACAAGCCAATAGAATACTTTGCTTTATTGATATTATTCATATTATAAGAAGCTTCCCACTCAAATATCATGACTACATTCTTTTTTTCTTTTGAAAAACATAGGTATCTCTTCCAAAATGGATTACGTAAGAATACTGAAAACAAAATCACTGTTCCCAACCTTTATTAAACAGCCCATTGCCCTTTGCTTGTCTCCTTCCTAATGGATCCCATAATTTTATGTTCTCTCTATACTGGTAGCTAAGTAAACGTAGAGGAACTTGATTTTGCCCAAGAATCTTCATCAGCCATAGTGGAATTGATTTGTTACATGTGAGGGTGATCCTGTTCCCTTTGGCAAAGAACTTATGTTTAAGTTCTGATTAAGGGTTTCATTAATCCTTCAGTATTTTCCTCCTCTTCTTTCCCCCTCTGTTTTAAAGACCATCTTCTTACTAGCCAGTCTCCCCCTGCACACTGGTGCGTGATTTCATCTAGAATCCACTTGGTATCTATTGGTTGATTAATTCTTCTCATCTGGGTCTTCATAGTATTCACACCAGTCACAGGATGTGTTCCTCCTGACTTACCGCCAGTATATGAGGTCTGATTTATATGCAAGTTGCTGCTAGAATTCGTCAATATGGGATTCATCATACTCAGATTGGAACTCATCATCTTGGTGACACTCACTGTCTGTTTGAGAATTACTGTCCTCTTCAGGAGATTCTCCTCCTGCTGCGTTGTTTGTATTTTTAATAGGGAAGATGCGCCTCACCTTAAGAACCTTACGGTTAGGATCAGAGTCATATTCGTCGTAAGTAAACTGAGGTAAGGACCTATACCTGATGGGCACAGTATGAATAAAATGCCCTCCTGTTTCCCTAATTGGTATTCTGTCAGCTGGCACACCTGCAAAAAAGAAGGAAGTTCTGATATTAGCATTCAAGTTCATGCCCTCATCTAGAAACAAATGCCCCATTTTTAAATGTCAATTAGAACATAGGAACTTGCCTTGCCCTGAGTCAGATTATGCTAGAGTCTTCTGGCATAAAGCGGTCTATCCTTTCCAAAAACTCATATTTTTACTAGGAATGCCAGGAACCAAACCTCCCAAGTCAGGTTTGCTGTTTTAGAGAGCATGTGGTTTATTATGGCACAAAGAAGAAGGAGTCAACTTATTCTCCAAAGCACCTGAAGGCAGAACAAGAAGCAATGGATAGAAACTAATCAAGGAGTGAAGCAACCTAGAACTAAGGAGAAATTTTCTGACAGAACAATTAACCAGTGGAACAACCTGCCTCCAGAAGTTGTGAATGTTCCAACACGGGAAGTTTTAAAGAAGAGATTGGACAATGATTTGTCTGAAATGGTATAGGGTTTCCTGCCTGGGCAGGGGGTTGGACTAGAAGACCTCCAACGTCCCTTCCAACTTTGTTATTCTGTTATGGCCACCATTGCTGATTTTAGCCATCATTTAGATATCATGGGATCATTGTTATTTTTTTTAACTTGGCAGTTCCTAGAAAAATAAGTCTTTAAATTTCTTAACATTGTTGTCTACTATTTTAGGAGAAATCTTCTCTGATTCAGGGATACATTTAGGAATATTTATTCCAAGCAAATGAAAAACTCAAACAGCTCAATTAAAGAGTCTTTCTGCTAAAACACTTTATAGAGTATTTTCCTCCTGCATCTTGGATTTTCTGTGTCAGAACTCGTATTTTTGCCCACCCACATGTGTTACACTCATGTCTTTAACATATCATATTTCTTATACACTAAATGGAAACAATATATGAGATGTTTGTCCATGTAGGAATAGAACATGGCTCAATGAAAGCACATTAGCTTCAACCTTCAGCCTCTCCAGTCTAAAATCTTGGCAATCTGCTGTGAATGAACGCAAAAATGAGTTAAGTGGATCATTGCATGGAATGAAGCATCCTCTATTTCCTAAATGTTGAACAGGGTGCAAGCAGTAAATATGTGGGGACATCTTCTGAGTGTTGATACATTTAATGAGCAGAAGCAGAATTTCAATACTGTATTTCAAATAAACTACATTCACTCAGAACAGCAGCAGCTCTTTTCCGAACTGCATAAAAATTTCAAACGGATTGGGCTAGAATACATCTCCTTTTATAACTCCTGCTGGACTAAAGCAAAATTCTATGTTTCAGTTTCTTACCATTAACAACAACAGATTTAAGTTCCCCATTTTCTTCAACTTCCACTCGCTCCTGTCCGTCCTCAATAATTCTGGGAAATAAATAATACTTTTTCAGAGATGAAAATCCAGATTCTCTGTTCTAGCTTTTATTTAAACTACAAGAGGCTGTAAATAAGGCCTTGTTTTTGAGAAAGGTAGATGCTTTCACTTTGAACAAAACAATCAGAAACAAAATCAGAAACAAGTGGAGTGGGGGATTTTCCTGCTGCACCCCAAGTCTGCTGGGCTGTGGCAGCCATGACAGAAAGAGTGGGGAAGATGGCTTTTACCAGGTTTTGTGGTCACGTGAATTAATCATTTATAACCACTGCCTACTACTGACAGCAATTTGGGGGAAAGGAATAGTTATGCCACATCTGGAGCTTCTAGTTGGCTTTGAATAATCCCTTCCTCACCTTTTGGTAGTGATTTGTTTGCCATTGATGAAGTTCGTTGAGGAAGAATAAAAACTGAATCCTTTTCCTCCAGCACAGCCAGTGAAAGCCATAGGATCTCCTAAAAAATAAATTGCCAAATTTAGGTCTTGGAAAAAAAGAAAGAAAGAAAGAAAGAAAGAAAGAAAGAAAGAAAGAAAGAAAGAAAGAAAGAAAGAAAGAAAGAAAGGAGAGAGAGAGAGAAAGAAAGAGAGAGAGAGAGAGAGAAAGAAAGAAAGAAAGAAAGAAAGAAAGAAAGAAAGAAAGAAAGAAAGAAAGAAAGAAAGAAAGAAGGAAGGAAGGAAGGAAGGAAGGAAGGAAAGAAAGAGTTAAATAGTGGGTTCTTTGGTGCAGGAATGAAGACGTGAAGCAGCCGTTAGCTGCTCCAGCAACCCACGTGGTGTTTCGCAAGAACACCACTCCCCTCTTAGATCAGGCTATGACAAGCAATTAGTCATAACAATTGTCAAGTCTCATTGTTCAAAAACACTAAAGTAAAGTGATAATAATAAAAAGAAAAAGAAAACAATGTAGGTTACAATGAGATTAAACAACATCTCAATGATCAGGCTTCCATTTACGGAAATAGGCAGTTACAACATAGCACTAGTTTCTGTAGTCTAGTGGCAACAGGTTTTACAACAATATATAGCTCTTTATTTTACAATGTAATCTGCAAGATATGAAGGAGGCTTTTGTGCCCTAGAGGAACGTCTTGGAGTTCCCATCACTTTGTGGTCTACCAGCTTACCCAGTGGGCTGGGTAGACTTGTGTCCCTTTGCACTCCTGAGTCAAGGGGATTCGATGCACTCTGGCTGGCCTCACCAGGTTGGCCCACCCCAGAGTCAGACTGATTGGCAGAGTAGGCACATCGATTGCTGAAGTTTGGTTGGCTTGCTCCTTCAGGGGGTCCATGTTGCACTCCAGAGCTCCCCAGTTCTCCCTCTGGTTCCACCTCAGTTAAGAAGGAAAAGTCCTGGTAGTCCAAGTGAGGGCTGGCTTGGCCTCAAGTTTCAGGACCTTGGGAGGGACTTATGATGCAGTCCTCACTTAGTGGCCATTCTGGAAACATATTGGCATATTGGATATGGTTGCCACCACTCCCCTTACATCTCAGTAAGAGAGCTGCCTTGTAATTTTCCTCTCGCGGCTGGCCATTGCAGTGTGGCATATTGGGTTGCTTTTGGAGTCGGTTGATATCAGGGTCTTCTTCCTCGGAGAGTTCTTCGGTGCATTTGGCATCCTCCTGGTGGACTATTTCTTCTAGCTTTGTCAATTTGGCGGGCTGTACAGTTTGAACGGTGCCCCCGGCAGCTTTGTCAGCCATTACCTCATCTTGCACTTTGGAAAAGGTTAAATTTGGCCTAGCAAATAGTCTCTGCTGAAGCGTTCTGTCCCATAGGCCACAGATGAGCCGGTCTCATAGTCGCTCCTCTAAATTTGAAAACTTGCATAGGCGTGCAGCCTGCCTTAGGCTCACTATGAACTCTGACGCTGACTCCCCGGGAAGCTGCACTCTTTGGTCAAACTTGAACTGCCAAGCCTACAAGTGCCCAGTTAGCCTCTTTTTGATATCTGCGTAAGAGACCGCTTCGATTGGTGTCAGCGCAAAAAGGTTCTCTGCTAAATCAAAGGTAGCAGTGCCACACACACAGAGTAGCGTTGCGGCCTTCAGTTCTTCTTCCGTGATCTGGTTGGCTCTGAAGTAGTTCGCTACTTGCAATAAATATGATGTCCATTCCTATGGGTGTTTCACGTTGAATTCTCACAATTTGCTAACCTTCGACATTCTTCTTGCTGGTTCCTGTGTTTTCCGGATCCTGCTTCAGGCTCAGGGAATGAGTCCACCAAGCACGAGGTCGCTAGCATAGCTTGCTAGCCAACCTTGAGGGGGGGGAATGCCTCTTCCCTCCAGTGTGTGCTGCCTTTCCCTCGAAGACTTCAGCTCTTTAATCAGTGAAGCAGGATCCCATCCTCATCGCCACTGTTAAATAGCGGGTTCTTTGGTGCAGGAATGAAGACGCGAAGCTGAGTACAGGATAACTCATTGTTTATTTCGTGCTGGAACTGTACTGAGGAAATGTCTGCAACTAGCCGCAATATATAGTCTAGCCCACAGGTCAGCAACCCGCGGCTCCAGAGCCGCATGTGGCTCTTTGAGCCGTCTCCTGCGGCTCCCAGTCGCCTGGTGCGCACGCACCTCTTCGAACGGGCAGTGGTGCGCGCGCACCTCTTTGAACGGGCGGAGGTGCGCACACACCTCTGCCCGAATGGGCAGTGGCGCCATCCGTTGGGAAAGCTGCCGCGGCCCGTTTGCAAAGCTTCCACCTTCAGAGGAAGGCGGCAGCCTGCAAACAGGCCGCGGCAGCTTTCCCAACAGACGGCGCCACTGCCCGTTACTAAACTCTACATATTGCAGAGCACACATAACTTGCCAGTTTCTAAGGAAACTGGACAATTTTTCCACTCAAAATGTGCCGCTGAACTAAGTGATGGCAACGGAAATGCATTTCCGTATTTCATTGCGTTTAAGAGGCCAGAGAAGAAAGGCTGGTTTGCTTTTTAATGAGCGCCAAGCAGTTCCTGACGCAACTCGGCTCTCAGAGGCTCCAGAAAAACCAAACCTGTCGGCTGTTTAGCTGGGAAAATTAAGTCCTAGGAGTTCTTTTTATAGCCACAAAGCAGCAGGAAAGTTCAGAGTAGGCGCGGTTGGACCTCTCAGCGCTACCCTTCACGTAGTCGCGCACAGAGGTACCCTTTTTCTGCTTTGGAGAATGTGAGGCTTTGGTGACCGAGGCCGCGATTGCGATCGCGGCGGGTAAGGAAAAGGGAATCGGGCTTCTTTCAAGGTTTTGTCGTGTCTCTGCCACCCCCCTCCACCCAGTCTCACCCCTTGTGTTCTTTCTGCTGCGTGGGAGGCAGAAATACTGGAGCAGCAAGCACTGCCTGAGGGCTGATCGTGCTAAATTTCTGCCTTTCTCGTAGTTATTAAAGCATCGAATGGCACCAAGAAGAGGGGTGGGGTTCTGCCATTTTGTCAAAATGGGAAAATGTCGAATTTGGGGAGCAAGTTCCTCGGAACTCTCCAGGACTTTTTAAATTAAATCAGCACAATACTAGGCTGTGTGGAGAGCTGATGCAATGGAGGAGGGCTGCCAGTTTGTAAGGTTTGGGCTTTTATGTCCTGGGGAAAAGAGCACTTTAACAACAGGATCTTTTCTCGTAAAGAAAAAACAAAAGGCTCATGCTCTGTGTTGCTTTTCTTTCTCCCTGTATTTCTAAGATTACGGAAGCTTTGCCAGAAAAATTTTATGTGGGTGGTTGAAAGATGGCATCACAATAAGGAGGTGACCGTTTGACTGGGTGCCAGATTAATGTCGGCTCTGCAAACGGGCCGTCGCCGCCACGCAACCGGTTCCATCACACATTTAAAAAGTGGCAACCGCGCGCGTGCATCCGCGTGCGTGCGTCCGCGCATGCGCAAGAAACAAAACATTTTGCGCATTCACAAAATGTTTTTGCGCATGCACGTGCATGGACGCACGCACGTGGCTTCCACTTTTTTTATGTGTGATGGAACCAGTTCTCAGTGGTTCTTTTGCTTTTTCAGGTTGCCGACCCCTGGTCTAGCCCTTAGGCAGCACCAATAGGTTTGAATCAACCATTGCCGCCTGGAGATAGCCAATTGCAGCACAGGAGTCTTAAAGTCTGGGTTGCTGGAGAGCCGTTAGCTGCTCCAGCAACCCATGTGGTGTTTCACAAGAGCCCAGTACATGAAAGAAAGAAAGAATGAAAGAATGAAAGAACGAAAGAAAGAAGGAAAGGAAAGGAAAGGAAAGGAAAGGAAAGGAAAGGAAAGGAAAGGAAAGGAAAGGAAAGGAAAGGAAAGGAAAGGAAAGGAAAGGAAAGACACAGTAGGGATTTGTCGTCCCCCTTCAACTAATAGTTGATTTGATCACTGGATGTTTTGGCAATTCCAGTTCAGTGTGTTCTGCCTGGTCCTTTCTTCTTTGAAGAAATCTAATCCATATTTTTCCTGGGGCTGCACAGCCACCCCACCAGCATAAGACAGGCACTGTTTTTTTTAAAGAATTACTACCAAAAATAATAAGAGTGCCCATGCCAATTCCAATATGCCTTTTCCATTTTGGATCTAAATTGCAGCTCATCCTTGATTCTGGCATATTGTGGGGCAGGCAGATTACAGGTAGTCCTCGATTTACAACAGTTCATTTAGTGACTGTTCAAAGTTGCAACATTTTCAAAGTTAGTGAAAAAAGTGACTTGCGATTATTTTTCACATGACCGTTGAAGCATCCTCATGGTCATGTGATCAAAATTCAGACGCTTGGCAATTGACCCGTGTTTATGACGGCTGCAGTGTCCTAGAGTCACGTGATCCCCTTTTGCAAACTTCTGACAAGCAAAGTCAACGGGGAAGCCAGATTCAGTCACCAACCGTGTTACTAACTTAACAACTATAGTGATTGACTTAACAACTGCATCAAGAAAGGTTGTAAAATGGAGCAGAACTCACTGTGTTGCTTAACAACATAAATTTTGGGCTCATTTGTGGTTGTAAGTCAAGGACTATCTGTACATGAATTAGTACAAACAGATAAGACGGCTTTGGGTTTCTCTGAATACCAAACAGCATTACTACTTACCGAAAAAAGGGTCCCTTCCCCCAAAAAATTCCCGAAAGATATCATGGGCACTGCGGAAATGGAACATATATTCAGAACTAACATTGTTCCCAGCAGATCCTCCTGGCCTACCTGAAAGATGTAAAAAAAAAAAGGAAAATATCAGGGCTGTGCACACTTCAAAAATAACTCAGCAGTCTTCCAGAATGCTCCTCTGCTGTTCATTAAAGCCATCTTACTTTTTCTGCACAAACCTGGAAAAAAGGATGGTGGTTCTTGAAGCCTCACAGTGACCTGAGTAAAAGATGGCCTGTTTTAATGAACAGCAGAGAACTGCTGGGCTGTGTGAGTTTGAGGTAAGAATTCCAGAACATGTTTGAAACATGTTTCATCCCAGAAAAGACATTCAGAATAATTAACAAGAGCCTTGGTGGAGCAGTGGGCTGATGCCTCCTTAAGTAACATCAGCTGCCTGCAATTAGTGCAGGTTCGAGTCCCACCAGGCTCAAGGTTGACTCAGCCTTCCATCCTTCCGAGGTAGGTAAAATGAGGACCCAGATTGTTGGGGGCAATAAGCTGACTTTGTAATAATGCCGCTTGGTGTGTGTGTGTGTGAAAGCCCTAATAAGCAGGCATATACATAGAATGAAGGCTATTGCTAAGCTTGTAAGCCGCCCTGAGTCTTCGGAGAAGGGCGGGATATAAATGGAATTAAAATAAAAAATAAAAAATAAATAAAAATTTAGAGATATTAGTTATGTTATGTTTAACTTAAAATAAGAGATTACCTGGTTTAATATTTCTGTCTGTATTGAGGAAAATTAGAGGCATTTCCCCTCCTCCCCCCTTTTTTCACTTTTAAACCTTTTCCCTTTTTGAACTTCCTTCCCTTTTTTTGTATTTTACATTTTCTTGAAATTTAATAAAATATTTTTAAAAGATGTCTAGAATATAAGAAGTGATGGATAGGGAACACAAGGCAGGGACAGCTCTTTTTTTAAAAAAAAACAAAAAAACCCTAAGTTCTGAATATTAGTTGACCCAAGCCAGATGAAATCACAGCACCGTACTAGAGTATCTGTCTCTTGAAACTCTTTTTAAAGAGTTTCCCTTAAAATCATGAGTTTTGTCCCTTTTTTCAACTTCATGTCTCCTGGGCACACCTAAGGTAGAGAAAGAAATATGGCTCCAGTTGTGTTTTCTTCTAGAACTGTGATTGCGTTTGCTTTCTTTGCAATGTCACTTACCTCTTCCCATAAGTCCATCCTTACCATAGATGTCATAGACGTCACGTTTGTTCTCTGTAAGAAAGAAGGCTTGGTTAACATTTACACTAAGCTAGGTTGCTGAACTGGGTTTACATAATGTATGAAACACTGACTGTGGCTTACAAACAATCAGGGCTTTTTTTCTCATAGAACGCTCAGAACGGAGTTCCGGCACCTTTTTTGGATGGAACCTTGTAGGGTAGGCAAGCCGGGTTGTATGACATATGAGAGTTCCGGCACCTTTTTCTTTTACAAAAAAAGCACTGCAAACAATCCTAGCAAGGTTCTTGCTTCACGCTAAATTAAATTCATCCAAACTATTATGGCTTAGCACTGTGTACCCATGTTGGAAAGTAGGACCTCATCTAGCTCTCCATCTGTTTTCAGAAACCCTGTTTTTTTTTTTTTGGCTTGCTTTGTTTTACAGTCTCATCTAGTCACTATACTTATGTGAAATAGTAAATAAATGCAGAAAGTCCTGGCTTGGTACATAAATCACACAAGAATGAATGTGCAGAGCAATGGCACTTTGAACAGACTGCCTTTGTTACAAAGAGTGCAACCACTGCTTGCATGCTGAGCTCAGAGACTTAATCTTGAGGAAAAAATAAGGAATCTGACCAAATGGAATCAGTTGAATGAATGACTTTCCAGAATATTGCTAAAATGGCACCAGCTTCTATGAAATGAACAACAAGTATTGAAAGATGTAGAATAAACGATAGGATTAGCTACCATTGGCTTCTCACATACAGTCATGGCCGAAATTGTTGGCACCCCAGAAATTTTTCCGGAAAATCAAGTATTTCTCACAGAAAAGTATTGCAGGAACACATGTTTTGCTATACACAGGTTTATTCCCTTTGTGTGTATTGGAACACAACAAAAAAGGGAGGAAAAAAAGCAAATTGGACATAATGTCAAACAAAACTCCAAAAATGGGCTGGACAAAATTATTGGCACCCTTTCAAAATTGTGGATAAATAAGATTGTTTCAAGCATGTGATGCTCCTTTAAACTCACCTGGGGCAAGTAAAAGGTGTAGGCAATATAAAAATCACACCTGAAAGCAGATAAAAAGGAGAGAAGTTCACTTAGTCTTTGCATTGTGTGTCTGTGTGTGCCACACGAAGCATGGACAACAGAAAGAGGAGAAGAGAACTGTCTGAGGATTTTGAGAACCAAAATTGTGGACAAATATCAACAATCTCAAGGTTACAAGTCCATCTCCAGAGATCTAGATTTGCCTTTGTCCACAGTGCGCAACATTATCAAGAAGTTTGCAACCCATGGCACTGTAGCTAATCTCCCTGGTCGTGGACGGAAGAGACAAATTGATGAAAGGTTGCAACGCAGGATAGTCCGGATGGTGGATAAGCAGCCCCAAACAAGTTCCAAAGGAATGCAAGCTGTCCTGCAGGCTCAGGGAGCATCAATGTCAGCGCAAACTATCCGTCAACATTTAAATGAAATGAAACGCTATGGCAGGAGACCCAGGAGGACCCCACTGCTGACACAGAGACATAAAAAAGCAAGATTACAGTTTGCCAAAATGTACTTGAGTAAGCCAAAATCCTTCTGGGAAAACGTCTTGTGGACAGATGAGACCAAGATAGAGCTTTTTGGTAAAGCACATCATTCTACTGTTTACCGAAAACGAAATGAGGCCTACAAAGAAAAGAACACAGTACCTGCAGTGAAATATGGTGGAGGTTCAATGATGTTTTGGGGTTGTTTTGCTGCCTCTGGCACTGGGTGCCTTGAATGTGTGCAAGGCATCATGAAATCTGAGGATTACCGAAGGATTTTGGGTCGCACCGTAGACCCCAGTGTCAGAAAGCTGGGTTTGCGTCCGAGATCTTGGGTCTTCCAGCAGGGCAATGACCCCAAACATACGTCAAAAAGCACCCAGAAATGGACGGCAAAAAAGCGCTGGAGAGTTCTGAAGTGGCCAGCAATGAGTCCAGATCTGAATCCCATTGAACACCTGTGGAGAGATCTTAAAATTGCTGTTGGGAAAAGGCGCCCTTCCAATAAGAGACCTGGAGCAGTTTGCAAAGGAAGAGTTGTCCAAAATTCTGGGTGAGAGGTGTAAGAAGCTTATTGATGGTTATAGGAAGCAACTGATTTCAGTTATTTTTTCCAAAGGGTGTGCAACCAAATATTAAGTTAAGGGTGCCAATAATTTTGTCCAGCCCATTTTTGGAGTTTTGTTTGACATTATGTCCAATTTGCTTTTTTCCTCCCTTTTTTGTTGTGTTCCAATACACACAAAGGGAATAAACCTGTGTATAGCAAAACATATGTTCCTGCAATACTTTTCTGTGAGAAATACTTGATTTTCTGGAAAAATTTCTGGGGTGCCAACAATTTCGGCCATGACTGTATAAAGAAGGTAGAGACTAATGTGCCAAATGGATAGAGACCAAGAAACAAGCTGAAAAGGTCGCTGCTTAAATTCCAGGTAGGAAAGACATAAGGCCAGGGCTTTTTTCCTCATAGAACGCTCAGAATGGAGTTCCGGCACCTTTCTTGGATGGAACCTTGTAGGGTAGGCAAGGCGGGGTGTATGACATGTGTGAGTTCCGGCACCTTTTTCTTTTACAAAAAAAGCACTGCATAAGGCCATGTGATTATATGCATTTGGAAACCTCTCCTATGGATTAAGGACTTCCAAGGACTTATGTAAGTGTACTAAGGAGAAGCAGGGATAAGATCTAAGATTAACAAAGGGCTTTTCAAACTGTGTTCCACAAAAGGTTCTATGAAAACCTGATGGCATACATGAGAGAGAAAGGGACAACAAAATTCACAATTTTTTAAATAAATTTTTATTAAGTTTCATTATAAGGTAAAAATATAGAAGGAACAAAAGTTAGAAAAATAAGACAGAAAAAAGTAACTTCCAACTTTCTTTGGTGCAGTAGAATGCAAAAAGAATACAATCTTTTACTTTACCTTTCCTAACATTTCAAGCTATTTCTATAATTGTGAAATCATTCTAATCATCCAAACCTAAAATCAAAGTTTCATTTTTTTCGTTTAGCACAGAAAGTCCAGAAGCAATTTGCAAGTAGAAAAGAATTATTTTCTTTAATTAAAACAAAATTAAAGAATTATTTTCTTTAATAAAAACAATCAATGTTGCCATCTCCACTTATTCCATCAACTTTACCATGCATTCTTCCATTGTAAAATTTATCCATCTTTGTGCATATAAGATTCTAACCACAAAACTTCACCATTTTTCTATTACTAGAGATTACCTTAACAACTAAGTTTAGGAACCTGAGGTCTACGCAACATATATTGAAGTATACAGTATGTGTTGTGTATACTTCCCACTGCAGATACTGACTGAATTTATCTTCCAGATTTCAGTGGTAGAAAATGAACCCTTCTTTAAGGATTCAAGGCACTAGTATTATAAGAAATAAGGTCTAGAGCTCAAATTGATGCACCTACTTACAAGTAACTATGGCAATATGTCACAATGGTCCCCATTGTTCTGAAAAATACATTAAAGGCACTAAATGAATTTGGTTGAGCAGTAATAGATGCCAAACATTGGTTTGTGCCAAAACAAGGAGGCAAATATACAAGATGCCTCAAGAGGGACTGTTTAAATCATGAAAAGAGAGCTTGAATACTTACTGTCTGAAAGTACTTCATATGCTTCTGCAATCTCCTTGAATCTCTGTTCTGCAAATTGTTTGTTTTCTGGGTTTTTATCTGGGTGCCACCTAAGAGCTTTCTTCCTGTACCTTTAATGTGCATGCACACATAGAGAAACAGATACAAAATGACTTAGTATATATTGACAACCACAAAGTTGCTAAAGTGGGCAGCACTTCTTAAGTACAATGGATTTGTGCAATTATGCCACCTGCTTTTTGGGACAAAGCCGGGAACACTTTACAGCTCCAAAGGATTTCCCCCCCCCTATTTTTTTAAAAGTAGGCTTCAACAACCTGTTCACTAGTCTGAAACTACTAGATGAGAATTCAAGTAGGCAGACTCATTTCAGACTGTTTAAAGCTATCTCCCTACAATTGTTTAGAGTCTAGCATATGGTTAGAAGAGTCCATTGAGTATTACAAGTATCGTAGTAGTTAGCATTAAGGAAATGCATTATCAGATTTTGCAAAGGTAATTTTGAATTTTGGAGCAGGGTAGGTTGTAACCATTTTATAATACAGGTAGCAACACCTCTGCACACACTTCAGGGCTTGAATATATCTGCAGCAGAAGTAAAAAGAGGGAAGAAAAATCTCCTGCATAGACTCTCTTTAAACATCACAATATATCTCCATTACTTTAACTTTTAAAATTGTAATCTTGTACAATTCAACCATACATAATAATACATTGCATCATCACAACCACATCTCCAACATTTAAACTAGCAATTTAAATACATACGTACTAATTTTTAAGATCTACTGTAAATACCATCCCCAAATATCCACCATTATTAGTTCTTGATTATCCTATCTTTAACAAATTCCATTACTAAATCTTGTTTCTATCAATGTTCTCCTTACATACACTTGACTTTAATCTCTACTGTTATTATTATTGTTATTCTTTGAATCTAGATGTAGCCCGTGTCATTCTTTGAATCTTAAGATCTTTAAATAAAACCAAGGATTGCACAGCTTTCGAAACTATTTCTTGTAACTGTCACTCTTCTTCTTCCTTTCCTTTTTTAACTTCTGAGGATGACGGTGAGCCTGCTTTCAATACATTAGAATAAAAATCACGTTCCTTTGCTACTGTATTAAGGCAATATCTTTCTCCAGAATGATTCACCACAATCCCCACTGGTATCTCCCACCTAAACTGAAGCTGTTGTTTCTTTAATTCATCTGCCAGAAAGAAAAAATCTTTCCTTTTTCTCAAAATTCTTGGAGGAATCTCTTTCAGAATCAAAATCTCCTGATTAGCCACTGTAAGTCTTTTATTATAAGAGATGTGAATTATCTCATTTCTAATCTTTCTCTTTCTAAAATACACAGCCACATCCCTTGGCAGTTTCCTTTGTTTAGCAATCCAAGATTTAACACGAAATACTTTATCTATCTTCCCAAAAAAATCTTCAGGTTGAAACCCCAAAATAGGCGCCAAAGCATCCACCAACGTCTCTTCCAGATTCTCCTGTGGGTTCTCTTTCAAACCTCTGATCCTCAAGGCGAATTCCATATCTCTATATTGCATTATCATCATTTCATCTTCAAGTTTTTCCATTTTATTCTCCACTTCACCTATTTTAGCTTCCAGCATCAGATTATTTTGTTTCACTTCTTCCACATGTTCATCCAGGTTCTCAATACAGCCTGAGAACACTTGAAGTGCCATCAAAGTATCCTCCCTTGTTTTCTTGCATTCCTTTTCAATAAATTGTGCCACCTTCTCAAATATTTTTTCAGACTGGATTTTTAAGGCATCATTTAAAGCATATTGTAAATCTTTTAAAGTCAATACAGATGCAGCAGCTTCGGGGGGTAACTTCAAAGATTTTATTGTTTAGAGGGGTTTTTTAATAATGCCTATTAATGCCACCTGATAAACTAGTTCAGGGGTAGGCAACCTCGGCTCTTTTATGACTCATGGACTTCAACTCCCAGAATTCCTGAGCCAACCAAGCTAGCTCAGGAATTCTGGGAGTTGAAGTCCATGAGTCATAAAAGAGCCGAGGTTGCCTACCCCTGAACTAGGACATATTTTTAGTAGATCTAAAAATTTAAGATGCTTAGTGTGATTAACAGGATTTCTAGACTTGCTACAGTGTTCTTAAAATGTATATCTGTTCTGTAAAATATTTTTGAAAAAACTAATTAAACTCTACAACAGACATGACAAACGTGACACCGCACAACGTATCGGGACGTTTTTGCAATTGCCGGCAATGGGGTGGGCATGGCTTCCACGTGATGCATCCAGCCCATGGGCTGGCAGTTTGACACCCCTGCTTTACACTGTTAAAGCCCACCTACCTCTTCTTGCTTTAAATATTGAAACATTTGTAGTAAGAAGTTCACTAAAAACTAATTTCTTGCTTCTCAAAGTGCCTACATGAACTGATTGGCTGGCAGACAACATCCTCTTAGAAAAAGGGAAGATAACAACAGAAGTATAAAAGCACTTACGCTTTTTTAATATCATCTAAGGAAGCAGACTTGGGAAGGCCCAGGGCTTCATAGTACTCCACCATGTTGAAGAGAGGTTTTCTGCAGAACCGGTTAGGATGTAAACACAGTCAAACAGATATGTATTAGAGGACTCCAGATGTTCAACCAAAATTTTTGAGTTTCAACCAAAGTTACAGGTGTTCATGGCCATTCACCAGATTGGGCAAGACCATATGGAGACGCAAATGGCTGGATAGTTGATCCTACAACACAGAGAAGAAAATGTCATGCTACTCAAATATATATTAGCACTCCAAAAAGATGGGTGGGGGGGATGAACTTATATGTGCCCTGTTGATTAATGTTAGCATTTTTGTATCAAAAAGAAAGCCATTACAAAACTGCTGATACCAATCCTTTCCTAGTGCTGATCTCTTAGAAACAAAGGGAAGAGTGGGGGGTGAGGGTGGGGGGAATTAAGACACATTAGAATTAAACAAAGATCCCCATTTACATGTAGGGAGGTACTTCCACTTCTGGCATGAACTGGATCATCTGCCATTTCACTCTCCACCCTTTCTTAATTCTATGAGTCTTTATCAGAGCATTAAACATTTTTTTTAAAAAATCCATTAATGTTTAATATCTTTCATCCTCTTGTATAGCAGTTCAGTTCTACTAGTTGCTCCTTCTGCCCATTTTGAAGCTGTTAATTTCAGATAAGAACAGTGGCTAATTGAATTTGCTGCTTCAGATTTTCATATTACTGTGTGGCTGAGAAAAAGGTGATAATTAACAGTTGGGAGAAGCATATTAGATTTTTGTTGGTTAATCTCCATAGTCTTAGTCCACACAACTTATTTAAACTTGACTTCTAAATTAATTTCTCTGGAGTCACACAATACAATGAATCAGGCTAAAGCAATCATGCTATTTGAATATATAATCTAAGCCGCAATAAAACAAACCAAGGATAACGTTTATCATGCTAAGCAGCACATCTTCAAGAAAAGGAGAGTTCAGGTTGTTGGGGTTTTTTTTCTTTTTAAAGTCTGCTGTACTAAAATAGATCATTTTTATTAGTTGTTTGTTTGTTTGTTTGTTTATTGCATTTAACAATATATATTATAAAAGTACCTATCCCTACTTAATACAATGTTCTAGAAAGAATTGTCAGTCTCGATCTGAGTTTCAGGGGGCACTTTTCCACTAGTCTCTACAAGGAAGAGGATTGAACACACTTTGAGGAAAGTGAAATTCCTCACGATTACTTTCCCTGTGAGAAAAATAAAAATCCACACAGCTGAGCACAGGTCAAATTCTCTGTACAGCCCTGCCACTGGTTGTCTTTCTCTCTTATGGACTAGTTTCATATTTGCTGTCCACCTATCAAAACCCAAAACTGTTGGGTACCTTATTGTAGAGGAAAAAACTGCCCTGGCTGCATGTTGGGCCCAGTTCTGAGATCTTGCAGGTGTCAGTTCACACCTGCACCCACACAGTTGCTGACTGATCAGAAGGTAAAGGCAAAGGAACTCAGCAATAGCCAATCATCCAGTTCCATTTCTTTTGCAAAACAGCAGCAGAAACAAGAACCAATGGGAAGTTTGACCTGATTATGATGTCACACCTTTGCATTTTTCATATAGGACATTATAAACTAACCATAGATCTTGTCACAGCAGAAAAAAATGAGAAGAAAAATGTATTAATGCCCATATTGCTGCTGTTTTGTTCAACTTTAATTTAATTACAAGAATTATGTCCCACTGAACTCTGTCAGGCTTCCTCCAGTCCTGGAGAAAGCTAATTATCTCAGCCTACCTCACACTGACTTCAGACCGAGCTGTGAGGTTCACTCTGCCTTTTTAAACCTGATGGATTATCTTTGCTTGGAAAACAACAGAGTGAACATGACTTTGTTATTTTTCTTTATTAGAAATTTATAAGGCTCTCCAACTGTACAATGGCTCCAACAGGCACACAGCAAAAACTATCATAAAATACACATAAAAATTCAAAATCCTAGAGAAAGGCAACCATGAAAAGAAACTCATCAAACACAGAGGATTAACTAACCCATTCTAACCCACAGTCTGGGAAAAGAGCCAGGTTTTCAAAGCTCTTTTCAACATAGCCCAATTTATTGGGTGAGGGAGGGCCTTGAATGATATCCAGAGGGCATTTTTCAATCAAAAATTGCAATAGCTGATCACAGCCCCTAGAAAGGAGTTCTTGATGTTGGGGTTCTTCCCAAGAGACAATTGGCTAACTGAAACATAGCTGCTGGATGACAATATCCCAATGCTAGGAGAGAGGAGAAATGTACCTTTCTTATCACCACATTAGATTACTTCAGTTACCTTGGTGGCCTAACCCAACATGAGGGCTCAGCCTTGTGGCCTCCCTAAAATTTATTCCTGAGGGTGGCTGTTAGAGGAAGAGCTGTCCATCTGAACTACAATGAAGTGTGTGTTCCATTGTTTTAATAACTTTATTACACTTATCAAAATATACAATACAAATGACAATGAAAATAGTGAGAAAGGGAGAGAAAGAAGTGTAGGGGAAAGGGGGGGGAGAAAGAAAACCATTGACTTCTGACTCTTTTTAGTCCAGTGGAATAGGAAAACAACATTGCACCCTTAGGTAAAGGTAAAGGTTCCCCCGCACATGCGTGCTAGTCGTTTCCAACTCTAGGGGCTGGTGTTCATCTCCGTTTCAAAGCCGAAGAGCCAGCGCTTGTCCGAGGACGTATCCGTGGTCATGTGGCCGGCATGACTAGACGCCAAAGGCGCACAGAATGCTGTTACCTTCTTCTACTTGCATTTTTACGTGATTTCGAACTGCTAGGTTGGCAGAAGCTGGGACAAGTAACAGGCGCTCACTCTGTTACGCGGCACTCAGGATTCGACCCGCCAACTGCCGACCTTCTGATCGACAGGCTCAGCTTCCTAACCCACTGAGCCACCGCATCCCTTTTATTGCACCCTTAAATGAAGGCAAATATATAAATTCCCTGCAGATGGAGTCCAGCACGAGTCCAAAAGCTCAGGAGAGTAAAACCCTAGTCTTGGGGACCAACTCAGGTTGGATCGTTTACCTTTTTACTTTTACATAATAATATACGCTAGCCATTTCTATAACAACGAACTTATCTAAGCAGCAAAATTCCAAATCAAAATTTCATTTTTTTCCAGATGGTTTCCAAATACCATATGTTCTATTTTTCAGGGGGGGGGAAAATGCCTTCTTAAGAGAGTTGTATGCTCGGTGACATTTACTACAAAAAAGAGAATTTGTTTTTTCTAAAGTCAAATAAATAAACTCTTATTTGCTATAAACAGAAGGAAAATGAAAAACCGTAGGAACAATCCCACATTGAAACCTGGAGTCTCCCACACAAAATATTTAGCCCTTCACACTTCCTTTAAAATAAATGTTTATTAAAATAAGTCTTATATTTAAATATTCATTAAAATTAGTCTCTTTAACTCTTGATTCCATCAACCATTAAGTGTTACAGTTCCATGCACAGAAAAACTAACAAAAAAATCTGTATATTAAGAGAAAAATCATTGAGTGGGTGGGTGAGAAAGTTACAAGCAAAATTATTAGAAACAAAAAAAAAACCACTATTATACTATAACTATGTAGATAATATAAAGATAGGATTAGAAATCTGCGATTTCAATAAACTATTGAAGCATTTATTTATAGTGATTTTTATGAGGGGAAGAGTTACTGTCAGCTGATTTCTTCTAGAGATATGTTACATGGATTTTCTTTATCTTTGATTTAAATGTGGAAAACTGTCAACACATGTCCCCCTACTGTCAAATGAATATTTAATAATGCATCCTTTTCACTTTAATCTGCATCAGACTCTAGGCAGACAACCAGTTACGGCTCAGGAAGTAACAGATTGGAAAAAAATTCAGAAAAACCACTGGTGGCATTCAGAACAACCAGTTCTCTGTGTGGATGTCACTTCCGGAAGTCCTTTATGGGCCTGGACAACAAATAATTATCTACCGGTTCTGCCAAACTGGTGCAAACGGGCTGAATCCCACCACTGAGAAAAACCTATCCACACACACTCTCCCACTGTTCATTGCGGTGGTCCTTATGAAGATAATAAAGTCATATAACTGGCCTTAAGCCTTGATTATAAAAAAAATGTTTTAAGTGGCTTCCTCAGTGCAAATTCAGAAAATTACAGCATCTTGTGCAATTCCTGAAAGGATAGAAGATAACATGCTGATGCCAAGCAAGAACAGGATGCAATTTGAAAACTGCATTTCTTTGAAACAGAATCCTGAGTATTTTGACTTTCATATAAAAATGATTTGGTAGGATTAAGTACTCTTATGTCCCGTTAATAGTATTGGTGAGAAAGTTAAGACGTTTTTTTATTTTCTACAGTTAAGATATATGGGACTTAAAAGTTGCTATGGTATGTTATGGAAACTTCCTCACCTTGAAGTAAATTCTTTTGAATTTAGTGAATTTTTCTGTTGCATAAACATTCATGCTCTTAAGCTACACAACATGTAACTTTGGATCACAGTTCAACTTGTAACCTTTGTGGTTCTCCCCAATAGTCTTTGTTGCTTTTATTGCTAATTTTTACCCAAATCTTAAAAAGCAGCTTACCAATGGATGTCAGTGTTTATCATTCTACAGTAGTAATCTTTACAACTCAGGATTGTGGGAACTGTGGTCCAAATAAAGGTTGAGAAATGCTGACTCATAGTACCAACAATTTCTTATGATCTTCTGCTTCAATATCAATTTCTGAGCTAAGCAATTTTCAGACAGAAATGGCCCACAAGACAGATGGACAAGACAGACAGACAGACACACACACACACACACACACAAACACACACACACACACACACACACACTCCTGATGTGTTCTGTTTGGAAATGCTTCTCAAATAGCATCTGCTCACAGAATCTGAAATACAATATCAACTACAGATACAGATACATACAGGTATACAGATCATGCAACTTTTTTTTACTACTCTAAGTAACTTGGTCAAAACTTCCAGGGTTGCTGGCTTATGCTATTTTTACGAGTCTAGTCTTTCATGAAATTATAGCAAATGCGGACTGGAAGGAAACCTTCTACTTCCAACCTTTATTAAGCATCTATCCCCATCTCCAAGATTTATAACAGTTTCCTGAGTTTAGGAGTTATAGGAAGAGCTGGAATGGGGAGTCAAGGGAGAGAAGTTGCCCCTGCTTGGAAACCTATTTACAGAGCCCGGGAGCCTGCTTGAAATATTTGGAAGATGAGGTGTCATTCCCCCTCGTGCACAATAGCCTCTTCTTGAGAGAAGTGGTGGGGTTCTTTGGCTCATGTCTGGGCTCCTCTCCCTTCTGGGCTTGTTGAGAATGTCTAAAAACAGGTTGTCTCCATGCAGAAGATGACTTCCGCTACCATGCAATGACCTCATCCCCCTCTGGGGTGAGCTGTTTATGTTTGGAAGTTGGCTGATCCAGTTGGCTCCTTCTGGTGATTGATCTTTTGGAAGATGGTTCCCTCTACATAAGAGCTTCCTTGTTCCATCCAAAAACTTCCTCATGCCACTGAGGAGCCCATCTGGATTATCTGATGATAATTTCCTTACTCCATTTGGTGCCTGGCTGTGTGAGTTGTTGCTTTGCTCATCAGAAGATGAAACTGTTGGAGAATTTGCAGGGGTAGCTGTAATTGAGTTGGGTGCTCCTTCACTATGGCCCAGAGAAGCCTTGCTTTCAACTACTGGGCAATGCCCAGCTGATAATCCCTTCAGTGTTTGGGGAATACCATTACTTCTAAAAGAAGGGTCTGGTTTGTGTTCTGAACCAGTATTCCCTAGAGGGGATGTGCAATTGTTCTGCAGCTTGGTCCAATTAGTGGGGATCTCATATTCAGGAATTGAAGCATCTTTGATCTCTGACTCATTCTGCTGTGTGGGCCAGTCATACGTAGGAGAGCAATCACGCTCATATTCATATTCAGGGGAGGTTTTGCCCTCATCTTGCATTTCATATAATGGAGGAGTCTCATATCCATAGTGCCATTCATATGGAGAATTGCCATCATAGCTATATTGAAACCTGCGCCCCAAGGAAGCTTCATATATATATTGTGACTCAGGCGGAGGAGAGACTTCATATTCATATTGTGACTCATCAATGGGGGACCATTCGTAACCATATTGTGAATCGTACAGTCCATATGCTCTTTGAGGTTCATATATAGGAGAGGCGAAATATGTATAACGTGTCCCATATTTCTTTACATAGTACTGGGGAGATGTACTTCTAGAATTCATGCCATAAACAGTGTAGGGGCTGGATCCATACTGAGAATCATATAGGGAAGACGAAGGATATTCATAAGGCTCCTCCTCTTCCTCCTCCTCCTCCTTCCCAGTTTCAGATCCCCTGCAAGTGCTGTTCCATCTATCATAGGACTCATATTCATCCAGGGACTCATCTTCTTCATCAGTAGACTCAGACCTAGCCTCCAACCCACATCCATAATCCTCCTTGCATTCTGATACAGACTCAGGCTCTGCCTGTATTTTGTTGTCCACCACTTTTACCTTGTTGCTTTCTTCCTCATCTGCAACCATAGAAACACAAGTCATTGGGTTAAAAAACAAAACCAGGCCACCTAGAGCCCTGGACAGCTAGTAATGCATCCCCCAAGATCATAAGCCTTTGAACATTATGTGATTTTTAGGGATATTTATATATATTATTTGTATATTTCATATATGGCCCAAAGACCATTCTTCTTCATTCAATGTGGCCCGAGCAAATCAAAAGGTTGGTTACTCATGGTCTACACTGAAGCAAGAATACATCCGGTCAAATAAAAGCAAATATGTAGAGAAGTATTTACACAATTTGCCTCTGATAGCAAACCCTGTTTCTTTCCCGGAACAATTCCTTCTGAAGTTTTCTCTAAGTAACTTGTTTGATGCCAAAAAGGGATGCATGTTAATTCAGGTAAATTATTTTTGGAATTTTTTAACAATGGACTTTTCAGAGGCAAAAGAGAAATTACTATAATTCTCTTTCAGGGAATGCTTATGGAATAATTCATCCACCTTTGTTGACTACAGAAACAAGATTTAATGTATATAGAGTATAAAACTAAACATAAGTCCTCAACTTATGACCATGATTGAGCCGCAAATTTCTCTTGCTAAGCAAGACAGTTAAGTACGTTTTGCTCCATGTTGCAACCTATCTTACCACAGCTGTTAAGTGAATCACTGCAGTTTTTAAGTTAGTAACACAGCTGTCAAGTGAATCTGGCCTCCCCATTGACTTTGCTTGTCAGAAAGTCACAAAAGTTTATTACATGACTATGGGACGGTGTAACCATCATAAAGAGGAGTCAGTTGCCAATCATCATATGACCAGGGGGATGCTGCAACAGTCATAATGTGAAAAACGGTAATAAGTCACTTTTTTCAGTGCCACTGTAACTTTAACTAAACAAAATGTTGTAAGTTGAGAACTATCTGTACAATCAGGTTCTGAGAAGCTGCAAGGGCTCAGCTCTCATACTTTTTCATATTTCTTCTGTAACTTTCAATAAAATTATGTATTATCTGTATATATCCAAGACATTCAATATCATTGCTCCTTACCAGGAACTTCAACAGATTTTAGTTCTCTCTCCTCCTTTCCTTCTACTTGTTCAGAATCTTCCTCTGGGGACCTGGAAAATCAACCGATGTATTTATGAACAGATGACAAGCAGACACCATTTATGTATTTGTTTGCTTCTTAAATTGATATGTTGCCCATCTCACTACCCAAAAGAGTCTTCTGTTGGAAGAAAAGTTTTTACTTCCTATATGGCCTGTTTTTAATCAGATCTCTTACTTATTTATTTATTTATTTATTTAATTTATATACCGCCCTTCTCTCAAGAGACTCAGGGCGGTTAACAGGGCAATACGTAAAAGACAAATACAAAAGTTAAAATTATTAAAACATGATTAAACAATGCCCATAGTACAAATTTAAAATTAAAGTCATAATAACAAACCCACCCCGTCCCATCAGGCCAGGCCCGCTTCCTTAAAGAGATGGGTTTTAAGGTCGCGCCGGAAGGAGCGGAGGTCGGGCGCCATCCGGAGCTCTACCGGAAGATGGTTCCATAAGTCCGGTGCACCCACAGAGAACGCTCTCCCCCTGGGGGCCACCAGTCGGCATTCTTTGACCGGCGGCACCCTGAGGAGGCCCTCTCTGTGGGAGCGTACTGGGCGGAGGGAAGTTGACGCCGGCTGCAGGTGCTCCCCAAGGTATTCTGGACCCATGCCATGGAGGGCTTTGTAGGTCATTACCAACACCTTGAACCTCACCCGGAAGACACATCTACTTGGCACATCTAGAAGAGTTGCAGTTGCAGTGACCCGATTTTATGACTTTTTTTTTGCTGTGGTCATTAAACAAACACTCTGGTTGCTAAACAAACCCATGTTCTGCAATGGGCATTTTTTGCCAGAATCTGGAAGCTAATGCCAGTTTTCAGCAAAATTATTGTAAATCACAGTCCTGTGACCATGTGACATTGCAAATAATTGTAAATGTGGGCCATTTGCTGAGCACCCAAAATATGATCACACAACACATGGAGAAGTGTTGCTTAACCATTTGAATTTTGAATCTGGGTCATAAGTACTATTTGGGGGGGCGTCTGTATTAACTTTGAACAATCTTAGCAACTGGTAGTGGGTCAAGGACTATTTGGATACTGAAATTTGGTATTTGGGAACTGGTTCTATCTACTCAAATGAAGAAAAGGACCAAGGGTGACATGATGGGCAGTCTTCCAATATTTGAGATGCTGTCACAAAGAAGAGGAAGACAGCCTATTTTCCAAAGCTCCTGAGGACAAGACAAGAAGTTAACAGATGAAAACTTATCAAAGAAAGATCCAACCTAAGGGGACATCTTCTGACAGTGAGAACATCAATGAGTTGAATCTTCAGAAATTGTAGGTGCTCCAACATTGGGTGTTTTTAAGAAGAGATTGGGTGGCTATTTATTCAGCTTGGTACAGGGTCTCCTGCTTGGGTAAGACGCTTGACTAGAAAACCTTCAAGGTTCCTTACAACTCTGTTGCTATGTATGTATGTATGTATGTATGTATGTATGTATGTATGTATGTATTTATTTATTTAATTTCCCCAAGGTACAGATCTGCACATGGCTCACTGCATTGTACTGCATATACCACATTGCTCAGTTTGTGTCTGGGTGTCTTGTCCTTGGGGTGGACAAGCTTCTGCCTTAGTGTATTCATGAGTTTGAAGTCTGCACATATGTTGTGTTGGCTGAAGATCCTCCTGAGCTTTTCCAAATATTTCTGCAACATTTGGAATGACAGTGTTGCTTCGTTTATTATTTTCTTCTTTGTCTGTTATGGAGGAGTTCCTGCTGGGTCTTCTTTTTGGATTTGATGAAGGCTCACTTGGGATAGACACACGTTCTGAGGGCTTCCTTGATGTGTTTTAGTTCTTTTTCTTTCCCATCTTTGCTGGTAGGTAGACCTGTGTAGGGTTCTGATAACTCCCGTTTAGTGCTCCAGTGGGTGGTAAGAATCAAAATGTAAATATTGATCCATGGGGGGCGTGGGGTGTTCTGTAAATTTCAATGTTAAAGCTTCTGTCTTCTTTAATGTGTACTGCACAGTCCAGGAAGGCCATTTTCCTTAACATCTTCCAATGCGAATTTGATATATCTGTCCACAGAGTCGATGTGTTTGGTGAACGCTTCCAAATCCTGTGTTTTGACCTTTCCTATGGGTTTGAGTGCTGGGAGATGATGGGATTAGCCATCTTGCTTGCAACTGTGGCAGAGACTTTTAAAGGACATTAAATTTGCAAACCTCACTTTTTGATCACTTTCAGAAATTGCCTGTCAACCATTTTAAAGGTATTAGAGATCTTCAAAATGGCAAGTTTGAAAAGTCTTGGGGTGAATTTATCTTCAACTGTCAATTAAAAAAAATTAATTGTAAGCTCAAGAAAGAATTTGAAATAAAAAGCAAAAAAGCTAAATAAGATTTTTATCAAAGAAAGTTATAAAAGGTCCAGGTAAATTCAGAATATTGATTTTTATTACTATTAGATTTTGGAACTGATTAATAATAAAACCATAAAAAAATAAACAGCTTCTTATGGGAAAACAGACTTTATCCTGGCTATTATAAGTCCCAATAAATATAACTGATGATCTTAGAAACTGAACACTAGAGGGAACTAAAGACTGTAAGCCGAGGTGGAAGGAAAGTACAAGCCTGTTCTTGATGTCGATTAATATTGGGGCTACCAAAATGATACAAAATCTTAGAACACAAAATATTAAAAAAAGATTTTTTTATGAATGGACCCAGAAATTAGAAATTACAATATCAACACTGTTACTAACGAAGTCTGCTTCTGTATAGATTATGTCTAATAGATAGTAATGAAGAAATTTAATTTAATTTAATTTAATAATTTGATTTCTATACCGCCCTTCTCCCGAAGGACTCAGGGCGGTGAACAGGGCAATACACAATAAAAATCGAATACAAAAATTAAAAAGCCATTAAACATCATGCCCATAAAATCAATACATATTAAAGTTAAAACTAGTTTTAAAAACCCAACCCCATCCCGTCAGACCAGGCCAGCTTGTTCGAAAAAGAATGTTTTGAGATCGCGCCGGAAGGAGCGAAGGTCGGGGGCCATCCGGAGCTCAACCGGTAAGCGGTTCCAAAGGTCTGGCGCGCCCACAGAGAACGCTCTCTGACAGATATGGAATAAATTTTATCTAAGAAGAAAGTACCAATAGTGGAACTTCAAGGGACAGGCTGACATTTCAATGATTTGGAAAAGGATGCTTTACTGGATACACAAAAGAAACTGGCTGAAGTTTTAAAAATTAAAAGGGAAATTCAAATGATAAAACAACACAATGACCTGCAATATATTTTCTTATTGGATCTACAAAGGAGGCTTGTTAAAGGCTTGAAGAACTCTGTTGGATGGGATAAAGAAGAGAAATCAATATTGACTGAATTATAGATTCAGACTGTTAGGGGTAAAAGAAAGAAATATAAAATGATTTATTTGATCAAGATTAAAATAAAACTGTATGGCCTTTTTGCTGACACCAGGATTGAAATTTAATGTTTTATGGATTTGCTTATAGATAAAAAAAATAAAATGTGGGATGAAGAAGTATCTGTTTAACCATGTAGGTGATGTAGTATTATTAATTTGTATATACTTGTTGTGATGAAGTCACTATTTTATAACATTTCTTTTTTCTTTATTATATCCTTTTTTTCTTCTTTCTTCTTCCTGTTTCCTCTTTCCTTTTTTCTTTGTTTTCTCTTTCTTTTAATTTAGTTTAGTTTTTACTATTGTAATTAAAATTCTTAATAAAATTAGATTAAAATGTATTAAGAAAACCATTACAAGGTCATATTGGATTCTGTTTCATATGGGGTCTACTGCTAATTACTCAGTGCTGTTTGATTCATTATTGCATTTGTATACAGTCTTTCTCAAAGTAAACTTTGACTGAATTTTTTTTACAAAGAACTCCAAAATGTCAGAGGATTCACCTTATTCATTCACCTTAGCCTCTGATCACTTTTTTATTTCATTGAAATAGGGACTTGATAATATTTACATATTCGATGTCTAAAACAGATGTGTCCAACCTGCAGCCCAAGGGCTCCATGTGGCCCTGGAGAACTATTAAATGTGGCCCCACAAAATAGTAAATCCTTAACATTATTATATACGTTAACTATATTTAGATTTTATATACTTTTATATACTTCCCAAGACAATTCCTCTTCACTCTATGCCAGGGGTCTTCAAACTCGGCCCTTTTATGACTCATGGACTTCAACTCCCAGAATTCCTCAGCCAGGCACACTGGCTGAGGAATTCTGGGAGTTGAAGTCCATGAGTCATAAAAGGGCCGAGTTTGAAGACCTCTGCTCTATGCAGTCCAGGCAAGCCAAAAGGTTGGACATCCATGCTTTAGACCAGACATGTCAAACACAAGGCCCGGGGGCCAGATCCGGCCCGTGAAGTGGTTTCATGTGGCCCGCGAAGCCATCCTGGAAACAGTGAGGGAATGGCCCCCACTGCCTTGGCCCTGGCCCAGAGACCCTCCTTCTGCCAGAGACCCCCAGATCTGTCCCACTTCTGCCCAGGCCCCCATAGGCACCCTTGATGCGAATGATGTAGAGCTGGCCATGCCCACCTAGTAGGCCATACACACTCTAGCCACACCCACCCAGTAGGCCACACCCACCCTGGCCACACCCACCCAGCCCCCTGAGGGCAACCACAATGCTGATGCGGCCCTCAATGAAATTGAGTTTGACACCCCTGCTTTAGACTATAATGAATTGTGGATGACCCTTAAAATATGAGTAAATTGGGCAACTTTGACTACTGAAATATTTACCTTTTATTTACTTCTATGCAAAATATATCATGAAAATCATTAAACTAGGAGAAATAAAAACTGGAATTGAAATTGCTGAGAGAAACATCAAAACTTCAAATACTAGTTTGATGGCAAAAATGAAAACATCTTAAGGAAGGTAATGAAAGTACAACAGCTGTTTTCAGAACTATATTGAGAAAATTAGATTATGTCAACAGGTAACACCTTTCAATACCAACAAAGAAGAGGAAGTAGTAACAGACTTAATATTTCACCAAGACAGTAGCCATGGAATTAAAAGATGACTGCTACTTAGAAGAAAAATCTATCAATCTAGACAAAATATTAAAGTGCAGAGACCCTACAAAGATACCTATTTTCAAAGCATGCTTTTCTTAGTTTTAACATAATAACATAATAACAAAGGAAAATATTGAGACTGTAGGACTGTAGTACTGGAGAAGATAGTTGAGAATACCTTGGATGTCAAAAGAACAAATTGATCAGTACTAAATAAAGTAAAACCAAATTACTCACTGGGAGTAATGATAATAAAGCTAAAACTGAAATATTGTGGACCTAATACAAATATCATGCTAGCAAAGATGAATACATTTGAACAAGACTATAGAACAATTGAAGACAAAGAAGGATGCTGACAAAAGACAGGATAGATAATCCTACAGATGGCACAAGCTTAAGTGTTATTTACAAAATATCAGAGATGCAACTAGAACCTTGGACTTCAGTTTTCTGCTGAATGTTGGGGTTTTGTTTGCCTTTTTAAGTGGTTCACTGTTAGCAGGGAAATGCAAAAATAACATGTCTTTTGCACATGAGCCTATTGTATACTTCTAATCATGGGCTCATATGGAAGTTCACTCAGGACATTGGAGTCCTGTCCAGTGTTCATCTTTGTTAGCACGATACTTGTTTGACATTAAAACAGTTCCTGTTTACTACCCAATTACCTCCCAGCATATGGCATCACAGCTGTCCTGCATTGCTGTTTTATATTGCTGAGATAAAATTCCTACCTTTTCTTGGTGATGATGTTTTTAAAACTGAAAACTTTAGGGTCAAGAGTGAAGAAACATAAAGATCTTTTGGGGCCAAATGTTATTGAAACACCTGCAAAGGAAGATGACAGATGAATTCCTGGGAATGTAAACAGTAAGTAACACTGGTTTGATCATTTTACTTATTTCTTCCAGTGTTATTCTTTTTTAAACTGCCAGAGGGGGTGTGTTCTGTGGGTGGAGGCTTGGCTGTGTTCTGATGGGGTGGAGGTGTGCTCTGATTGGGTGGGGGCTTAGCTGTGTTCTGATTGGGTGGGAGTGTGGTTTGAATGGGGGCTGTGTTCTGATTGGGTGGGGATGTGTTTTGAGTGGATGGGCTGGTCTCAGCTGCCAGCCTTAGACTTGAAATGGTGAGTTGTGCTGCTTTTGTTCGGCTCTGTGTTTGTGGTGGTGCCATGTTTTTATAGTGGGTGTCAGTTTGCTTATTGTGTGGTTTGGAGGGGTTTAAAGTGGCTAATGTTGCAGCTGTAGTTAGGTTTTTGTTTTGTGGTTGTGTGTCGTTATCATTGTGAGTTCGGATTTGCTTTTTGAATGGTTGTGTGGTGGTGATGTCATGTGATGTTATCATGAGTTTGGGTCTGGTATCATTCTTGGTGGTTGGGACTCGTCTGTCAATCAAGGTGGGTTTCCAAATTCCTGGTAGGTTATGTCAAACCTTGATTGACAGACGAGTTCTGTTCCCTTTATTTTTTGAGCAGTTAAAATTTATATAAGATTAGTCATTAGTAATTAAAATTAAAAGTATTAATTTAAAAAGAAAACAAAATCCTCCCTGTGAATCAGAGATATTTTACTTTGGCCACTTAGCAATTTTCACTCATCAAAACACCATTACTTTTTATTTTATTGCTGAGTTGATATGTAATACTTTTCAAGCTTTTATCTAACATTAAATCATCTAGGAAACCATCCCACCAAAAGCTGCCCAAATCCTGCTGTTCTTTTTTTCTTCTTTCTCATTTGTCTTGAGTAGAGACCCAACTATATTATTGTTTGGTGTCCCTTTTCTTTCTCCTTCACTGACCAAGCCCCTCCTTCTCCTCCTTTAGTTGCTTGCTCAATATCTTTCCCATTCCTTCCTTGGTAAAAAGACCATTATGGCAGACACAGACCTCCTCACTGGCTGCCTCTTCCTTGTCTCCTATGAACATCTCAGAAGCATTTCCTATTCTGGATAGGGAGGCTTTCTGCTTGGTCACTCATGTCCTGATCATCTCCCACTTGGACTATTACATTATACTCTACTATGGAGCTTCCCTTGAAAACTATCCAGAAGTTTCAACTTATACAAAATGAGGCTATGCGAACAATCTTGGGTACCCAAAGAATGGTACATATAACACCTCTCTGCCTTGAGCTGCATTTGGTGCCGGTTTGCTTCCAGGTCCAATCCAAAGTGTAGGTTATGATCTTTAAAGCCCTATGGAACCATCTTTGTTCCATTACATCAGCGTGTCCTGCCTTGTCAAACCGGGAAGGTATATTGCAAACCCCATGGATTAAAGAATTTTGAGTGGTGGAATTCAGGAAGGAAGCCTTCTCTGACATTGCCCCCATCCTATAGCATCTTCTTCCCCCAGAGATGAGGCTGGCCCCATTCATCTGACCTTCTGGAAAGGTTGAAAACACGGCTGCCATCTTGCTTGGGGCTCACAAAGGAGCTAGCAGCTGTGGGGCTGGTTAGCACCTTAAAGTCCCTCACCCAGACCTTTTAATGAACATTTAATGTTGAATTTTAACCATCTTTGCCTATATTTGAGATTTTTTTATGTTCATTTTTATGTTTTTAAACCTTTTATTTGTACATGGCCCAGAGTCCTTCTGTGAGGGAGATGTGCAGTTTCTAAATGTGATAAATAAATAAATTGTCCTGCAATGTAAGAGTAGCCAGGGATTCTCAGATAGCAGTATTGTAAAAGGACTCCGTCCAAAGGAAGCTCCGCTATTGCCCAGAAACCCACCAAGTCAGGTTACAGCAAGCTGTGTGAAGCAACTGCACATCTACAAGGCACCCTCAACACCCTGGTCTTGTTAGGCAGCATCCACAGAAAACGACTTTGAGGCCACAGGTCCTCTGCTCTAAAACAATGGCTCCCAACCTTTTGGGCACAAGGGACCGGTTCCATGGAGAGAGGCTTTTCCATGGACCAGAGGGGGCATAGTTTCATGTGCTGCCTGCAACCCCTGGATGGGGCTTTGCTTGTTTGTGTGGCCTGCTTACTGGCATACCACGGACCAATGCCAGTCCATGAACCGAGGATTGGGGACCCCTGTACTAGAAGATGCCTTCACTAACTAATGAGGAATGGATATTGCATCTTTATATATATATATATATATATATATATATATATATATATATATATATATATATATGTATGTATGTATGTATATAAAAGGCTTCAATCTGACTCCTGGTGACTACAGTACTGACCAAAGGTATCCAAATTTCTTTCAAGATCATTGAAAAAAATATTTATACTATATTATCCTACTCATTAATACATTCACACAGCAACTAGTTTGATTGCCGTGAGAATGGAGGAAAAAAATAGGGTCATCCCTACAATAGGAAAGTGTTAGATAAGGATGTATTAATAAAATCCACCAGGGCAAGATGAACTTATACTTAACCTCTAATATGCTTCATTTGATGATGGGTGTCTATAAATCACCACAGATGGTTTAGCACACTCTATAAATTGAATTACTGTGCTGTAGTTATTCCATATATTATTGCAAGAGGTTTGGCTATATCCTACCTGAATCTTCTGAAATGGAGATGGAAAATAAAGGGCCTTTTAAGAACCATGGAACATCTTCTTCTTTGTTGGCTGAAAAAGCAGAGGAGGGTGGAATATTTCGTTTACGCCAGATCTCCTTCCCCCTGCCTTTGAGTAAAAAACTGTACAGCTAAACCTCAAGTTACAATCACAGTTGATACCTGAATTTCTGTTGCTAAACAAAATGGTTGTTAAATGAGTTACACCCAATTTTAATGACATCTTTTCTTGCCACAATTGTTAACCAAATCACTGCAATTGTTAATCATGTGCTCATCTTTTCTTGCCACAATTGTTAACCAAATCACTGCAATTGTTAATCATTGTGCTTATTATTGCTGAGCACATTTGATTTGTGCTTAGATTGTAAGCCGCCATGAGTCTTTGGAGAAGGGCGGGGTATAAATGGGATTAAAATAAAATAAAAATAAAAAATTAAGTGAATCCAGCTTCCCCCATTCATTTTGCTTGTCAGGGCCAGCTGGGAAGGTTGCAAATGGTGATCACATGACTCTGGGATGCTGCAGCTGTTGTAGATACATACCAGTTGCAAAGCCCCATTTTTTTATTACATGATTGTGGTGATGCTACAACTCATATGTGAGAGGACTGATCATAACTCACTTTTTCTCAGTGCTGAAAACAGTCACTAAACCAGGGCTAGGCAACCTTGGCTCTTTTATGACTTGTGGACTTCAACTCTCAATTCCTGGGCCATTCCTGGGAGTTGAAGTCCACGAGTCATAAAAGAGCCAAGGTTGCCTACCCCTGCACTAAACGAATGGTTGTAATGGTTGTATGAATGATCTGAGACCTACAGCTGATATTTCTTGGATTGCAAAAATAGGAAATATTGATCAAAAATATTGTTTTTATTTCCAAAAGAAAATTGATTTAGTGGCAGTGTGATCGATGTTCTGTGGGATTTTCATTGATTTTTAAAGCCCTGTCTTCTACGAAACCTCCAGATCCACATTCAAAGTGAATTCCCAGAAACTGCAGAATTTTTGATAGAAGATAAGACTATCCTGATGACTGTTTTCCACATAGGCACAACTCATAGAGTGCATTCTACATCCATCCTATTAAGGTACAGATATCTTTTCCATGTGAATGTCATTTGGCTATAAAAATCTACTAGTGATAATCAAGGGAAATCCAAGGGGAAAGTCAAAATGGGGAGGTTCTGTGAGGGCTTAAAGAAAAAAGAATAGATAAGGTCTTTTCACTTAGGGAGGGGAGACCATATAGAGAGAAAGTGTTAGATAAATAAGGATAAAATCGAAGTGGCCAGTCCCTGAGATGCCACTGCAAAGTAAAAATGAGAGAAGGCTCAAAGTGAACAGAAAGTGAGTTCAATATTATATCATGCAGAAGTAATAATTTCACATAATAATTGGTGTTGTCCAGATATTTGGGGTTATAATTCTCACTAGCCCCAAATAACACAGTTAGTAAAAGAAAAGGATTAGAGAAATCATGGTTGACCAGAAAGGCATTTACAGTGAAGAGACTGAAATGTCTTTGTCAGACTGAAGGCTGTTCTTTAAAGACAATAACTTGGAGTGACAATTTTTGAATCTTAACTATGTAAGAGACTGCTAATAATATTAAAGCAGGGGTCTTCAAACTTGGCCCTTTTATGACTTGTGGACTTCAACTCCCAGAATTCCTCAGCCAGCGTGCACAGCCACAAGTCATAAAGGGCCAAGTTTGAAGACCCCTGTATTAAAGCTTACCAGAATAGGAGTCCGAGGTCCCAAATATCTCTCGGAAAACATCCCAAGGGCTGCGGAAAGTGAATCTCAATTCTTCTTCAGGACCTAAAGGGGAAATGGTGGTATTTGCAACATATCACTAATATCCTGAGTTCTTATCAGTGTGGGATTTATACAAACAGAAATGGGGCTTAGTGATTCCTCTCTGGGTTTTTTCACTTCCCAGGGAATAATTTGTAATTAAGATAAATGGATCTCATGTTAAAGTCCCACCTTTACCTATGGAGAGCCCTAAGAAAATTAATGGGGAAAAATATTTTCTTTTCCTAGGGCTAGGCATACAATCCAACAGAATTCTACTCTCCAACCAAAAGTAGCACATCTTGTTTGCATTTTCTGTCCATATGATATTGAACTTGACAATAAAACTCATCAGCCTCCTCTTCTGCATCAGCATCAAGTTTGATAATCACATTAAGGGTTGTCTACAAAGTACAATTGATATTATTTGGTCAGTGATCAAACTGTGCCCAAGCACAATCTTTCCTATATCCTCCTCAACTACAAAAATATCTTTCTTCTTTACTTTTTGTCTTCTCATTAATAGTATAATCTTCTGTGAAAGTCCATTTCAGTTCACTGACATCTAAGATATAAATCTGTAGTCAATCAGTTCTTTCTTCCATTATGTTGAGCTTCCATTGTTCATGCTTCTTATGTTCTATGTACCCACTGTAATTCTGCCTTTGCAGCTTCCATTTTTTTCCTGCATGGCAATATCAGCAATTAGACATTCTGAAGACTGTGTTATAAACAACATTAATACTCTGAAAGTTCTTCAGTTCTTCTTCAGTATCATGTTTGAGTGTCATAGACTCAAGGATTCCACAATCCATGTACTGTATTATCAATTGCTTTATCTTATCTGTCCATGTGGATTTCTTGGGGGAAAAATAGGAATGGTTTTCCATTGTCATTTCTGTGCAGTAAGAAATGATGTCTTTGCCATTACCATGAAAATAATCATTTCCCTCCAGCATCTTCCCAAATGACTGCTGCCAAATATAAATGCTTAGAGCCCTCTCATTTGTTTCCCATTGCTCATTCTTTTATTTTAATTTCATGGCAAATGTTAAGGGGGAAATAACAGAATAATTGCATAATATTTGTTATTGGTAGCACTGCAGGTATTCTGCGTTGAAACACTCATAAAATATGCATTGATAAATAAACATTACAATATTGTAAATATTACAATACAAACAGACGTTTGTATTTATGTCCTCTGGGTATCACCTCAAACCTGCTTAGTATCATAAGAAAATTGGCATGGATAATTGTTTTGGCCCTTTTTCTGGGTACAAGATTGCTTTGGGCAGTATGGGAGGTGAATACATTTGGAAAGATACATGAGTTAGATCAGGGGTGTCAAACTGCTGGCCTGCAGGCCGGATGCGTCATGAAGAAACCGCACCCACCCCATTGCCGGCAATGGCAAAAAAGCTCCAATATGTCACGTAACATCAAGAGTTTGACATGTCTAAATTAGATGGTAGAAAAGCTTCTCCTCACCTGTTCTGAGTCCATCCCCGTAGCAATCATAACGTTCCCTCTTGGTCTCTAAAAAAGAAAGTCATGTACTTGGTTACCTCCCGAGTAAATTACTCTTCCATGTTGATCCACAAAATTGCTGACTTAGGATTCATCCACACACCTGCACTGATGTAAGTTCCTCCTCTCCCTGAGAAGGGAGGACTGGTTGTGTTGCTGCCTGCCCAGAAAGTATTGTGTGTTTCAAGGCAGTGATTAGCAGGTGGTAAAGGATTCCTCAAGATGGCTGAGATTTTTATGGTAGGGAAAGATTTTGGGAAGAAACGTTTTGCAAAGCCCAGAATAAAACAAACAATACAAGAGGCCCAGACCAATCACAGCAGAAGGCTTGGATCTTTCTTGTTTATTTTTTATTTTTATTATATATATATATATATATATATATATATATAAAATAAAAATAAAAAATAAACAAGAAAGATCCAAGCCTTCTGCTGTGATTGGATATATAATTTCAATGCTGATTTCAGTGCATAATAGTTATGTAATATGACTGAAACTCATGAACATCCTATTATTCAGAAGGCTTAATGTACTGAAAATAAAAAGTAAAAAGTAAAAATTCTGTCAGTAATAACTGCAGTTTAGGATGTCAGTACTGTAGCATAAACATAAGATTGTATAAGCTTTCATCCGAAGTGTAACATAAAAAACACTGCCATGCACATCAAAGTATTGATTATATAATAAGACTTTCAATCTTGAACTAATTGCTTAATATTAATATCTTCATTGTATTGTTAGTGGTTGAGTGTGTGTATGTGTGTGTGCAAAAGAGAGAGAGAGAGAGAGAGAGAGAGAGAGAGAGAGAGAGAGAGAGAGAGAGAGAGAGAGAGAGAGAGAGAGAGAGAGAGAGAGAGAAGCTGTGTTGTGAGAATGCGTCTTTAATTAAAAGCAAATGGGATATTTTCAAGTTTAAGCAAGGAGCCTTTGTGGATTAGTCCTAGGTCTTGAGCAGGGCCTTGGACAAGATGTCCTCCTCAGATAGCTCCTCCTCCTCCTCAGTCTAGTTTATTGTGCTTTTGAATTGTATAGAATAAGGTCACTCACACTCTACAGCTGAGGGGGGAAACAGAGAGGGTGGGATGGGGGAGAGACAGAGAGACATTGGGCAGACAGAGCCAGGGAGATTCTTACTATCTGACAGCACTTCATAAGCTTCTGTAACTTCTTTGAACTTCTGTTCAGCATATTTCTTCCTCTCTGGGTTTTTATCTGGATGCCATTGCAGGGCCTTTTTCCTGTACCTACAAAGCCCCAAAAGGCAAAATGAAAGCAATTAGAAATCCACAATGCAACAATCAATAACTAAAAGTAAACCAGCCTCATTACAGAAGCTATTAGATTTAGGAACAATGTTCTGTCTCAGAAGGCAAGACAGACCCATATTAGTAGACTCCATTTTTTGTGCCATCTCTTTTCCCAGCTAGCTGACTGAGAATTACTTAAAGAATATTTGCTATCTGTGACTACTTCAATATTGACTAAATATTTGTGATTGTACTTGTTGTATTAACAAGAGAATAGGTTTCTGATCTCCCATAGATTTCATTTGAAAGTTTAACAGCTGAACTTAGAACAGGGCTTTTCAACCAGTGGTACGGGTACCACCTGTGGTACATTGGTTGTTGAGAGTGTGGTGGCGCATCAGCTTCCTCTGTTCCTGGAGGAAACTGATTATCTGGACCCGTACCAATCGGGTTTCAGGCCCGGGTACAGCACGGAGACGGCATTGGTCGCACTGGTGAATGATCTCTGGTGGGCTCGGGACAGGGGTTGTTCCTCTGTCCTAGTTCTATTAGATCTCTCAGTGGCTTTTGATACCATCGACCATGGTATCCTACTGCGGCGTCTCAGGGGGTTGGGAGTGGGAGGCACTGTTTTGCAGTGGTTCTCCTCCTATCTCCTGGGCCGCTCGCTGTCGGTGTTGATGGGAGGGCAGAGGTCCGCCCCGAGGACTCTCGTTTGTAGAGTTCCTCAGGGGTCGGTTCTCTCTCCCCTCCTGTTCAACATCTATATGAAGCTGCTGGGCAAGATCATTCGTGGTTTCGGGGTGGGGTATCATCAGTACGCTGATGATACCCAACTTTTTTTTCTCCCCCCGAACCAACCCAGTGATGCCCTCGCCGTGATGTCCCGTTGCCTGGAGGCGATCCGGGTCTGGATGGGGAGAAACAGGCTTCGTCTCAATCCCACCAAGACTGAGTGGCTGTGCATACCGGCATCTCAGACTAACCAGTTCATTCCACCTTTAATGATGGGGGGTGAGGTGTTACCCCCCGTCGATAGGGCTCGCAACTTGGGCGTCCTCCTGGATTTGCGGCTCAGTTTTGAAGACCATATAGGAGCCGTGACCAGGGGGGCCTTTGCCCAGGTTCGCCTGGTGTGCCAGTTGCGGCCCTACCTGGACCGAGATGCCCTGTGCACAGTCACTCATGCGCTCGTGACCTCCCGATTGGACTACTGCAACGCTCTCTACATGGGGCTGCCCTTGAGGACCACTCGGAGGCTTCAGCTGGTGCAGAATGCAGCCACGCGGGTTGTGATGGGGGTTTCCCAATACTCCCATGTAACACCTCTGCTCCGCGAGCTGCATTGGCTTCCGGTTGCCTTCTGGGTGAGATTCAAGGTGCTGGTGATGACCTATAAAGCCCTAAATGGCTTGGGTCCGGGATATCTGAGGGAACACCTGCTGCCGGCATCAAGCTCCCTTCGTCCTGTGTGCTCCCACAGGGAGGGCCTTCTCAGGGTACCGCTGGTAAAAGATTGCCGGCAGATAACACCCAGGGGGAGGGCCTTCTCTGTGGGTGCGCCTGCCCTTTGGAACCAGCTGCCCGTAGAGCTTAGGACTGCCCCTGACCTTTGCTCATTCCACCAGGACCTGAAGACTTGGCTCTTTGAGCTTTCTGGCCTGAACTGAGAGTATTAATTGGGGTTTTAATTGGATTTTAATTGGGGTTTTATATTTTTATATTTATTCAAGGTCTAAATGTAATCATTTTAACTGTTCTTAATTTTTGTAATTGTTGTATTGTTATTTTAAAAACCTTGTGAACCGCCCTGAGTCCTACGGGAGAAGGGCGGTATACAAGTCTAATAAAGATAAAGATAAAGATTGGCACCTGGCAGGTGGTACGCGACCATCCTAGAAAAGTGGTAGCGGCAGAGGGGAATGAGCTGAACCGGTGGCAGCTCCACACAAGCCTGACGAGAGACTGCTGGAGCTGCAGGGCTGTCAGGGCTCAGCGGAAGCGCCAGGATCAGCGCCAGGCTCCAGCTGGACCTTGGCACTGATCCTGGCGCTTCTGAGCCCAGAAGAACCGCCGATCAGCTGGAATGTTGCAGCATCTTCAGGGTCTTGTGATTTACATTCAGATGCTTGGCAACTGATTCATATTTATGACAGTCACAGTGTCCTAGGGTCATTTTTTTTGGTCATCAAGTTTTTGACACCTTGCTAGGTGACTGGTGGTACTCAGATGTTGCCATATCCTAAAAGTGGTACAATGGGTGAAAAGGTTGAAAAACCCTGACTTTGAAGAGCCATTGTGGCACAGTGGTTAAAGTGCAGTATTGCAGGCTAATTCTGCCCACTGCCAGGAGTCCGATCCTGACTGGCTCAAGGTTGACTCAGCCTTTCACCCTTCCAAGGTTGGTAAAATGAGGGCCCAGATTGTTGGGGAAAATAGACTGACTCTATAAAGAGTGCTATAAAGCACTATGAAACAATGTATATGTCTAAGTACTATTGCTATTGCTATAAACTCCCAGTTAGAAAAACTCCATTGGGTATCTATTTAGGCATACATAACCACTAATAACTTGACATCTTTTATTCATGAATTACCAGAATAAACATTGTAAAATGTCAGTGCTTGGTTTTTTAAAAAATTGAGATTTGGGATCTTTTTTTGTAACTTGGTTAAAACTTGGTTTACACTCCAGAATAAAACTCCTTACAGAGAAGGATACTCAAAGAAAAGACTTACGCTTTTTTAATATCGGTGTCAGAGGCATCCCGAGGAATCTCTAAAAGCTTATAGTAGTCTGGCACAGCAGCCATTGGTCTGTTCTGTGCAGAAACAGGTAGCAGAGACGTGGAAGGAAACTTGCAGCCTCAAGGGGAAAAGTGTTTCTGAGATGCTTCTGGGGCTGATCATGGCCGCATGCTTAGCAGTACAGCAGAAGGTGGGTGCTGTGGAAACAGATCCTGCAGGCCAAGAAGTAGAATGATGTGCCACAACAAATAGCCAACCACGGTCCCATCATCCAGTCCAGGGAACTGGCCAAGAGAAGACATAATCGGCTGACCAAAAATTTAAAATTGTTCACAAATTTGGCTTGGAAAATGCCAATCATCACACCTTTTTCCCTCCACTAAAAAATTTACTTATTTGTCACTAAGATGGTGGGTCAGTCATGCCTGTGGTACATCAGAAGATCCTCTTCCTAGGATCTCTAGTTTGCAGTGAGTCCTGTGAATGAATATATTCTTGTTCATGTCCAACTGCAGCTAAAATTTGCCATACATTTGTGGTTGTAGGCTTAATTAAATAATTATCTCATATAAAGGGAGAAGTGACATGTTAGCTGTTTGTTCCTATGTTCAATATTGCTATTACAATGTTATATAGAAAACAAGTGAGGCCGTTGGGCTCCTCGCTCACAACATATATTCATTGACTACCATTTTGAACAATGAATTAAGTCTAAGGTCCTATGTCAGGGGTGTCAAACTCAATTTCATTGAGGGCCACATCAGCATTGTGGTTGGCCTCAAGGGGCCGGGTGGGTATGTCCAGGGTGGGCGTGGCCTACTGGGTGGGCGTGGCTAGAGTGCGTATGGCCTACTGGGTGGGCGTGGCCAGCTCTACATCGTTTGCATCAAGGGTGCCGATGGGGGCCTGGGCAGGAGTGGGACAGATCTGAGGGTCTCTGGCAGAAGGAGGGTCTCAGGGCCAGGGCCAAGGCAGTGGGGGCCATTCTCTCACTGTTTCCAGGATGGCTTTGCGGGCTGCATGAAACCGCATGAAACCACCGGATCCGGCCCCCGGGCCTTGTGTTTGACATGCCTGTCCTATGTGATCTCATAGCATAGACTGTTTAGAATGTGTATACACACATACATGTGCATACAACAGGAACAAAAAAAGTTTCTTAGTGAAGGGTTTAGCTAAAATAAATCAGCAACCATCTCATTTAGTGTTCTAATAATAGGCCATCAAATGGATGGGTTCTCACATCCTGTTAAGAGTAAATAAACTAATTTATATTTTAGTGCTATAAGTCAATCAAGCCAGTTGGGGGATTTTTATTTTTTCCTTTCTGGCTTCAGTTCAGAGCTACAGTATTCTCACCTGCAGCGTATCAAAATCACTGGGAAAGATCAGCTACATGTTTAACTAAATACAAAGCTTCATGGAGTATATTATTTTAGCTTGCAGATCCCTCATTCGTAAAGGAAAAAAGTTTGCACAATAATATGGACATAGAAAGTTTCCTTTTAAGTATAAACCAGTTTCAACTGGAATATTACATTAATGGGGAAAAAGTTCAAAGCATAATATCCAAGCACAATTTAGTCTAATAAGCCATTGCAAAACCCAGAAAATTGGATTAATTCAAACAATTAACATTGCTATTGGTTGACATCTGCAAAAACATCCATTATAATAACAATATGGAATGAGATTCTTCCTTGATCTTAACCATCCAATTTTAGAGAGCTGGGGTGGCACCGTGGTTAGAATGAAGTATTGCAAGCTAATTCTACTGGCTGCCAGCAGTTCGATCCTGACCAGCTCAAGGTTAACTCAGCCTTCCAATCTTCATGAGGTCGGTAAAATGAGGACACAGATTGTTGGGGCAATATGCTGACTTTGTAAACCGCTTAGAGAGGGCTGTAAAGCACTGTGAAGCAGTATATAATTCTAAGTGCTAGTGCTGTTGCTGCCTGCAGTAATTAGAAGCAGTGTCCATCTTATCTGCATTCTTGAGATCCAGGTTGTCATTTATCCCGTTAAATTAAATTAACTGAGCGCTTTAAATTCTGACTTCTTGCCAATAGTGAGTTAGGCAGATTTCTGATTGACTACTTGGTTATTACTCTACTCTATGAATAAACCACAGTCCTTGGAGAGAGAGGTGCATGAGGAAGTGGTAAACCCCTACTGCCAATGTATCTGGGCTGATAGAAGCGATTTGTTGAGTCAATGCCATCACTTATTTCCTAAAGTTTTAATTATGTATATGGGAGTTCAGAAAGTTATTTTGCAAGAAATCAACTCAGTGAAACCTAAATTTGGGTAAACAGATGAGTGCCAGTGGGGATCTAGGAATATTTTGCTTATATAAAAACTGGGACTCTAAGGCAGAGGTCCCCAACCTTTTGGGCACCAGGGACCAGTTCCGTGAAGAGATGTTTTTCCACAGACCAAAGGGGGTGTGGTTTTGTGTGCTGCCTGCATCCCACAGATGGGGCTTTGCTTGTTTGTGTGGACCAGTTGCTGGCATACCACGGCCCAGTACCGGTCCACAGACCGGGGGTTGGGGACCCTGCCCTATGCTTTTTTTCCATTAAGCTAAATATATTTAATTCCCTTAAATCAGAGGTCCCCAAACTTTTGGGCACGAGGGACTGGTTCCGTGGAGAGGTTTTTCCGCAGACCGGAGGGTGCGTGTTTTTGTGTGCTACCTGCATCCCACGGATGGGGCTTTGCTTGTTTGTGTGGACCAGTTGCTGGCATGCCACAGCCCAGTACCAGTCCACGGACCGGGGGTTGGGGACCCTGCCCTATGCCTTTTTTCATTAAGCTAAATATATTTAGTTCCTTTAAATCAGAGGTCCCCAAACCTTGGGGCATCAGGGACTGGTTCCGTGGAGAGAGGTTTTTCCACAGACCGGAGGGTGTGTGTTTTTGTGTGCTACCTGCATCCCACGGATGGGGCTTTGCTTGGTTGCTGCCATGCCACGGACCGGTACTGGTCCACGGAGCAGGGGTTGGGGACCCTTGATCTAAGGGACTCCTGGCGACATGTTGTTTTCTTGGGAGTGATGTGATTTGCCTTCTATTTGAGAGACTAGAAGAGGGCTCTCCTAAAGAATGAATATAACTTTGGGTTATCAAAACATTGTCTCAGCCTTCCTTCCTGTTTTCAAGAAAGTCCATTATTTTTTCTTGACTCTGTGAATCCAAGTTATCTTCCTCCTTAAACCAGCCTTCCTGGACCTGGTATCTTCTAGAGGTGTTCAACTTCCATCTTCTATTATTTTCAATCAGCAGGGAGAATTTGCTGACTGGATTTAAGAGAACTGAAGTTGAACACATCTGGGAACCAGAGTGGAAAAAAACCCTACCCTATGTAATATTCCACAATATTCTGCAGAGTTTGTTTGTTTTTTTATCGTCATTTGTCTCTTTACCTTGGCTCATCCAGAGATTGCCTGTACGTTCTTGGTTCCACCTGTTGGCTGGCTGGGCATTTGAAGTTACCAGCACCCCAAAGCTGCTCTTTCCCCTACTGTGTAACAGTTTCATAGCCAATGGAAAGTTTGGGGTCATTATGACATCAGAACCTAAGCTTTTCTTAAAGATCTGAGAAAAAGTATCATATAAAAGACAATATTTGGGAATTTGTAAGTTAATATTTTCTATGTAGTCAATCTTTGCTTCTATTCTTAAACTACTTTGCTACTTCAGTCCAGGTTTATAATATGATCCTGTCCAATAATCATTTTAACATGCCTGTCCCACCAGATATCCCTGCTTATTGCACAATATTAGCAACAAATCAATATGTAGTTGCAGAATGTTGTATGTTTGAAAACTTTGCTTCATGATTATATCACTTTTAAATTCTATCCTACTCCTGCTTTAGAGTCAAATGGAATGTTCATTCTAGCATCTGCACTTATAGAACTTTATGTTTTCTATGCACTCCATCTCCCAGCATATGTTTCAATCACTTAAACATGCATGCACAAAGACAGACACAAAGACAGACAGACAGACACACACACACACACAGAGAGAGAGAGAGAGAGAGAGAGAGAGAGAGAGAGAGAGAAAGAGAGAGAGAGAGAGAGAGAGAGAGAGAGAGGGAGGGAGGGAGAGAGAGGCTTGTAGAGCTTATTTGCAAGGTCAGTAATTTAACAGTTATGATAATATGTTACAGCAGTTGCTATATTTGTGCATAGTCAAAAGAGGAGTTTTGGGATTTCTGTGTATTTGGTAATAATTCGAAACTCACTCTATCAGGAAGAATGCTTTTGCATATGACCTAACAAACACACACAAATACATGCAAACAAATATCTGGTTTATATGTATGCTTTGCAAAAAAAATACTTCTTCTTATAGGAAGGAAAAGAGAAAACCTGCAATTTTAGTATTGAAAGCTGAAGGAGGAAAGGAGTGAATTCAGTGACTGAAGCCTTGATTGGACTGGATTATTGGTGCTGAACTGATGATTGCCTAAATAATAGACCACGTTGTACTGAAACGCATCTTCAAATTGCTCAGGATAAGGACAGCTTGAAGGAAATGTAAGCTGGATTTAAAGTATGCCAAGAATTATATGTGCATGGAGCAGGTTGTAGCATGGCAGATAATCATTAAATAACAAGTGAGAAAAATAATAATTGAAAAGCAACTCTATAAAAGGATTAAAATTTTATTGAGAAGGGACTCCCCAAATCGTAAAGCAACTGATAAGTTAGCTATACAGAGAAATTAAATATTCATACTGTATTAATATTCAGTGCTAATACTCGTCACCTTCCTCTTCTTCACCTTCTCCTTCAATGCTATCTGTGCCAACCTCCTCATAATCCTTCTCCAGGGCAGCCATATCTTCCCGAGCCTCAGAGAATTCCCCTTCTTCCATCCCTTCCCCAACATACCAGTGCACAAAGGCCCGCTTGGCATACATTAAATCAAACTTGTGGTCCAGGCGGGCCCAGGCCTCAGCAATGGCTGTGGTGTTGCTCAGCATGCACACCGCTCGCTGAACTTTGGCTAAGTCTCCCCCGGGAACCACAGTGGGAGGCTGATAGTTGATGCCCACTTTAAAACCTGTAGGGCACCAGTCTACAAACTGGATTGTTCGCTTTGTTTTAATGGTGGCAATGGCAGCATTGACATCCTTAGGTACCACATCGCCACGATACAAAAGGCAGCAGGCCATGTATTTGCCATGACGAGGATCACACTTCACCATCTGGTTAGCAGGCTCAAAGCAAGCATTGGTGATCTCAGCCACAGAAAGCTGCTCATGGTAGGCCTTCTCCGCAGAGATGACCGGAGCATAGGTAGCCAGAGGGAAATGGATGCGGGGGTAGGGCACTAGGTTGGTCTGGAACTCGGTCAGGTCTACATTCAGAGCCCCATCAAAGCGCAGCGAGGCAGTGATGGAGGACACAATCTGGCCAATCAGCCTATTCAGATTTGTGTACGTTGGGCGTTCAATGTCCAGGTTTCTACGGCAGATATCATAGATGGCTTCGTTGTCTACCATGAAAGCACAGTCTGAGTGCTCAAGGGTGGTATGTGTGGTGAGGATTGAATTGTAGGGTTCCACCACAGCTGTTGATATTTGAGGTGCTGGGTAAATGGAAAACTCCAGCTTCGACTTCTTGCCATAATCCACAGAGAGCCTTTCCATCAACAAGGAAGTGAAACCTGATCCAGTGCCTCCTCCAAAGCTGTGAAAAATGAGAAATCCTTGCAACCCTGTGCATTGGTCTGCCTGGAGAAATGGGGGAAAAAATGGAAACAGTAAGTTGGGTTTAGGAAATTATGTAGAGTGACCTTAGGTATAGCCAACACTTTCGGCCATGCATTATCTCCACTCCTGTAAATTAACCAGGACTCCTTCTATATTCTTAAGGACAAATCCAACTCAATCCTACCAACAGCTTTCCTTATCATCAACTTCAATTACCAGCTTTCGGATCCTGTCCAACACCAAATCAATTATTTCTTTGCCAATAGTGTAGTGACCACGAGCATAGTTATTGGCAGCATCTTCCTTTCCGGTGATCAGCTGTTCTGGGTGGAAGAGCTGACGGTATGTGCCAGTCCGAACCTCATCTAGAATTCAAGGTACAGAAAAGATCAGATCATTCCCATTTTAATTAACTCTGTCACTCTTCTTGCATTCTGAAATTTGTACACTTCTGTTTGTTTGTTTGTTTGTTTATGGTATTTTTAGCTGCTTTCCTTGAGAGATCAAGACTTCTGGGTATTATGATTGTTAAGAGGTATGGAACTGGTGCAGCTTTGAGAAAACTTTTAGAAGACACAGAGCTCCTAACTATCCAATTAACCTTGCTCATTGTGCAGAGATTTGGGAACAGACAATAGTTAATTTTAATTTATTATATGTATGCTACAAAATCCAATGGTTTGGGCTGTCTCTGGATTCTGAAAAGTACCCAGACAAAATTAGACAGATTTATCTCAGAATGACTGAATCAGGTTCCCCTCCTAACCACTCACCAATCACGGTAGGTTCCAGATCCACAAAAACAGCTCGAGGCACATGTTTCCCAGCCCCAGTCTCACTGAAGAAGGTATTGAAGGAGTCATCTCCACCTCCAATAGTTTTGTCACTGGGCATCTGCCCATCTGGCTGAATTCCATGCTCCAGACAGTACAGTTCCCAACAAGCATTGCCAATCTGCACACCAGCCTGGCCAACATGGACAGAAATGCATTCCCGCTGAGAAAAAAAACAAACAAAATCAATTATCAGTGTAGAAGTTACCTGTGATCAGAAGTAGAGTACAGAATATAGTGTGCAATGGCAAAATGTGGCGAGCTACCCCAAAGTGATGGAAGATTAATCTTCTAAACAGTGGGGCATTTCTAGAATCTGTATGCCAACCATGCTGGTTATCGTAACCTCCTAGGTAAGGAAGATTATTACACATTTCCTGAAGTCTTGCTGGCTCTGCTTGCTTGGCTCGGTTTTTCTGGCATACATCCTGGCTCCCTTCCAATAGTTCAGTCCTGGCACTATCCCAGCAAGTATCTGGGGGAAAAATTCTCTCTTCAGTCAGGTTCAAAGTTTATAATCTGGGCTATAAAGAAAGAATAGTCTCCTCTCTCAAATTTCCAAGAGATGCAGACAACTGAGTGGTAGAAGCCACCTGGGATAAAAAAGGTCTTTAGCTAAACTTCCTAGAACTGATCAAAATGTATCTTCCTCCCTTTAATTTATCCTCTGCTGTGGCTAAAGATATTAATTAGACCAACCGTGCTTTATCTGGAAAAGCTGAAGTAATATTTTTGCCCGAGGCCTGTAGGTAGAAGACATGGGTCAGTACCGTGCATGAAATAACATGTCTTGGGAAGGAAACCACAGGGCTGCTTTTAGATAACATGTTACTTTATATTTTAAAATTTGTTCTGATCAAGGGTAACTTTATGCATATTTTCTTATAAATTTATTTACATTAGATTTATACCTTGCCTTTCGGTTTACATCTGTGCTTACCAAACTTGAAAACACCCTTTCTTCCTCACGTGTATGTATAGGTGTAAATTCTAAGCATAGTAATGCTGCTGAAATCCTAGCACATAGGTGTTCTGTACCAGCCTGCTACCGGCCCTGCAGCAAAAGCAGGGACAACCCCTTTACAAACGGCAAGAGGCTGGAATAAAGCCTGCCAAATTTATTCACATAAAACAGAGCAAGACAAGACACCAACCATGAAACAGGAGCTATGAAACAGGAACTATCCAAGCGGTTGCCTTCAGCAAACCAGCCCTCCCACACATTCCCCTTAAATACAGTTCAGGGCGTGGCCTCTCTCTGCCTCCTTCCGAGGTGCCCCATTGCCTTCCTCTGTTTACTCCTGATTGACTGCCTCCTGCGTCGGGCGTCCTTGAACAGGGCCAGCTGTGGGTCATCTTCATCCACGCTGTCAGGCTCACACAGCTGGGTCTGCGTCGTGACCAGATGAGAGGGGCCTGGCTGGGGGCTCTCATCAAGCTGTCCAATCCCCTCAGCAAGTTCTTCAACACCCCCCTCCTCCTCCTCCTCTGAGTCGTCTGACCCAACTGCCGAACCCACAGGCTGACCCTGAATCACAACAATAGGGGTGTTACAACCACAGTTCTACCGTATTCCATATTTGTTAAGCTGGAAATAAGACCCCTGTATTTAGACAACACTTGTTGAAGTGATGATTCAGTTTCAGGTCATGAGTGAATTTGGTGGTGGTTTAACTTCAAGCCTGTAAATCTAAAACTCTCTTTCCCCACTGAGATGTTCTTCTTTGAACCGAGGACATACTTGGTGGGTTACCCAAACCTGTTTTTTGGCATTGTGATTAAGCATCCACAGCTCATCCAAAGTGCTTTCAAAAATATAGTGTTGATATTACCTTTATTGAAACTAAGGCTAAGCAAAAAAAAAAAAAGAAAGAAAGAGGGAGAATAAGTGGGGGGAAAATATCCTCCTAGCAACTTCAACTTCTCCATCCTGAACACCTTTCAAATATGTGCAATTCCCAAAATTTCGAGCAACTTCCTGGGAATTCTGGGAATAGGCAATCTTAGATCCAGAGCTGCTCAAGTTAATGAAAGCTATTCCCCTCCATTCTTATGGACTTTTTTCCCTGTTTTTATGCAGATATATTTCAGCACAAATCTAAGCATTCCTGTATTTCCACAGACATGGCATTGGGATTGCATTGCATATTATATATTGAGAGAAAGAGAGAGAGAAATCACCCAGGAAACTAAAAAAAGAAAGAAAGTTCCCTTCCAGCTCCTGGGAAGCTAAGAAGTCCAAGCAAGACTCACCATCTTGCAAAACTTCTTTGACCTGGCAAGCGAAGAGCCCAGAGGACGAAGGATGGGAATTAAGCCGTTCTTTGCAAGGCTGGCTTTTATAGCATTGCCAGCAAAAAGAAATGCTTTGTTGTTAGAAACGGGCTCAGTTAGCTTTTGTCAGAATGGTTTCTGAGTTACAGTCCAGCTCAACAAGTAATCAGTAATGAAAGCAAAGCTAGGCCTTGGTTACAACTAACAATTCTATTATAATTAACCTGGACTGTGCACATGTGTTGGAGAGGGAACACAAACAAATATTCCGGCAACAGAAAATTCTCATTATGTTGTTCAGTCAAGATGCTTGGGCAAAGCAAAGCTGAATTAATGGATTTTAAACATGATATTGAGCACTGTGTTTTGGTTTAGTTCTATTTGCTTAATTTCCCTGACTGTTCTTCAGAACATGGGGTGTTAATGAGTATATTGTCATTTTATTGTATCATTATATTTGTACTGTTGAATTTTAGTCTGGAAGGCATGTCTAGTGCAGCATATAAGCCTACTGAAATAAATAAGCAAAACACCTCTTATACTAGCTGGAGGAAGCGAGAGAGACAGTTTGATCTACTCTAGAGGTGAAGGCACCAGGCTAGAAAGTTGGAGACCGTGAGTTCAAGTTCTGCCTTAGCATGAAAGCTGACTGGGTGACCTTGTCACTCCCAACTTGCCTCACAAGGTTGTTGCTGTGGGGAAAATGGGAGGAAAGTGTGTTGGTTATGTTTGCCCCACTGAGTGATTTGTAAAAATCATAAAGGCGGGATATAAATAAATAAATAAATAATAGGCTGCCAGGTTTTTCAAAAGTATGCCACAGAGCCCAAGATTCCATGCAAATGTGATGAGGTTCTGCAAGACACTAATGACATTTAGAACACAAAAAATGTTCACTTCAAGACATCAATTTTCTGTCATTAGAGCTTTGTCTCTTCATCCAAGATTCTGGGAATTATTTTTTTCCCCAATGAATAGTTCCTCAGTCTGAACCCCCTGGGATGGTGTGTGTGGGTCAGAGCATGGAAATTGTGCCACTAGGAAAGGAAATCTTCCTGAGCAGAAAATATGGAATAATAGCACACTCCTCCCACTTCTCAGCCTAGTTGCAGCTTGACAAATGAGATAACACAGTGGTATCAACTTTACTGGAAATACAGCATTAGTCTCTTCAGTCCTGTGAGGCTTACTGAATGGACAAGATAGGTTTCTTGAAAAAGTCAGCCTACAGCTCTGCATTCGACCCTTCCATCCTGTGTAAGTTATGCTCATGAAATGAGCAGAGTGCCATAAGTTTTGTTTAAAAGAGAATAATGGTTCATTTCAACTTATCAATTCAAATATACATAAGGGTAGGGAGGATCCCCACTTTGTTGAACATCTTTACACCCTTATATAGTTTAAGTAAGTGAGGCCTACCGTGGCTTGATTTATAACTCCTTTATAAATTTATAACCAGAAACACAGGTGTGCTAAGCCAAAAACAATGATTTACAAACTGAGTCAACCTTGAGTAGCTCAGAATAGAACTCCTGGGGTGAGCAAGCAGTGAGTTAGCCTGCAATACTGCATTCTAACCACTGCACCACCATGACTCTTGTTGAAACCATTTCCTTGTTATACCATTATACATCATGAAATAATATGTCATTGAAACCATTTCCTTGTTATACCATTATACATCATGAAATAATATGTCAGGGATGATCTGATAGCAGTGTTCCAATATCTAGATTCTAGGGGCTGCCACAAAGAAGAGGGAGTCAAGCTATTGTCCAAAGCACCTGAAGGCAGGACAAGAAGCAATGGATGGAAACTAATTAAGAAGAGAAGCAAGGTGGAACTAAGGAGAAATTCATCAGTGGAACAATTTGCCTCCAGAAGGGGTGTGTGTGTGTGTGTGTGTGTGTGTGTGTGTGTGTAACTGAAACTCTCATGTCTGTATGAGTGTTTTATCTTGGTGAGAGGGTGCATCATGGGGCAAAATGTTTTCAACCAAAGTATCTCAAAATGGGCCAACTTACAACATGTGTCCAAAATCTAAGATCCATGACTCCCATGGAAATAAAATTTGGGAAATTTTATAAAACCTTTAAGGCATAAAGTTTATCATAAAAGTATTATGCCTTTTATGACACAATACAAAATATCATAGAACATTTATGTGGCCAACTACTGATGTTTGATTGTGCTATAAAGTTCAACATTGGCTACTTTCAAGACAGATACATCTCTGAATAACCTCCTGAACTTTTAAGAACTTTTCAAGTACGTTGTTGAAAGCACTGAGGAATCATCTGCTAAGGAAATATCTCTGAAATGAGGTATCACGTGTTGTCTAGTTAAAATTAAAAAGTAAGCTATAAATATCCTCAATATTAATCAGGAGTACTTAACACCAACATAGCTCTGCCCTTCATCCCCTTGGGAGGGACTGCTTGTCTCCCCCATAACATCAAACATCACATTGGTGAAAGGAACGGGTTAAGCCAGGAGCTGGTCCTGCATCCTATTTTCTGCCTGGCTTGCCCCAGACCATATTGGCACATGCACACAAGCAATTTACGTTTCATCTGCTGCCTGGTGGGTGCATCAAATCCCCGGTAGAGTTCATATTGATAGGACTTATCTAAACTTGTCAAAAGTTTTGTCTCTGGGACTCAGGAGCAAGCGACAACATTGCCCACCAATGGTATGAAGTCAAGAAGGCAATGTCTGGCATTGTTTCCAAGGCAACAGACAAGTCTGAACACAGAGCTGCCTTGGAAGAACCATAAAGGACTGTTTGCAGAACAAACAGGAGCTGTTCAAAAGGGGTAACTGCTCCTTTTAACTTAACAATTCCAGCAAGTTTGAATTTGGAGAAGCTGGTGATTGATTCCTATCAACAGAAACTAATAGACTTAGCTATAGCTTCCTTCCAGCACTTTCTTTCTTTGGATTGTGAGGGATCCCAGCTGAAGTTTTCTGTCAAGCCAGGCAGCAGAAGCCCCAACCCTAGAGCCTTCAGCAAAGCAAGAATATAACCTGTTCTTGAAACATGACCAGGGAAAGTTGACTTTTCTACTAGGGCATAACCTTATAATCCTAGCTCCATTTTCAAGAACACTTTATATCGTGCAGCACTAGGGGAGGAGGAATTGAATGGCAAGATCAGGGTCTCTCTGCTTACTTTTGTGCTTGCAGAACTTGTGGGTAAGTGACTGTTTGATTTTCATAACAATAAAATTGCTGTGTCAGGCTGACAGTGATAGGAATTTGCTAACAGCTAGCTCATTATCTACTTCTGTTGCCAATTATTGTTTTACTTACTTGAAAGAAAAATCTTCATCAGGGTCCAGTCCAAGCTGGGAATAAACAAAATGGAGACTGCTTTAGAAAGAAGATTGTAGTTTATTGAAGGGCAGAGTCAGACAGAAGCGTGGCTCTGGGAAAGCTGAACACATGTTGCTGGGAGTGGTGGGTTTTTACACCTTCTGGGGCTCTTGAGGTTGTTTCCTATTCCTGTTTGAGGCTTTGTATTTCCAGTCTCATGTATTTTGACCTGAGTCTGAGTGTGCCCTTTTGGTATTGGTGGGTACTTAATCCTATTATGTCCCCAAAGGTCATGTTTAGGTGAGGTATGTAGATTTTAGAGGTCTTCCTAAGCTCATAGCTTCTAGCTTCCTGGCCCCAACCTTCCTGAATGGATTATTACATCTGTATTTTTCCCCCAAAATGTTTCTTTCTCTGCATTCTTCCCACAACTAAGCCTGAGGAGGATCAATGGTTTAAATAGCAGTTATAGTAATCACCCTTTTTATATTTTTACAACTTGTGTGTGTGTGTGTGTGTGTGTGTGTGTGTGTGTGTGTGTGAGAGAGAGAGAGAGAGAGAGAGAGAGAGAGAGAGAGAGAGAGAGAGAGAGAGAGAGAGAGAGACTATCTAACCTGACTGCAGTTCCATACCAGTATTTCCAATTCAATGCTCCATTGCTAAACAGTGCCCTCTGGTGTTCATTTATATTACTGCATTTATGAGGAATAGTCAGCTTCAGGACCTTGAAGTCATCAAACCATTTTGAGAAAACTTACTAAACATTGTTTCTCAATCTCTGCAACTTTAAGATGTGTGGACTTCAAATCCCAGAATTCTCCAGTCAGCATTCTCCAGAGTTCAGATCATGAGATTCAGAATCTCCAAGTTACAAAATTCTATCAACTTATATTTTCATTTCCAGTGGTTAGGTAGCAGGCTGGAAACTGCATTACATATCCTTCTCTGATACAGTTAGTCCTTGAATTACAATAGTTCGTTTAGTGACCATTCAAAATTATAACAGCACTGGAAAAAGTGACATGATCTTTCCCATACTTATGACCATTGCAGCATCCCTATGGTCACATGAGCAAAATTTTGTTGCTTGGCAACTGACTCATATTTATGATGGCTGCAGTGTCCTGAAATCACATGATAACCTTTTATGACTTCCTTACAAGCAAAGTCAATGGGGAAGCCAAATTCACTTAACAACCATGTCACTAACAACTGCAACTGATTCATTTAGCAACTGTGACAAGAAAGGTTGCAAAATGGGGAATCCGGGTCTGGATGGGGAGGAACAGGCTTCGGCTCAACCCCGACAAGACTGAGTGGCTGTGCGTGCCGGCATCTCGGGAAATTCAGATTATCCCACCTCTTACTATGGGGGGTGAGTTATTACCCCCCATAGATAGGGCTCGCAACTTGGGGGTCCTCCTAGATTCACAGCTCTCCTTAGAAGATCATATAGGAGCTGTGACTAGGGGGGCCTTTGCCCAGGTTCGCCTGGTGCGCCAGTTGCGGCCCTATCTAGACCGGGATGCCTTGCGTACAGTCACTCATGCACTTGTGACCTCTCATTTAGACTACTGCAATGCTCTCTACATGGGGCTGCCCTTGAGGACCACTCGGAGGCTTCAGCTGGTGCAGAATGCAGCCGCGCGAGTTGTGTTGGGGGTCTCCCGATACTCCCATGTTACACCTCTGCTCCGTGAGCTGCATTGGCTTCCAGTTGCCCTCTGGGTGAGATTCAAGGTGCTGGTGATGACCTATAAAGCCCTAAATGGCATGGGTCCGGATTACCTACGGGAGCACCTGCTGCCAGCGTCAACTTTCCTTCATCCAGTGCCCTCCCACAGAGAGGGCCTCCTCAGGGTGCCACCGGTCAGAGAATGTCAACTGGTGACCCCCAGGGGAAGGACGTTCTCTGTGAGTGCGCCAGACCTTTGGAACCACTTACCGGTTGAGCTCCGGATGGCTCCCGACCTTCGCTCCTTCCGCCATGATCTAAAAACTTATTTATTTGAACAAGCCGACCTGGTCTGATGGGTTTGGGGTTTTTAATATTGATTTTAATTAATTTTATTGTAACGGGCACAATATTTAATTTTTTTAACTTTTGTACATTGTATTTTTAATATTTATTGCCCTGTACACCGCCCTGAGTCCTTCGGGAGAAGGGCGGTATATAAATAAAATAAAATAAAATAAAATAAAATAAAATAAAATAAAATAAAATAATAAAATAAAATAAAATAAAATAAAATAAAATAAAATAAAATAAAATAAAATAAAATAAAAAATAAAAAAATAAAATAAATAAAATAAATAAAAAATTCATTTAACCTGTCTTACTTGGTAACAGAAGTTTTGGGCTCAACTGTGGTCATAAATGGAGGAGTATCTCTATTCTGCCAGGATTTATTATTTTTCTTTTATTATTTTTCCCCTAGTTGCTATTTCTTTGTGTTTCTTTGGATCAGGCCCCATCCTTGCCTTCTTTTATTGGCTTGCTGCTATAGTTTTAATTGCAAGCCTGAAATGCAGGTAAAATGCATTCCATCTTCACTTCATTAGCTGAAAGTTGCTCACTTGACAAGTTGCTAAACAGGACACAGGCAGCTCTAACCAGCCTGGCCAGCAGTGAAAGATACTGTGAGTTTAATTCAGCAACTACAATTTACTATGGACAGCCAGAATAAAAATGTTTTGGATAAATTTCTGTATGCTGGATAATTTTCAAAAGCACAAGAACCATCCTAAGGAGACAGAGAAACAGTGATTTAGCAAAAAAAATCTAGAATTAAATTTTACTTTCATGACACAACCAAGAAAGATTCGCTAAGTTTAAGAAACACCAGTTGGATGATGATGATGATGATGATGATGATGATGATGATGATTTGCTTCCCAACATATTTTGGGGTAGTAGCCCACATTAGCAGTTGGAGGGTTGTGTAGAAATAATATGGCTATTCAATGATTTTATTCCAATACTGAACAAAAGTTAGACTGTGATCTGCTAAAATTTATAATTTCAAGAGATAATGGCCAGCCCAAAAAAACTTTACCACTTCCAAACACACATAAAATTAGGCTTGCACATTGAGTTAAACCATGGCTAGTTTGATCACACTCTATTGAACAACTTAGAATTGGTTGTTTGCAGATATGCTCCATGTGTCCTAGCAATCTTGAAAATGATTGGCTTTACATACTGAGACAATTTAATCTTGCAGTTTATAGAACAACACAGACCTACCAATTTCGAGTTATTTTTTCCTCCCACCTATTACTTGATCCAGTGCAAAACCTGGTATGGATTTTTCTGGAATGGCTACTGTTTGGCATTCCTCTGCTCTTGGTATGACTACTGTATTGAACGAGCTCTTTTTTACACACAATTTCAATTTCTCATTCTGAACAACTGGAGCCATGAGCTCATTTTTCGCTGCTGATTCCTGTGCAATCTAAACAGGTTTCTTTTGCTAGAGACTGTTCATAATCAGTTTGTTTTCCTCCAGAGTTTCATTATTTCTGCAATTCCAGGGGTGAGTAGAAGCAATGCTAGTTAATGAAACAAAATTCTTGCATCAACCAAGCATTTCCTCCTATAACTCTCCTCTTGTGTTTGGCTGCCTGCCCAAGCTTTTAGTTCTCCAAAGCTGCCTCTCATAATGTGTGGACTGTTTCTTCTGCAACTCTAAGGGAGGAATTGTTGACAAAACTGTTTACACAATGCTGGGATTTGTCCATCTATCCATATAGAGACCACAAGGAGGTGGCTGGTGTACTAACAGAGAAGGAATCCCCTGCAAACCTAGGGTTTTGTTAACTTGTTTCAATTTCCTTAATTTAATCTGCTTTTATATTTATAAGGGCCAAATGTCTGCATGTTTTATCTTGCTGCAAAGCTGTTCAGAGTCACCTTGAATCATGAGATGGGCAGCAAATAAATGTGATAAATAAGGAGAGAGGTCCAGTGGAGGTAGTGGGTCAGTCATCATCAAACAAGTTTAAATATGCTTGGGATAAACACCCACCCACCATCCAACAAATATTTAAAAAAAAAACCTCAAAGGGAAGATGGAACACTAGGTCTCTTTCCGTCGGTTTTCTATGTTTCCACGTTAGGATAAGTACCGGTAAGCTGTCAAGATAAAAGCCCTTCAACATTTCTTTCAAAGAAGAGAGGATCTTAACTTCCTTTCAAAGCTGTCTCTGGGCATAACGTTTTGCAAGTCAGGGTTTGGGTTGATGATTCATCTGGACAGCAGCTTTTGCCAACTGAACTTCACAGATTGCCTTAGGGAAGAAGAAGGCCCAAGATTCTTTTTTTTACCTAAGGCAAATCTTGGGCTGAGTCGTATTTCTCTACTAAGTACTTGGCAATCACCGCAATACTCCCTGCATAAGTTTTACTGTCCTTTACTAAATCTATTGCCCTGCCCTGCCGACTCCCTTGGCCACCTGCCACACTGTTAACAAGCAAAGAAAGCTACTGGCAATGCTTGCTCCACTCCTAGGCTAAGAGAGCGCTGGACTAGAGACAGTACTCGATTAAATGCCATTAGAGTGAGAAAAAGGAATTAGCTCTAAATGAACCACGTCATGCTATCACTCCACATTCTGCCCCTGCCATCCCACACTACACCCAAGCGGCCGCACCCATTTAAGTACACTGGCTGTTGTTTTAAGGAAAAGAAAAACGGGATGCTGGAAGTTAAGGGACTGGAGCATCAGAAAGGCAATGGGCAGGCAACTGCCTGGATTCATACTAATCCATATTATGGTTTTTGTAGTTTCCTATTAGCCCTGACAATTCTGGTTGATTTGATAAACCACAGTTTAATGTTGTTGTTGTTAGTTGCGAAGTCGTGTCCAACCCATCGCGACCCCCATGGACAATGTTCCTCCAGACCTTCCTGTCCGCTACCATCTTCTGGAGTCCATTTAGGCTCACACCTACTGCTTCAGTGACTCCATCCAGCCACCTCATTCTCTGTCATCCCCTTTTTCTCTTGACCTCAACCTTTCCCAGCATTAGGCTCTTCTCCAGACAGTGAGTCTTTCCTTCTCATTAGGTGGCCAAAGTATTTGAGTTTTAGCTTCAGGATCTGGCTTTCTAAAGAGCAGTCAGGGTTGATCTCCTCTAGGACTGACTGGTTTGATCGCCTTGCAGTCCAAGGGACTCACAGGAGTCTTCTCCAGCACCATAGTTCAAAGGCCTCAATTCTTTGGTGCTCAGCCTTTCTTATGGTCCAACTTTCACAGCCATACATTGCAACTGGGAAGACCAAAGCCTTGACTATACGCACTTTTGTTGGCAGGGTGATGTCTCTGCTTTTTAGTATGCTGTCTAGATTTGTCATGGCTTTCCTCCCCAGGAGCAAGCGTCTTTTAATTTCTTGGCTACAGTCCCCATCTGCAGTGATCTTGGAGCCCAGGAAAATAAAATCTGTGCATAGTTTAATACAACCTGCAAATCATCATTGGGTCACTAGAAAAAAAAATCTTTTAATATGGTTCATCTAAATCTGCCCTGTTTCTACCACTGTTGGCTTTAGCATAGACAAATCCGTAAGAATTAGAGCTTGGGAGAACTTCATTTATTAGGCTCAAATAGCTGAGTTGTGTTCTCATTCATGAATAATAAATGTATGAATATTCAATACTAAAATAAAAATGACCATTAACAATAATTTGTATGAGTCAAGATAAGGCTGTCATTTTAAATTTGCAATCTATGCTGGTGATTAGATTTCAGTGTAATTCCAAAACTGTCATATTTATATTAATTGGAGATACTCTTATATCTCTTAAAAATAATCTGTTTTGAGAAGGAAGAATCAGAAACATATCATGTGACAATTTGGGCACATTCACTGTATGAATTGATGTTAATCCTCCCTCTCCCATCACTTTCACTGTGTTGTAAATTGCTAACCCAAAAGATGATCCTATATATAGGAAATAAAAGTTTGGCTCCAATCCAGGCATTTACAATTAAATGCAGCTCATAAAAATATCTTATGTTGTGTGAGGTGCACCAACCGGCTTATTAAATTGGCTAGGATCAGGCCAGAGGACTCCAATTCTGCAGAAACAAGTGAACTGGATTGGAGTGAAAAAGCCTGCCTTGAGTGGTGCTGGATATTCTGTAGAATCCACTGATATTCAAGGGAGATGCAGCTAGCAGAACAAGTTGGCTGAGTTGGCTTAAGATATTTGGCTGCCTGACCCAAAGTCCAAATGGTAATTGCAATGGTTCAAAATATAATGCTGTACTGAAGTCAGTTCATATGACTTGGATAGTTCCTATTTCTTTGCCTCATGTTTGCATTAATAACACCATTTCAAGTAAATGAACCCAGTGACACATTCTGCATCAGAGATTCATTCTTGCGTGCAAGAATTGGCAACAAATGGCCTTTCAGATGTTAGTGAATTGGCAATCCAAGTGACATGGCAATGGAGACAGGGGCTGGCAGTTCTGCTGAGGAACATCTGGTTCCCTAATGTTTTGGGAAGGTCCATTTCTCTAGGGAAGATATAAATAGCTATATGGAGAAGGAGGAATTTTTCTGAGTTGATGCTATGTTATAGGCAGAACCCTCTCACCCTTAACCTGTTTGTGGGATTTCAGCCACCAAATGAAAGCAACTTTGTTTTTGAAGGCAATGATACCTTGGCTGCTAAAAGCTTTTTTTTTTATTGGTTTTCTCTAAGACTATGTATTGCCCAGAATAATAAATATACTTTAAACTAGATGATGACTCATCTTGAAAAGTACAGCAGACTTGCCTATTTTAAGTAAATAAATCTTGTTTCAGGACTGCATTCTCATGACCTTCCAGAAATTCCTTAAAATGTGGTTCTTTCAACAGGCCTGGCATCTGGTTGCATAATGTGCAACTTCTTTATATATTTCCTCTTGTGCTTGTTTTTGCTGGATTTAATTAATCTGGTTTTGTAAAATGCTTTTTTTGTTTGTTTGTTTATTGCATGAGTCACTTTGTGCAAGATGGGCAGCCATATAAATCGGAAAAATTAAATAAACATCCTTCCTGAAGTACCCACAGTGATATATAAGAAACATGCTAAGGACTCAGTTGCATTGCTATAATTCTTCCAAGAAACATTCATCTACTGTAGGTCAGCCTACCCTACCTGTATATTCTAGCACAGGGGTGTCAAACTCGCAAAGTCACGTGATGTGACTTGTTGCGATATAATGTGATTTTTTGCCTTTGGGGTGGGCGAAATTTCGCCATGACACATCCGGCCCGTGAGCCGACAACTTCACACCCCTGTTCTAGCACATCTAGAAGGCACTAGGCTGTGGATGGCTCACCTTGTGCCTCTCATCTGGCACCAGAATGACTTTCTTGTTTTTCCTACCTTAAATTGAAGCTGCTTTCTACTTTATTTCTATGGAGCAGCCGTTTATTTTACCTCCCGGATTTTGTTACTGGTTTTATCTTAGATGCATCTATCTCATCTTTTAAAAGACAGTCTTTCAAACGTTTGAAGGAAGCTGTTGTGTCCCCTTTAATTAACACCTGTATGGAGCAGTAGATGCAGAAAAGAGGGCAGAGTTGCTGATCAAATGTTTAATGCGGCAAGGCATTAACAATGCAAAATTGATCCCCTGAAGTAAAATCTCTAGATTTTAAAATCATCCTATTCCCACCCGTACCTCATCATCATTCTGTGTTGGTTTGCTGCAGTACAGAGTGGCAATTTCAGTTTGCAATGCAGCAGCTTTTTGTTAAAGATAAGCAGAAATGTAGATGCTGAGCCCAAGGCGAGGAGAACACAGCCCGCGTATGGAATGTAGCTCCTGAATGCTAAGAACAACTTAGGGTTTGTCTTTGTCTCACCCCAACTCTGTCCTATATCCCCTTCTCATTCTAGTACTAGCCCAGTCTGAGTGTCAGGACCCACCCCAAACCACGTCTTAGGAAGACAAAATTCTTGGAGTCAAATCTATTCCAAAAGGAATCTTTACTATGACATGCTTGGTTGTAGGAATACGAGAATATTATTCCACGAAGTAAACCCTTATAAAGAGTTCCCGGTTGAACCCCCCTTAACCCCATTTGGTCAGTCCCCCATCCTTTATCTCGTATCATCCCTCTCGTGGGAAAAAGAAACTTAGGACCTTTCATGTTTATTGCTCTCTTCTGTGACACAAGCCAGATGCTAGCCCCCCCCCTTTTGTTTCCCCAGTTCAAAAGGCTTCTCCTTTCCTTTGAAATGCCTAATACCGGTTCAATACACATCCATTCTCTTCTCTTCGGGAGATGGCAGAATCCATGGAATAATGTTTGAAACATTCCATTTATGAATATGATATAAATGGATTCTGACACTGAGTCTGTTTGGTTTCTGACCTGAGATAAGGGTGGTCAGGTGAAAGACGGAGAAAATGGGGGAAATTTTCCTAGGTGAATCCTGACTGCTTGTGGGGTTGAGTTAATAAATAAGTCTATTTTCTTTTTCTCTCCAGATTTCTTAGGACATGGTTTTCCTGAAAGCTGGCCCAGTGGACTGGAGAACTGGTAGATGATTGATACCACAAAGCCAGGTTATAGTTGTTGGATTTTGGGTGAGTTGCCTTCTTCAATAAATTATAAGACATAAAAGGTGACTAAAACCATACTTGAATCCAGGATGAAAACCTGAAGATGCTTCCCTAACTGGTCCTATTCTTAGCATCTCCCCTAGACCTTTAGGTATTTCAAGCAAGAGTCAGATTTCACAATCCTGCCAACCTTCAGTAGCTTGCTGCTGGTTCTCAGTTGCCATAGCATTATTTATCTATCCTGGCCGTTCCCCACTTTTGCTCCCTTTTCATGGATTCCCTATTAGCTTATTCATCTGTTTGTTTGTTATTATAAATAGAATATCTAATTATCATAACTAGCCTGACCTAAACTCCAGAGTCAGGCTGTTTGTATACAGGGTATCTTTTCTACAAAGACTGGGCCCCAGGGGAAGAATACCTGTCCCAGCAAGCACAGCTGGAGATGTGCAAGAAAAGTGGGTCACATGTCCAGACCTGCCATCACCATAGGCAACATTCCTAAGCAGAGATAGTGCTGGAGAACGGAAGAGTCTCTTCAGCTCTGGAGACAAAGGGATGGTCCTGGTGAAAGAGTCTTCCTGATCGAAAGGGGCTGCTCCACTCTCCTTTATTTGCGGTTTGGAGGATTTATAAAGTGAATCCTGCTTTCAGTACTGTACTTGCAAAGCATGAGGATGTGTATCAAGAGGTGCCCAGAAGCACTATTTTGCCTCAAAGGATAATGAGTGTAATGACCACCAGGACCACTCAGTTCTCTAAGTGACCCTACGGAAGTGGTTTCCCAGGGCTATTTTTTTTTAGCTCTCAGTCTGTCTTATATCTTTGGGATTCCCTGGTGGCCTCTTCTCCTAGTGCTGGCCCAGTCTTACTCTGTTTGGTTTCTGACCTGAGATAAGGTCGGTCAGGTGCTGCTTTACCTATTCTGACTACAGGGATTTTTCTGGTTATAGGCTAGAATATTTGTAGTTGTATTTTCCACATAGGAGCATTCCTCTTTTGATCTCTCGCATGCCCTAATAACACTCCCCAAATCTTACATTTTGGGGTCTACCGTAGTTGAAGATCTTTCAGTTAGCTGAGCCCAGTGTCTGGGTGTATGGGTGCTCCTTCCAAAGATTGCTCTTCTGACCCCTTCATCTGAAAGGGCATTTCCAGAGCATAACCAAAATATTTCTTTCCTCGTAAAACGATGAGATTATTGACTTCATTTAATGCTATTGTGAAAAGCAGCATGGCATGAATAAATCATAGATATAATAAAAAGATTTTATTAAAGCAGAACTGAAAGGGACACTCAAAATACTAAGGAGCAACTTATCAGAAAAGGTTAAAGTGTCTGGACTATTTTGATTTTTTTTAAAAAAAGATTTAAAGAGGGAAGTAGTAACTGGTTGCAATGTCGCGTGGTCGCACAGAGAGACGGACACTTGAGCTGGGTAGTACTTCTTTATTGGATCAGGAATGAAGCTGGGGCAAAGGGGTTACCTCTTTGGCGTCTCTTTATACCTGCCCAGGTGAATCGCAACCAATAGATTCAAACCTGGGTTTCCCGCCAGTGCAGGTGGCCAATGGATTTAAACCCTGGCTTCCCGCCAGAGCTGACCATGCCCTGGGGCTGTCAATGACTTGCTCTATTCAGGCTTTCCCGCCAAAAGCGGTTATAGCCTGGAGCTGTCCAGCCCCCTGCTGTGCTGACATTCCGTGTATGCTTTAAGAGCATACACTGCACCCCTTCCCCCATAGTGAGGAGTTACCCTCTGTCATTCTGTCTCCCATAACTATATACACTTATTTACACTATACACAAAATTTACATTTGTTATCCCTTGGTTGCTTCTCCACCCCCCTAAGAATGCACATAGTCCGCGAGGTAGCTTGGAGCCTTGTGCGACCTGCTTGATCTTCTTGGGACTGGTTCTCCTGGTGGTGTGGTGCTGTTTCTTGGTTCTCTTCCTTGCTGTGATTGTTGTGGTGGATTGTGGTGTGTGTGTGTGTGTGTTGCGGAACCCGGGTTTTCTGTTCTTCTGGGTTCTGGTGACTGCCTGGTTTCTCTGTCAATCTCCTGCCTGGGGTGGGGTTGCCACTGCACCCCTCTGGTAACCCTCCTGGGTGTTGGTGTTTGTGTTGGCTCTTCCTCCTCAGCCCCCAGTGTGTCCTCAACAACCCTTTCAGGAGCCCTTTTCCTCAGTTGGTCCAGGTGCCTCTTCCAAAGGAGTCCCCCCTCCACCCTTACCTTGTAGGAAAGGGGTCCTGTTTGCTCTAGTATCTCCCCTGGCACCCATGGGTGACCTGAGCTATAGTTCCTAGCCCATATGGGGTCCCCTGAGTTGAAAACTGTTTTGATGTTAGGGCTCCCGGCGTCTGCTGCTACTCTGTCTGGGTGAAGCCTGTCCAGTGTTGTTATGAGGCGTCTGCCCCATCTGAGTTCCGCTGGGCTTTTGCCTGTGGCGGTGCAGGGTGTTGCATGTTGGTGTAGGAGGAAGGTGGCCAGTCTTTGCTTCCAATTCCCCTGCACTATGCGCTTGTGGGCATCCTTTGTTGTCCGCACGAATCGCTCTGCCAACCCATTACTGGCCAGGTGGAAAGGGGCCGAGGTGGCATGCCTAATCCCCAAGGTCATCAGGAACACCTGGAAATCTGAGGAGGTAAATTGTGTTCCATTATCTGACACGATCACATCTGGCAGACCATGCGTTGCAAACATCCCCCTCAATGCTTGAATGGTTCCTGCTGAGGTCATGTTGCCCACAGGCACCACCTCCAGCCATTTGGAATGACTGTCTACTGCTACCAGAAATGTGTGTCCTTGGAATGGGCCCACATAGTCTATGTGTACCCTGGACCATGGTGTGTGTGTCTCCTCCCACTTGTGAACTGGTGCATGTGGCTGTTCTGGTCGTGACCTCTGGCACGTGTAGCACCCAGCTATTAACCCTTCTATCTCCTTGTCCAGCCCTGGCCACCACAGGTAGCTCCTTGCCAGGGCCTTCATTCTTACCACTCCTGGGTGGCCCTCGTGCAGTGACTGGAGGACTCTTTCTCTAAGCCTCATGGGAATGATGACTCTACTTCCCCACAACAGACACCCCTTGTGTGTTGATAGTTCATTATCTTCTGGAAAAGTATGCAGTGAATTCTTGCCCTGGTGATTTGTCCTGCCACCCACTGCTCACCCACGATTGTATCCTGCTTAGAACCTTATCCTTGGGGGTCTCTGATGCTATGTCCTTTGCGCTAAGGGGGCATTCTGGCAGCTCCTGTATCGCCAATATTTGGGTAGCAGGTGCGGGGTCCAGCTCCGTATCCCTTAGGGGGAGTCTGCTGAGGCCATCTGCGTGCCCCATCTCTTTGCCTGGTCTGTGTACCAGCTTGCAGGAATATGCTGACAGGAAGATGGACCAGCGTAACATCCGGGGTGACAGGATTTGTGGTGTCTTCTTCTCTGTTGTAAATAACCCTAACAATGGCTTATGGTCAGTGTTGTTGTTAGTTGCGAAGTCGTGTCCGACCCATCGTGACCCTATGGACAATGTTCCTCCAGGCCTTCCTGTCCTTTATGGTCAGTATATATTAGAAATTCCCTACCATAAAGGTAGTCATGAAATTTCTTTACTCCTGCAACCACTGCCAGTGCCTCCTTGTCTATCTGCACATAATTTCTTTCTGCAGCTGACAGGGTTCTGGAGTAGTAGGCGATGGGGGCCTGCGTTCCATCCTCCCTTAAATGGCTGAGAACTGCCCCAATCCCATAAGGGGATGCATCGCATGCAAGGCAGATTGGCTGGTCCTCCCTGAAGTGCGTGACTGTGGCATTGCTTGCTAATAGGTTCTTCAGTGTTTTGAACGCGTTTGTGTGTGTGTCAGTCCAGTCCCAGGATGCTTGCTTGTCAAGCAATCTGTGTAGGGGTTCTGCAATTGTTGCTTTGTGTGGCAGGAATGCATGGTAAAAGTTGAGGAGGCCCAGAAATGCCTGCAACTCAGACTTGTTTTTGGGAGTTGGGGCTTCTTTGATTGCCCTGACTTTGGATGCAGATGGGTGGATACCTTGGGCATCAATCCTGAACCTCAGGAACTCTGTCTCAGTTACCCCAATCTTGCATTTTTCCCTTTTGAGTTTCAGCCCTGCATCCCTGAACCTCTCTAGCACTGCCTTCAATCGGGTTGCCAAAACGTCATCAGAGCTGGCTGCGATTAGGACGTCATCAAAATAAGGGCAAACCCCTGGTATTCCCTTGAGGGACCTTTCCATCACCTCCTGGAATATTCCAGGAGCCACGCTGACCCTGAACTGCAACCGGTCTACCCGGAACGCCCCTTTGTGTGTGATTATTGTTTGTGCTTTAGCAGCCTCTGGGTCTACAGGCAGCTGCTGATAAGCTTGGGCAAGATCTAATTTTGCGAACACTGCCCTGCCTTGCAGGGACGCCAGGATGCTGCTTACCGCAGGGACCGGGTAGGAATGGGCATTCAAAGCTCAGTTAATGGTCCCCTTATAGTCGGCGCAAATTCTAATTTCGCCATTTGCCTTGAGCGGCGTTATGGGGGTTTCCCATTCTGCTCCGTCGACTGGCGTTAACACCCCCTGGTCTACCAGCTTATCCAGTTCCCGCTCTATCTTGTGTTTTAGCGCAAACGGGACTCTCCTAGCCTTCATTCTGATGGGCTGAACCTGGGGGTCTAATTTAAATTATAGAGCCTTGGTGGAGCAGTGGGCTAATGCCTCCTTAAGTAACACCAGCTGCCTACAATTAGTGCAGGTTCGCATCCCACCAGGCTCAAGGTTGACTCAGCCTTCCATCCTTCCGAGGTAGGTAAAATGAGGACCCAGATTGTTGGGGGCAATTAAGCTGACTTTGTAATAATGCCGCTTGGGGTGTGTGTGAAAGCCCTAATAAGCAGGCATATACATAGAATGAAGGCTACTGCTAAGCTTGTAAGCCGCCCTGAGTCTTCGGAGAAGGGCGGGATATAAATGGAATTAAAACTAAAAAAATAAAAAAAATAAAAAAATAAATGAAATTGGGGAACCGATGTATCTCCCTAGCTGCTCGTCAAACACATCTGCAAAGTCCCTGCAGATACCTTCCAGTGAAGGGCAACTCCGCGTCTGGTGAATCCCCGTGATTCCAATGCCCAGCGCCTTGAACCACCCTAACCCCACGAGGCTGGTTCGCTGCCCTTCGACGACCAACACGCTTAATTTGCCCGCAAACCCCTTGTACTGAACTAACATCGACGCCTCCCCCCGAAAGTTAATGGGTGAGTTTTGGAAATCAGAGAGGGTCAGCCTGGATGGCCTCAAGGGAACCCGTTGGCCGCTCCACTTGCAAATGTCTTTAAATGTTCTGGTGGAGATGATTGACACGGCTGACCCTGAGTCCAGTTCCATCGTGCAGGGGACTCCTTGCAGCTTCACCCTCAATTTTATTTTCGGGGTTAGTGCCGCAGGGCCCCCTGTTAAACAAACGTCCGGCCGTCCCTCCGTATGGCTGACCGTCAGTCTCAGCAACCGCTCCCCGGTACCTGTAGCAAACTGGAACTCCGCCTCCACTTCGTGCAGGCTATCCCGCTGCTTGCTCCTGCAGACCGCCGCGATGTGCCCGGTTTTCCCGCATGCCCGACACTTGGCCGACTTGAAACAGCAGGTAGACCGGGGATGCTGACCTCCGCAGCTGGCGCAATGGGTAGACCGGGAGCTGTTTGTGCCACAGCCGGAGCACTGGGTAGACCAGGGTTGTCCGCAGCCACCGTGCTGGGTAGACCGGGGCCCGCAACCGCAATGTTGGGTAGACCGAGGCCGATTCGTGCTGTAGCCGGGAAGTTGGGTAGACTGGGGACCGTTCGCTCCGTACCTGCACTCCTGGAACCTCGGGTCCACTGCGGCTGGTCTTGGTTCCCTCACGTTGTCACGGTTGGAGGTGACGGGTCGCTGTTGCCGGTGTATGGCGTCTACTTCGGATTCTGGCCCTTCCGCGTCGCCGCACCCGCTCATCTGGTGGATGGATCCGCCCTCTCTTGCGTCGGACTCCTTGGTCACGTCCCAGGCTAGGAATTCCTCTTGGACATCCCTCAGGGTCAACTTTTGCTTCGCGAAGATTTTCTGGCGCAGCTTCCTATCCCTCAACCCACAGACAATCCGATCCCGCAGCCGGATCTCTTAAGTTTTCGAAGTTACAGAGGCGAGCTGCCTGCCTCAGAGCGGCCATGTATTGCTTGGCAGACTCACCTGGCCGCTGGTCCCGTTTCTCAAAACGATACCGCCATGCGATCTCAGACGTCTCGGGCTTGAAGTGCTCGGTCAGCTTTGCTAGCAGCTCGTTGTACCCGACGGTGTGGATGTCATCGGGTGAGCAGAGACCGACCGCGAGCTGGTACGTTTCCGTGCCGCAGCTGCAGAGTAGCGTCGCCGCTTTCTGCCGGTCATCTTTCACCCCGTTCGCCCTTAGGTAGCACTCGAGCTGCCCCACAAAGGCTTTCCACTCCTCTGGGTGGTTGCTATTGAAAAGGGGATACTGACCCAGTTGTTCCATTCCGCCGTCTCGGTCGTCCTGCGTCTTGATCTGGGGCTGCCGATAGGATTCCGTCTGCGGCTAGCGTTGTCCGGTGCAGGATCCCACCTTTGTAGCCAGTGCAATGTCGCGTGGTTGCACAGAGAGACGGACACTTGAGCTGGGTAGTACTTCTTTATTGGATCAGGAATGAAGCTGGGGCAAAGGGGTTACCTGGCGTCTATTTATACTCGCCCAGGTGAATCGCAACCAATAGATTCAAACCTGGGTTTCCCGCCAGTGCAGGTGGCCAATGGATTTAAACCCTGGCTTCCCGCCAGAGCTGACCATGCCCTGGGGCTGTCAATGACTTGCTCTATTCAGGCTTTCCCGCCAAAGCGGTTATAGCCTGGAGCTGTCCAGCCCCCTGCTGTGCTGACATTCCGTGTATGCTTTAAGAGCATACACTGCACTGGTTATATAATTAGCTGACAGCAAGTTTGGTGCAGTGGTTGAGGTACCAGATTAGAAATCTGGAGATCATGAGTTCTAGTCCTGTTTTAGGTGTGAAACTAGTTGAATGACTTTAGGTCATTCACTTTCTCCCAACCTTAGGAAGCAGCAACTAATAAACTATTTCTGAAAATGTTGCCAAGAAAACTACATAGACTTGCCCATGTATTCACCAGGAGTCAAGACTGAATGAAAGGCGTAGAATTATCTGAGTTCATACAACATGATAAATCATATACTATGATTTACAAATCAGTGTCTGAATTCATACAATAAACTTAACCAGAAATGAACTATATTATAGTTTAGAACAATGTGCTGATCCGGTCTCCACCTGCAGAAATACTGAAACCAAGATAACCCAATAAAGCAGACATGTCAAACACAAGGCCCGGGGGCCAGATCCGGCCCACAAAGAGGTTTCATGTGGCCCACGAAGCCATCCTGGAAACAGTGAGGGAACGGCCCCCACTGCCTTGGCCCTGGCCCAGAGACCCCCCTTCTGCCAGAGACCCTCAGATCTGTCCCACTCCTGCCCAGGCCCCCATAGGCACCCTTGATGCGAACGATGTAGAGCTGGCCACGCCCACCCAGTAGGCCATAAGCACTCTAGCCATGCCCAGCCAGTAGGCCACACCCACCCTGGCCATACCCACCCGGCCCCCTGAGGGCAACCGCAATGCTGATGCGGCCCTCAATGAAATTGAGTTTGACACCCCTGCAATAAAGCGACATAGGAGGAAATAATGGACAAATAAAACATTTTGCAAAATGCAAATGGTGAAAAATAAGAGTAGTGTTGATTAAGAGAGAATCAGACAATTTTTACAACTTGGTATCTTATATGGGCCAGGTCACCTGTATGGGCTTTTTTTCCAATTGACTCAGCACTTTAGGAACACAACCGAATTGATTCAGCACTTTAGGAACACAACCGAAGAACAGGAAGCATGGCTGTAGCCCTGTTTAAACTAGGAATAGGTTTCATTGAGCTGAATATAATTACTTTAAGTAGAACAGCACTGAAACGCACTCCAAGCTTACCACTTTAAAGTAACTGTGATGCTCTTGCTGCTGCTTAGAGGTCAAATTTTGATGTGGAGCAGCCTTCAAGTGACAGCTCTAGCAATAAATGCTTATTCTTGCCTTTTCATTGCTCTGCCAGGGGTAGGCAACCTCGGCTCTTTGATGACTCATGGACTTCAACTCCCAGAATCCCTGAGCCAGCTGACTCAGGAATTCTGGGAGTTGAAGTCCATGAGTCATCAAAGAGCCGAGGTTGCCTACCCCTTAACTCTAAACTATAGCAATAATGTAGCTATGGGTTGTTTTTCATTGTATCTGAGAAGTGGGCCACCTTTGATTTGTTCAGCAAATGATACATTTGTAGCTAAAATCGTATTTGCTATACAGCCACTACTTGTCCCCCAGGGCCTTGTTCGTTTAAAACTGACTCTGAGAGCAATCCCATTTTCAAGCTGGCTGATAATACTTTTGTGGATCGGGGTGGGGAGGAAGGAATATGGACTCATGAAACTGTTATTGTTTATCAGCTATTAAATACAGTAACGAGACTTTCATATTCCTGATACTTTACAAAAGAAATAGCTTACTTAGCAACCTAAATGGACATAGATGCAGTTAAAATGCGTTATGTATCTTAAATGGCCCTGAAACTTCCCAGCCTCTGAAACTTCAGTTTATTGAAGGCTTTTACAGAAACAGAAGAATTTATTAATACCAAAAATAAAAAAAATGCACAGTATAAAAAAATGTAGTACTGAATTGGGATATATTACCCGATAATTACATCAGGTTTTACAGGACGTACAATATGCCTGTAATAAACCTTTTGCAGATTTCTTCTAACAGCTATTCTGATCTTCGTTAATCCTAGCGGCAAATTATCTAGTACAGCGTTTCCCAACCTTAGGAACTTGAAGATGCGTGGACTTCAACTCCCAGAATTCCCCAGCCAGCATAGCACGCATCTTCAAGTTCCTAAGGTTGGAAAACGCTGATCTAGTATAAAAGGAAAAAAAAAAGGAAGGGGGGAGGAAACAGCCGCATGCTTTGAATGGCTATAACAGAGGAGAAAAAGGGAAGGGGGGGAGGGGTTGGGCCCGCTTCTTTAAAGTTGCACGCCCTTCAAGTCAAAACTGCAAAACAAGTTTCAAGCCCCGCGACCACCCAAGCATGGCCTTCCCGGCTTCCGGCGCAGAACGAAGCCCTCCTTCCGCAGCGTTGCGTCGCCCGTACGCCCACGAAGGCTCAGGAGGAGCGACCTTTTTTTTAGGCACGCCCCCTTCCGACGGGGGAACTGCCCGCCCCTCCTTTATAAGGCCACTGCGGTAGAGTGACTTGCACCAGGCGTAGCTGCTTCTCACCGAGACTCCGTCGCACCGACTCAGTGTGAGATTTCGGCCCCGCCTCTGCACCATGGTAAGGGAAAAGGGCGAAGAGGCGCGCGCGCGGAGGAGCTGGCCTAAAGCGTCCCGGGGCTGCTGCTACTGTAGCAAGCCTCGCCGCGCTCCGGATGGGACCCGCGTCCCACCTAGGCTCGCCTTTAACCGTACCCGCCACCTCGGTTGGCCCCTGCGTGGACTCTGGCCGGTCCCCGTAGAGGTTTAGGTGGCGCTTTCCAGTTCTTCCGCTCTCCGGCCAAGGTGGAAGGTGCTCCGTAACCGCGTGGCGGGGAGGGGAGCTGTCCCTCCCGCTCTCAGCCCCACGTCGTCACCTGCCCGAGTGTAAACGTGGCCCGTCGGAATGCAAAGGGGGACGAGTGGACCCCAGGGCCGGCCGGAGCCGTGAATTTCCAGACGGCGCGGCAAGAGAGGCGAGCTCCCGGGCAGGCGCGTGTTCTGGACGCGGCCGAGGGAGCGGCCAGGCCTCTAGTCGTCGTAGTAGTAGCAGTAGTAGTAGTTGGCGCTCAGCGGCTCGCCGCTTCTCTTCCAGCCGCCCGGGTGCAAACGAGCGGCAACAGCTGGTTTGAGGCGCAGGTTGCTAATTTGCAAAGGGAGGCTGGTCTGGAAGCTAGCGAGGGCACTTCCAAGCCCTGCTTGCCTGCCCTGCTTGGTAAGGGGCAGCGGGGAGAATATTCTCGTTCGTCTTTCAGAGGAGTCATTGTGCGCGGGGGGGGGTGGCGGGCAGATGTTCCTCTGTCTTCGACACACACGTACACACCCTTCCCATCCACTGCTTGGGGGGGGGAGGGGGAGTAAGGGGTTATTAATAGGCAGGTGGAAAGAAGGGGGCACCGGGCTAGGACGCTCTGCCGACCCGCTTCCAGCCAAATTTTGGAGCTGGAAATAGCTGGGCCCCCGTCCGGGCTTCTGTCCAAAGTAGGTAATTGCCTCTCCTGTTTCATTTCGGGCTGGGTGGGTGGCTGGGTGGGATTTCTGCACTTTGAGAAAGGGTGACCTATATTTAGTATTCCAGTCTCAGCGAGCAGGAAGCAGCCCCCTCCGAGGCAAGCTCTTGACACTGCCGGGGGGGGGCGGTTTTGCCTATGTTTTCCCAATGGGGAGACTCGTTCTCCCAGCTCCGGGAGCCAGTTGCCTGGAGGCTGGGGCGTTTGCATGTACGTCGCCTCTTTTTTTTTTTCCCTTTCTTTCCAACTGCGTCACTTGTGAATCTGAGCGAATGAGGTGTGGAAAGCGGAAGAGAGTTTTTTTTTTTAAAATGGTGCGTTCGTTTTTGGCTTGCCGATTGCGGCTTTTGATTCGAATCTCGGAAGGAAAAGTACGGAAATAAGCGCCGTTTAAAGCAGCGTTTCCCAACCTTAGGAACTTGAAGATGCGTGGACTTCAACTCCCAGAATTCCCCAGCCAGCATAGCTGGCTGGGGAATTCTGGGAGTTGAAGTCCACGCATCTTCAAGTTCCTAAGGTTGGGAAACGCTGGTTTAAAGAGTCCCCGGGGCGTCTTCGGAGTGCTGGGAGCTGGCGGGCCGGCCACACAGTAAATTCCTTGCCCAAAACTTGCTCTGCTGCTAAGAGCCATGATTTTTTATTATTATTATTTTACGTTTAACTTGCCCTCACCAGTATTGGTGGCATTGAAGCTTTTCTACATAGCAAAATCATTGAACTTGTTCCAAGCACCAAAGAATCTGTAAGAGATCTGGTCTGCCTTGGCTTGCTGATTCATGGTTTGCTGAATAAAGCACAGTTTTGACTGGCTTTATCCGCATGCTAAGCCATCAATCAAACTTGTCACTATTGTCTGCACTCAATAGCATTTTAAATCGGACCATTAATAACATAATTTGGGACAGGAATAGTCAATGTATCATTTTTCTCAATCTGCCTTTCTTCCTTTAACAATGGCTTACTGGCTTGTCCTTGTGATTGTGTGTGCTTGGTTTTATGATTCTGTTTGTATGCATTCTAAAAGGGAGCTGTAAAAGAGTATAGTACAGCTGTGGCACATCACTGACCAATGTGGCATTCTCTATGTGTGTTAGGATCGCAACTCCCAGAATGTTTGGTTATGGAAACATCTGTTCAGCTTTATGTTCCTCCTGGGTTCTTGGTAGGATCTAATCTGATAGGGTTTTAGGTCTCATTCTCAGTAAGTATGAATCCATTACCACTATGAAGAAACGCAACTTGTCCCACAACATATATTTGCAGTCTAAATTTCAGAGATAATGCCCAGTTTTAAAAATTATAGCTAAGATTCCATACACAGCACCCTATTTGTATACAGTATTCAGATTCCACCTCTCCTTGGGATTGTAGTGAGTTCTCTTGCTTTAAAAAGAAAATTAAACCAGTCCATTTCTATCTAGCATTACTTACTCTGAACTCACCCCTTCTCCTTGGAAAGATAGATAATGTGGCCATCTTGGAATTACCATTTTTATTTAAAACACTATTATATGTGCTCAGGTTCATGATGGCCTCACAAAGGTAGTCCAGCAGGCTGTTTGGCAAATAGGTGCCCTGACTTGATCCTAAATATATGATCCACTAAACACAGCTGGCACAAATTCTCTAGCAAACATTTAAAATCTTTGGGAAATATCTGTTTGGCTTTTCCCACCTTGGTCACTGTGTTCCGCAGTGTAGTGGACCGGAAGGTGTTGTCGCAGGGCTGCAGTTAATTCAGGGAGGCTCTGGTCTGTATTGGCTTTTAGATCCAAATTTCTTTTGGGAGATGATGAAAAACTGGGTCCTTCTTGGTATTTCTTTCTTGATTGAAGCTCTCCAATGAGCTTTGCTATCTATGCAGCTGTGAGTTCTTTCTGAACTGCTGAACTGAAACCTGCTGCAGTGAACATTATCACTCTTGATACTTGGATAGGAAATGACTAAGCTTAAATTTGGATTTCAGGGAAAGGAATCCAGACCTTGCTGAGCTACAACTCTTAGCAGCTCCAATCAACATGGCAAATGATACGTTCTGCAACATCTGGAGGGCCATGAGTTTCCCACCCATGCCTTAGGGAGAGGGAAAGTGTTGTGCCTTAACATGTTTTCTTAGGCAAATTTAATTTAAATTTAATAAATTTGTGTGCCGTGTATAGGAGAAGAGCATGCTAGCAAGGTGTGCATGCATTTTATAGGCTGTAGATATGTAGGCATGGAAAGGAAATGCTATTTGCACAATGAAGTAGAAGGCGTGGAAGTGCACAGGCTGGCAGTTTATACTAATTTCCTTGTGGCTTTGGTATGCAATAGATTTCTTAACTGCTTCCTGTTTTGCTGACTTTAAGAACTGCCGCCATTTCATTTTGAAATGGTCACCTAAACTTTTTGATGTAATGAATAGCTCAATTGCTTTGTTAAAAGTAACTGCATTACATACAATTACTTTGGCATTATACTTAACACCTAAGTAAATAGTATTCCTGTTACTATAACCTGTAATTGCAGAAGTACATAGGCAGCTAAGTTGCATTTGTCATCTCTTACACTGCATTGTTATTGCTCCTTTATTCAGTAGGTTTAGAAACAATTCCATTCCAAGGACAGGTTTAATATGTACCGTATATACTTGAGTATAAGCCGAATTTTTCAGCCTACTTTTTGGGCTGAAAAATTCCACTTCGGCTTATACTCCAGTCAACAAAAAAACTTACCGAGGACTTGTGCGCGGCCGAGGCTTTGGTGCTTCCGGGATCGCGCGCACCTCTCCCAAGCCACCGCCGTCCGAGACCTGGGGAGGTTTGGGGAGGTGCGCGCGCACCTCCCCAAACCTCCCCAAACGTCGGCAGGTCTCCGTTCCTCCGCGCCCTGCCTGCCTGCTTCTTTCCGCAGCGGAAAGAAGCAGGCAGGCAGGGCGCGGAGGAACGGAGACCTGCCGACGTTTGGGGAGGTTTGGGCGCCTCCCCAAACCTACCCAAACATCGGCAGGTCTCCGTTCCTCCTGCCGACGTTTGGGGAGGTTTGGGCGCCTCCCCAAACCTCCCCAGGTCTCCTTTCCTCCGCGCAGACCTGCCGACGTTTAGGGAGGTTTGGGCGCCTCCCCAAACCTCCCCAAACGTCGGCAGGTCTTCGTTCCTCCTGCCGACGTTTGGGGAGGTTTGGGCACCTCCCCAAACCTCCCCAAACGTCGGCAGGTCTTCGTTCCTCCTGCCGACGTTTGGGGAGGTTTGGGCACCTCCCCAAACCTCCCCAGGTCTCCGTTCCTCCGCGCAGACCTGCCGACGTTTGGGGAGGTTTGGGCGCCTCCCCAAACCTCCCCAAACGTCGCCGGGTCTCCGTTCCTCTGCGCCCTGCCTGCCTGCTTCTTTCCGTTGCGGAAAGAAGCAGGCAGGCAGGGCGCAGAGGAACGGAGACCCGGCGACGTTTGGGGAGGTTTGGGGAGGCGCCCAAACCTCCCCAAACGTCGCCGGGTCTCCGTTCCTCCGCGCCCTGCCTGCCTGCTTCTTTCCGCTGTGGAAAGAAGCAGGCAGGCAGGGCGCAGAGGAACGGAGACCCGGCGACGTTTGGGGAGGTTTGGGGAGGCGCCCAAACCTCCCCAAACGTCGCCGGGTCTCCGTTCCTCCGCGCCCTGCCTGCCTGCTTCTTTCCGTTGCGGAAAGAAGCAGGCAGGCAGGGCGCAGAGGTCCGGAGACCTGCCGACATTTGGGGAGGTTTGGAGAGGTGCGCGCGCACCTCCCCAAACCTCCCCAAACTTCGGCAGGTCTCCGGACGGCGGCGGCTTGGGAGAGGTGCGCGCGATCCTGGAAGCACCGAAGCAAGTCCTCGGTAAGCTCCGGGCGGTCACTTGCTTCGCGTCTCCTGAGGGAAGGGGGGGCGACTGGAGCGGGCGTGTTTCCTCGCCTGCTGGGCGCCGCGATTTGCCCGGGGAACGCGCGGGCCCCGAATGGCAGCGTGGAGCGAGGAAGCTGACAGCCAGGGCTTCCCCGAGAGCCGCGGCCACACAGGGTATTCCTGTGTATTCAGGCTTGCAAAATGGCGGATCGAGCCTCTGCTGGCGGCAGAGGCTTGCAGAACGGCGGATCGGCTTATACTCGAGTCAACAACTTTTTCCAGTTTTTGGGGGTGAAATTGGGGGTCTCGGCTTATACTCGAGTCGGCTTATACTCAAGTATATACGGTATGTAATATTCATTAAAATTCCACAATGAAATATTCCTGGTATCCCATTCTCAAAAATAGAAAGAAAACCACTAACTTGTAATACCATAAGAATACCCCGTTGAGCCAATGACCTGGTAAAACTCCTTCCACCAGTAATGGTACACAAGATGGTACATCTTTGCTCTATCAGGCTCACAGCTTGATGCCTTGCTTGTGATACCGCTCGTAAGAAGTCAACTTTCTCTTCTTTCTGTAGCGTGAGTGTATCTCTGTCCATGTTGGCCAAGCTGGCGTGCAGATGGGCAATACTTGCTGGGAACTGTATTGCCTGGAACACGGAATTCAGCCAGATGGACAAATGCCAAGTGATAAGACCATTGGCGGTGGAGATGACTCATTTACTACCTTCTTCTGTGAAACTGGTGCTGGGAAGCACGTCCCCCGGGCTGTCTTTGTGGACTTGGAACCCACTGTGATTGGTGAGTACAACTATGGAAGTTTTGACTCTTAGGCCTCCTAGAAGACAAGAGCAGCAACTCTTCTCAAATAGGCTCACGTTCATTCATCTGTTCTTTTTGATGGAGCAGAACATGTGGTTTTAATCTGAATTAGGTACATTCTTCTCCAATTCGCTCTTAGATGTACAGGGTCTACTGTATCCAGAATTACCGTCCAGTAGGGCTGTTATAGAAGGGATGCGGTGGCTCAGTGGGTTAGGACGCTGAACTTGTCCATCGGAAGGTCGGCAGTTTGGCGGGTCGAATCCCGAGTGCCGCGTAGCAGAGTGAGCGCCTGTTACTCGTCCCAGCTTCTGCCCACCTAGCAGTTCGAAAGCACGTAAAAATGCAAGTAGAAAAATAGGGACCACTATGGTGGGAAGGTAACAGCGTTCCGTGCGCCTTCGGTGTCTAGTCATGCCGGCCACATGACCACGGAGACGTCCTCGGACAAGCGCTGGCTCTTTGGCTTTGAAACGGAGATGAGCACCGGCCCCTAGAGTCGGAAACGACTAGCACGCATGTGCGGGGGAACCTTTACCTTACCTTTACCTTAGGGCTGTTATAGGAGAAGAGACTTGACTTGCCAACTCCTTGTTCAGTTCCCATGGAGGCATTTGGTTGAAATAACTCAGTAAGGTAGACTCCTGATAAAGTGATTTTGTCCTAGAATGAGAAGCCCATTCAATTTCTGTAAGATTTGGCCTGCACAGTACCTTTCCTTAGATGTCTTGCTGAATTCTTCAGCTTGCTAGATGTCAGCTCGAAAGTATACAATACACTGTAATAAACTTTATATCACCATCCTCTTAATCTTTTCCAGATGAGATTCGTACTGGCACTTATCGTCAGCTCTTCCATCCAGAGCAACTAATCACTGGAAAGGAAGATGCTGCCAACAACTATGCCCGTGGACATTACACCATTGGCAAGGAGATCATTGACCTGGTGTTGGATAGGATTCGCAAACTGGTATAACTGCAATGAGGGACGGGGTGATACAGATTTTTTGGAGGAATGGAAGCAACTCTGCCTAAGAATGGTGGAGATGTTGGGATAGCAGGGCCTTGTGGTCCAGGCTGGCTATTGGTTATTTATACAGTTTCTGGATAATTCTAGGCATTATTTTTGATATGATACACTTCTTTAGAGGGTGGGTACATGCATTTCATTTTATTATTCCATTCATTCGTGTTTTAGAAGTTGAAGATGCTAACTGTAATGCAAATGAATGTGAAATTCAGAACTGTTCCTTTATGCTTCACCCTTGTTTTTTTACATCCTTCAGACCAAAAAGAATAATCTGTCTTCCAGATTCTAATCACTGTACTGTACAGTAGTGGCCAAAATTGTGGAAACTTTTCGGAAAAGTGTACAGTAGAAATGCCACCTTTGGTTAAGTTTCCACCAATTTTTCTTCTAATTTCTTTATAATTAGCTTTGTTCACTTAATAATACTATTTTACATTGCTTTCTGGACAACCAGTCAACTCTTTGCACCATTATTACGTTTTACAAGCTCACTGTGAATGGAAAAAAAACCCCAACCAACTTGATAGTGATCACATAGCACACTGACAAATGTCCTCCTCTCAACTTCAATAAATGACATCAATAACTGAATCCTACTGTGATCTGACTGGCTCATTGCCAAAACAAGATGACACCTGATTGGCGCTCTAAACACTCATGCTCATTGGCTACAATCAGATGGACAGCTGCCTGATATCAACCTAAGCAATTTGTGCTTCCTTTTTCTGGTTATTTAGCTATAACTTTTCATAGAATAAGGGACGCGGTGGCTCAGTGGGTTAGGACGCTGAGCTTGTCGATCAGATGGTCAGCAGTTTGTCAGGTCGAATCCCGAGTGCTGCGTAACAGAGTGAGCGCCTGTTACTCGTCCCAGCTTCTGCCAAACTAGCAGTTCAAAAGCACGTAAAAATGCAAGTAGAAAAATAGAGACTACTACGGTGGGAAGGTAACAGCGTTCCGTGCGCCTTTGGCATCTAGTCATGCCGGCCACATGACCATGGAGATGTCCTTGGACAAGCGCTGGCTCTTCGGCTTTGAAATGGAGATGAGCACCGGCCCCTAGAGTCGGAAACGACTAGCACGCATGTGCAGGGGAACCTTTACCTTTATCTTACCTTTCATAGAGTACAGTACAGATAATTGAACAAACTATGTTGCATTACATTCTTGATTAAATTATTTTTCCATTGCTGTATAATTTTATGGTACTACTCCAAAAAACAGTGGTGTTATTAGCCATCAAACCTCAAAAATACACTTTCCCCAAAAGGTTTCCACAATTTTGGCCACTACTGTATGTGATATTCTCCAATTCTAATTTTGCCTCAGCCACTCATTCCTTTAGGCCAGTGTTTCTCAATCAAAGCAACTTTAAGATGTGTGAACTCCAACTCCCAGAATTCCCCACACATCTTAAAAGTTGCCAAGTTTGAGAAACACTGCCTTGGGCCTACATCTTTCATGTCCCTACATTGGTCAGAAGCTTCTGTAAATCTCTTGGGGCAGGAGGAGAAAGAAGTGACCAGGTGGTTCCACCCCAGGCGCCTGATGGACCCTGAAAGGTTCCAGAGGGAGCTTGGGACATTTCCTGCTTCCCTTGCCCACGACTCTGCCGAGGCCCTAGTAGAAGCCTGGGAGAGGGCAGCTGCTGGGGCCTTGGATCGAGTTGTGCCTTTGCGGCCTCTGACCCGGCGCAGACCCCGGGTGGCCCCCTGGTTTACCAAGGAGCTCTGGGAGATGAAGCGCCGGAAAAGACGCCTAGAGAGCTGTTGGAGGTCCAGCGGATCCGAATCCGATCGAACACAGCTAAGAACTTATCAAGTCTTACCTAGTGGCGATGGAAGCGGCAAAGCGTGTCTACTTTTCCACTCTCACTGCGTCCCCAGATAACCGCCCAGCCGCCCTGTTTAGAGTGACCCGCTCACTGTTTAACCAGGGACCGAGGGATGACCCCTTGCAGGGTAGGGCTGAGGAATTTGTACAGTTTCTGCAGGACAAAATCGCTCAGATCCGGACTGGCTTGGACTCCGGCTGGGCGGAATCTGGCGGAGTGGAGAGGGCAGGTCTTGGATCATACCATTTGGGATGAGTTTGACCCTGTGACTCTAGATGATGTGGACAGGATCATGCGTAAACTGAGCACTACAACTTGTTTACTGGACCCACGTCCCTCCTGGCTGGTTTCGGCCGCCTGGGAGGTGACAGGGGGCTGGCTCCAGGCAATTGTCAACATTTCTTTGATGGAGGGTGTCTTCCCCTCCGCCTTAAAAGAGGCAGTGGTGAGGCCCCTCCTCAAGAAGCCTGCTCTGGACCCAGCCTCATTGAATAACTACCGTCCTGTCCTGTCCTACAAAGCGAAGGTTGTTGAGAGAGTGGTGGTGCGTCAGTTCCCACAATTCCTGGATGAAGCGGACTATCTGGACCCGTACCAGTCCGGTTTCAGACCCGGCTACAGCAAAGAAACGGCATTGGTCGCACTGGTGGATGATCTCTGGCGGGCCCGGGACAGGGGCTGTTCCTCTGTCCTGGTCCTACTTGACCTCTCAGTGGCTTTTGATACCATCGACCATGGTATCCTGCTACGATGGCTCGAGGGGTTGGGAGTGGGAGGCACTGTTTTATGGTGGTTCTTCTCCTACCTCTTGGGCCGCTCGCAGTTTGTATTGGCAGGGGGACAGAGATCTACCCCGAGGCCCCTCACTTGTGGGGTGCTTCAGGGGTCGGTTCTCTCCCCCCTCCTGTTTAACATCTATATGAAGCTGCTGGGTGAGATCATCCGTGGCTTTGGGGTGAGGTATCACCAATATGCGGATGATACCCAGTTGTTTATCTCCACCCCGAGCCAACCCAGTGATTCTCTTGACGTGATGTCCCAGTGCCTGGAGGCGGTGCGGGTCTGGATGGGAAGGAACAGGCTCAGGCTTAACCCCTCCAAGACCGAGTGGCTGTGGATACCGGCATCTTGTATTGTCCAACAAGTTCCATCTCTTTTGATGGGGGGGAGGTATTGCCCCCCTCAGAAAGGGCTCGCAACTTGGGTGTCGTCCTGGATTCACGGCTTAATTTGGAAGATCATCTAACGGCAGTGACCAGGGGGGCCTTTGCACAGGTTCGCCTAGTGCACCAGTTGCGTCCCTTTTTGGACCAAGATGCCCTATGCACGGTTACCCACGCCCTCGTCACTTCTCGCCTGGATTACTGCAATGCTCTTTACATGGGGGCTGCCCTTGATGAGCACCCAGAGGCTTCAACTGGTGCAAAATGCGGCCGTGTGGGTGCTTATGGGAGTATCTCGGTACTCCCATGTTACACCACTCCTGCACGAGCTGCATTGGCTTCCGGTTATCCTATGGGTGCGATTCAAGGTGCTGGTAATAAACCTCAAAGCCCTACATGGCTTAGGCCTGGGGTACTTGTGAGACCACCTGCTGCCATTGTCAACCTCCCATCGCCCGGTTCGCTCCCACAGAGTCGGCCTCCTCAGGGTGCCGTCGGCCAGGCAATGCCGGGTGGCGACCCCCCAGGAGAGAGCCTTCTCTGTGGGTGCGCCGACCCTCTGGAATGAACTGCCTCCGGAGCTGCGGATGGCCCCTGACCTTTGGTCCTTCCGCCATGACCTGAAGACCTGGTTGTTCCAACAAGCGGGCCTGGACTGACTACGGTTTTTAATTAGGCTTTTTACTGGGTTAGATTCAATAAATCTCGTAATTATTGAATCTATTGTTTAATTCTTTTTTAAATTTTTTACTCTATGTTTTTTCATTTTTATTGTTGTGAGCCGCCCTGAGTCCTTAGGGAGAAGGGGGGCATATAAATTTAATCAAATCAAATCAAATCAAGTGGGTGGGTGGGTTTACAGCTGGTTGGCAAGCACTGCCTCTTCCTTCCTGGAACAAAGCGCAAGTTCTCAGGAAGCATTTGAACTTGGTATATTTGGCACATACATTCTAGCGAATTTCTTCATCACACTCCAGCCAACCCTGTTCACTTGTGAAATTGGTTGCCGCAGCCGTAATACCAGATGCTGCCTTCTAACCTTTAAAAATTACTTGCTCTTAATTCATTATGAAACAGAAAAGATGCCACGCCTGGCTTGCTGATTATAAAGAGATTTTGTGTGTGTAGTTAATGAGTTGAGGCTAATATCCTGAGGCAAAAGAAAATGACCTCCAAGTAACCAATTGGTTGAGAAGGACAACTATAGAAAGTAAAATAGTGGAATGGATTTTCTTGTTCAGTTTTTTCCTGGTAAAAATAATACTTTGCAGTGTAACCTAAGAGAAACAAACTGATGAGTGATAATTTCATTTTCACAGGCCGACCAATGTACAGGACTCCAAGGATTTTTGGTCTTTCACAGCTTTGGAGGAGGAACTGGCTCAGGATTTACTTCCTTGCTGATGGAACGTCTCTCTGTTGATTATGGCAAGAAATCCAAATTAGAATTTGCTATTTACCCAGCTCCACAGGTCTCCACAGCTGTGGTGGAACCTTACAACTCGATCCTCACCACACACACCACCCTTGAGCACTCAGATTGTGCTTTCATGGTGGACAATGAAGCCATTTATGATATCTGCCGAAGGAATCTGGACATTGAGCGGCCAACTTACACAAACCTCAATCGCCTTATCAGCCAGATTGTGTCCTCCATCACTGCCTCACTGCGCTTTGATGGGGCTCTGAATGTAGACCTGACCGAGTTCCAGACCAACCTAGTGCCCTACCCCCGCATCCATTTCCCTCTGGCTACCTATGCTCCGGTTATCTCTGCGGAGAAGGCCTACCATGAGCAGCTTTCTGTGGCTGAGATCACCAATTCTTGCTTTGAGCCTGCTAACCAGATGGTGAAGTGTGATCCTCGCCATGGCAAATACATGGCCTGCTGCCTTTTGTATCGCGGCGATGTGGTACCTAAGGATGTCAATGCTGCCATTGCTGCCATAAAGACCAAGCGCAGCATCCAGTTTGTAGACTGGTGCCCTACAGGCTTTAAAGTGGGCATCAACTATCAGCCCCCCACTGCAGTTCCTGGGGGAGACCTAGCCAAGGTTCAGCGGGCAGTGTGCATGCTAAGCAACACCACAGCCATTGCTGAGGCCTGGGCTCGCCTGGACCACAAGTTTGATTTAATGTATGCCAAGCGGGCCTTTGTGCACTGGTATGTTGGGGAAGGGATGGAAGAAGGGGAATTCTCTGAGGCTCGGGAAGATATGGCTGCCCTGGAAAAGGATTATGAGGAGGTGGGCATTGATTCATATGAAGAGGAAGAGGAGGGAGAAGAATAGCTATAAATGCTCTACTTTGTCTGGAACTTCCTTTTCATTAAAGTGTGTGTGATTTTAATCTAAACTACAGTGAAGTGTTTGTCCCAGCCAGAATTCACATGGAGCATTTCTATCTAATGCAATTTTTGTTCAGAACTGCTAAGTAGTAATGTCTGCCTTACTTGACAAAAGAAAAATTTACGTGTGTAAACTGAACAGCATATCATAAAAAATACCATGTCTGCTGATAATTTTGGCAAAGTAATAAAATCTGAAGTTACAACATGCACTTTGCACATTACCATGAAACGACTGTATCTGCGCCCATTCATTATCACTTCTCCTCCCCACAAAAGCAAATACATTTTGATAACAAAACTTTAAATCAAAGAATGAATGTTTTAATTTTAAGTAAGAATGGAATTAAATGAACAAACAATCAGCTTATTTCTGAACAATAGATTATTCACCTATTTTCCAGCTTGGGAAATTCCATGCCTCTACGTGTATTTGGGGAATAAAAGTTGCCTTTTAAAATACTGTGTTTCATGAGATGCAAATGTCAGAATAGGATGTCAGACTACAGTATTGCAAAAACCTTCCAACAAACCACTGGGTAGCATTTTAAATCAAGACATTCCATTAGAAGCAACCGGCCCAAACCTTCCATAGATAGATATTGCATCTGACAGAAATCCAATTTTTGTTTATTGAAATCCATGAAAGATGACCTGAAAATCTCACTGGGACTGTATTCAAGCTGAGATCTTGTTAGTTTTAACCAGGGCTTTTTTTTCTCATAGAACGCTCAGAACTGCGTTGGGGCACCTTTTTTTTTTTTTTGCAAAAAAAAAAAAGGTCCCTCTATTGGCTTTTGAAAGCCTATTGCAGGGCTAGACAATCTTGGCTCTTTTTTATGACTCGTGGACTTCAACTCCCAGAAATCCTGAGCCAGCCATGCTGAGGGGAAAGGGAGAGGTTTCCAAGCTGAGCCATGCTGGCTCAGGAATTCTGGAAGTTGCAGTCCTTGAATCATAAAAGAATCAAGGTTGCCTACCCAGCACTAGAGGAGGACATTAAAATTATTTACAAGGTTACTTCTTTAGGAACTAAACTTTTAGAATCTAAAACAGCTAATTCAAAAAAGCCAACAGCAAAGAACCTCACATTTTTCAACTGCTTCTGTCTTTTGGAAGGTAAAATTAGATAACAAAATAATCTATTTCCTATGTTAATATCTCTGCAATGAAATCAATAAAGGTAACAGGAAAGAAATGAAATATTTTACTCAATGTAATGTGTCTAATTTAGCTGATGCTAGAAAAAAATAGTATCTTTTGTACATACTCTTGAAAACTATTTTGAATCTAACCATCTATTACAACTAAACCACTTTAAATTAAACAATTCTTAAGAATGAAATATTCTTAATTTGGACTTTACTTTTACTGTTTGGACTGTTGTGTGTTTTGAAAAATAGATTATTTAGAATCTATTATGTTGCACTTCAGTCGTTAAATAATTAACCTAGTATATACATAACAATATATGATGTTTTCCATGGTGAGCTTAACATCAATAACATTTATTAAAAAGGCTAAAATAATTTCTGGTGGTATTATCTGTACATTAGAATTTTGTTTAGTCACAATCTTTCACTTTTCACATTCTGGACAAGCAGTGATCATGTATCCTAGCAAAAGATGTTACATATGTGCATAAGCATAGTCAGTAGCATATGTCTTTTTAAAAATATCAAACATGCAAAGAAACAAAAATAAGTCCAAAATATCTGTATTACATCCAGAAATGCCAACTTTGCAACCAATATTTCTCATCCATAACTATGGCATCCTAAAGATACCTGCATACATGCAAATTCTTCTCTGGGATCAGTAACGCAGCAGGGATTGCTTTTTCCTTCCAGTAACAGATTGCTGGGAAATACCAAACATGGCTTTGAGAATTCCAATGTTTTTTACAAATTTTTCTGGATGTGGTTGGAAAGAGGCCTAGAAATGCCAGTACAAACACATCACACTTGCTGAACGTGCACACGCAACTAATTACAATCTTCAGTTATATGTGATATATCTAAAATGAGATATCTCAACTGTATCTTGCAAACAGTTCCATTTTGTGGCAAAACAATTCAGGACAAGCTGATCAGCAGAGCTTAGAGAGGACTCATTAACACAATTTTTGGGAAGGAAAGAAACGGACAGTTGAACATCTTCCAGTTGATGTTATGTTATGTAACATCTGGGAGTTGAAGTCCACGAGTTATAAAAGCCAAGGTTGCCTACGCCTGGCCTATTGGCTTTTGAAAGCCAATAGGAATTGCTGCTGAGCGTGCCAAAAGATCCAGCCGGCAAACATTGCACAGGCAAGTTGTCTGCAGCGAAGGCAGGAACTTTGCACCCCTCCCTGCTGCCCAACTACACCATCTCAAGTAGGTAAGTAAGATATTATTTGCAAATAGGATGGCAATAAACAATTTAGGCTGCATTTACATCAGGGCTTTTCAACCTTTTCAGAAATTGTACCACTTTTAGGACATGACAATATTCAAGCACCACCAGTACTTAACAAGGTGTCAAAAACTTTATGAGTAAAAAAAAGGGGGTGGGTATTTTGGGTTTCATTGGTTAGATTCATTTATTGTTATAGAAATGGCTAGTTTATAATATATATTGTGTAGTGGGTCCGATCCAAGGAAGAGACGCCAGCCGGTGTGTGAGTTCAGTTCTTTATTGGAGGGGGTAGTGAACTGGGGAATGAGGGTTACCTGGCCTCCTTAAATACCCGGCCAGGTAAGCAGACAGCCAATGGGGTTGGCCCTAGGTTTCCCGCCGAAACTGGGTTTCCCGCCAAAACCGTTCAGGCCAGCGCCCCCTGGTGGCTGTTACTATGCAGGTGCCTGCATACATAACACCCCTCCCCCCTTAGAGAAGAATCATATAACAATTAACAACTTGCAGCTAACTACAACTATATACACTGAGTCAAAACTAATAATAAAAAAACACAACGATGCCACTGTGTGTGGGGGCTCACTTGCACACATAGTCCACCAGGCAGGCAGGTGTCCTGTGTGGCCGGGTGGACCATCTGGGTGTGGTCTGGCCCTGGGCTTGGACCACGGGTTCTTGAGGCCTCTGTGCAGGGTTGCAAGGAGCTGGGATCAGGAGGCCCTCCTCCTCTGGTTCCTGCTCTGTGCAGCTCCTGGCTGGGTTGACCTCTCCCAGGGTGTGGCTCTCCTGTTGGGCATGTGTGATACGCTCAGGGACCCTTCCTCTGAGCTGGTCGATGTGTCGCCTTATGCGTCTGTTCCCCTCCACCCCCATGATGTAAGAGAGGGGTCTGTTTTCTCAACCACTGTCCCCAGAACCCATGGATGTCCAGCCCCGTAGTTCCTTGCCCAGACCAGGTCCCCTACGTTGAGAACCCTGTGTGCAGGTGATGATGGCAATGGTGATGATGGCAATGATAGTGATGGTGGCCTTATGGTCTCGGCTGCTACCCGGTCTGGATGTAAGCGGTCCAGCTTGGTGATGAGGCGCCGTCCCCATCGCAGTTCTGCTGGGCTCTTCCTGGTAGCCACACATAGTGTAGTGTGTTGGGTGAGCAGGAATTTCGCCAGCCTGTGATGCCAGTCCCCACTGATGATGCGCCGGAGTGCGTCTTTGGTTGTCCTTACCATCCGTTCGGCTTGCCCGTTGGTCGATGGATGGAAGGGCACGGAGGTGGCATGCCTAACCCAGTTCACCTTCAAGAACGCCTGGAAATCATTAGCAGTAAACTGAGGCCCTTTATCAGACACAATTATGTCGGGGAGGCCGTGTGTGGCAAAGAGAGCTCTGAGCACCTGGATTGTCCTCCCCGAGGTCATGTTGGGAACAGGGACTACCTCTAACCACTTGGAGTGACTGTCCACCACTACCAAAAACAGTTGGCCCTGGAATGGCCCCGCATAGTCAATGTGGATGCGGGACCAGGGTGTGTGTGTGGCCTCCCACCGGTGCACTGGTGCGTGTGGCATTTCTGGCCTGGATCTCTGGCACGTGTAACAGGCCTTGACCCGTTCCTCAATGTCCTTGTCCAGCCCTGGCCACCAGAGGTAGCTTCTGGCCAGAGCATTCATCCTGACCACCCCCGGGTGTCCCTCGTGTAAGAAGTCCAATACCCTGGCCCGTACTGCAGTAGGGATGATGACCCTGCTACCCCAGAGAAGACAGCCCCTGTGCGTGGAGATCTCATTGCGTCTGGTGAAATAGGCCTGGAACTCAGGCCCCGGGGACTTGTCCTGCCACCCCATGCAAACCCTGAGTGTACCCTACCCATGATGTTGTCTGTGGCTGTGTGACTGGCTATGTCCCTGGCATGAACTGGACACTCTGGTAATTCCTGCAGGGCTAGGATCTGTGTTGCTGGGGCCGGGTCTGGATCCGGGGTGTCTAGTGGTAGCCTACTTAGACCGTCTGCGTGGCCCATCTCCTTCCCTGGCTTGTGCACCAGCTTGCAATTGTAGGCTGCAAGGAAGATGGACCACCGGAGCATTCTGGGGGACAGAATTTGGGGGGGTCTGCCTGTCTGTGGTGAACAGGCCCAGGAGTGGTTTGTGGTCTGTCTAGACAGTGAACTCCCTGCCATACAGGTAATCGTGGAATTTTTTGATTCCTGCCACGATTGCCAGGGCTTCTCTGTCAATTTGGGCGTAGTTCCTTTATGCTCCAGACAGCGTCCTGGAATAATAGGCTATGGGAATTTGCGCCCCGTTGGGCTCCAGGTGACTGAGTACTGCGCCCACACCATAAGGGGATGCATCGCATGCAATGCAAATGGGCTTGGACTCGATGAAGTGGGTTACTGTGGACTTATCCGACAGTATTGCTTTCAGGGCCATGAAACTCTGGTCGTGGGCGGCAGTCCAGACCCATGCTGCCTGCTTGTCTAGTAGCCTGTGAAGTGGCCCTGCAATGGCTGCCTTGTGTGGAACGAATGCATGGTAGAAATTCAGCAGACCCAGCAATGCCTGTAGCTCTGCCTTGTTCTTGGGTGTGGGTGCTAGTTTGATGGCCCTCACCTTGGATTCTGTGGGGTGGATTCCCCTGGCATCTACTCTAAACCCCAAGAACTCTGTGGAGGGAACTCCTATGCTGCATTTCTTCCTCTTGAGTTTGAGGCCAGCTGTGTACAGCCTGGACAGTACCTCCCTGAGCCTACTTGCCAGTTCCTCTGCTGATGCTCCTGCAATCAGGATGTCATCAAAGTAAGGGCAGACTCCCGGAATGCCCTTGAGTGTCTTTTCCATAACCTCCTGGAAGATGCCAGGAGCAACACTGACTCCAAACTGCAGCCTGTTCACCCGGAACGCCCCCCTGTGTGTTACTATGGTTTGAATGTCAGCTGTTGCCCTAGTAACCGTGAGTTGCTGGTACGCCTGCGCAAGATTGAGCCTTGCAAAGATGGCGCTGCCTTGGAGGGAAGTGAGAACGTGGCTAATTGTGGGGACCAGGTAAGCATGCGGGTTCAGGGCGCGGTTCACCGAGCACTTATAGTCGGCGCAGATCCTTATTTCCCCATTGGATTTGAGGGGGGTTACGATGGGGGTTTCCCACTCCCCCCCCTGTCTATGGGCTCTAAGATTCCCTGGGCCACCAGCTTATCCAGTTCACGCTCGATTTTGTGTTTGAGCGCGAAAGGGACTCGCCATGGCCAGACCCTAATGGGGGAAACGTTCAAGTTAAGCTTGAACGATATGGGGGGCCCTGTGTACTTGCCCAACGATCCATCGAAAACGTCTGTGAACTCCCGGCAGACGGCCTCGATGGAGTCCCCCTGGATCCGATGGATCCCGGAGACTGTGATCCCCAGGGCCTCAAACCAGTCTAGCCCGACCAGACTGGCTCTGCGGCCCTCTACCACTACAACGTCCAGGTGCCCTTCACGACCCTTAAACCCCACCGAAATGGTGGCCTCCCCTTTTACCTTGACCGGTGAATTCTGAAAGTCGGTCAGGGTTAATTTTGTAGGCCATAATTTAATCCGCTGCTTGCTCCGGCTGGTTATGAAGTTAAGGGTCTCGTCTGAAATGATTGAGACCGCTGATCTGGAGTCAAGCTCCATGCTGCAAGGGACGCCTTGCAAGCGGATTGTTAATCTAATTTTGGGTTTGAGCAGCCGGCGGCTATCCGTGTGGTTAATGGCCAACTGGCTCTCAACATAGCCAATTCGCGTTTTGGTTGGGGCCCCAGTACCTTCAAACGGCGGTTCCTCCGGCTGCAGCTTGTGGATCTCCTCTCGGGGGCGGCGGCTATGGCAGACCGCGGCTTTGTGGCCTGTTTTCTTGCAGGCCTGACACATGGCGGACCGGAACTTACAGAGGCTGCGCACGTGGTTCCCACCACACCATGCGCACCTCTGAGGGTTGGCGGCGTTGCTGGGAGGCCTGGGCTTGTCTGGGCGCCTGGCTCGCTGGTCGGGGGTCGACTTCCGCTGGAGGAGGTCGATGCTCTGGTCGTCCTCCTCTGTGGCACCTTGCCGGTGGACGCTGGTCGCCTGGTTGCCGGACTGGGTTTCCTGGCAGGCTTGGACGGCCCCGCAGGCCACTTCGTGGGCTAGGATGGCGTCCTCGGCTTCCTGGAGCAAAACCTCCTCTCTCTCGAACAGGCGCTCTTGCAGCCGCCTGTCTCGCAGGCCACAGATCAGCCGGTCCCGTAGCCACTCCTCTAAGTTCGAGAACCTGCAGGCGACAGCAGCTTCTCGTAGGGCGACGAGGAAATCGGCACCGGTCTCGTTGGGGTGCTGATCCCTTTTTTTGAATTGTGACCGCACGGCCACCTTGGAGCGCCGGGGCTTGAAGTGGGCGTTGAGTCTGGCCACGAGGTCCCGGTACGCGACAGTGTTGATGGCCTCCTGGGGGAACAGGTTCGCGGCGATCTCCAACAACGCTGGCCCCCTGAGGCAAAGCAGTGCTGCCGCCTTCGCACCGTCCTCTGATATCTGGTTGAACCGCATGTACAGTTCAACGTGAGCCAGGTAACGGGTCCAGGTCTCGGGATGGCAGGTGTCGAACTCGTGGGGTTGTCCGGCTCTTGCCATGGCGGTGCGGATCGCGGTCTTAGTCGCGGTGCGGTGTGTGGTCTAGGTTGCGGATGCAGTGACCGGCGTGATCCGGTCGGCTGATCCGGTCAGCTGGCGGTCGTGGGGGAGAAGGAAGGAAAAATGCCTTTCCCTTCAGCTCACGGAGCGTTTCCCCAGTGACTTCAGCTCTTGGTCGGCAGCAATCCCACCTTCATCGCCACTATTGTGTAGTGGGTCCGACTCAAGGAAGAGACGCCAGCCAGTGTGTGAGTTCAGTTCTTTATTGGAGGGGGGTAGTGAACTGGGGAATGAGGGTTACCTGGCCTCCTTAAATACCCAGCCAGGTAAGCGGACAGCCAATGGGGTTGGCCCTAGGTTTCCTGCCAAAACTGGGTTTCTCGCCGAAACCGTTCAGGCCAGCGCCCCCTGGTGGCTGTTGCTATGCAGGTGCCTGCATACATAACAATATAGAAAAGCAAAAAGTTGAGGTTCAATGTTAATGCTTCCTTCTACTCCTGTAACAGAAGAAGTCAGAAGTCAGTGCCTTTTCTTTTTCCCTTCTCCCCCTCACTTTCCCCTTTTTCTCTCACCCTTCGCTCGCAAAAGCCCCCCCACTCACTCACACTTTGCTCACAAAAGCCTCCAGTCGCTCTCATTCCTCCATCTCTTTCAAAAGGCCTCTTGCTTGCTCGCTCGCTCACTTACTGCCCCGTCGCTTCCAAATGCCATTTGCTCATTCACTCACTCACTTACTGCCCCATCGTTTCCAAATGCCACTTGCTCGCTCACTCACTGCATTTGGAAGCAACGGGGCAGTAAGTGAACGAGTGCCGGTGCCAGAGGCCATCAGCTGTTTGGCGCCAGAGACCACTGCCATGAGAAACACAGCTCTGGGTCAGGGTTCGGAGCAGCTCCAGGTGGGGGCTCAGCACGGGCCATGGCATGGCAACTGCAGGGAGAGGAATCCCCACGGTGGCTGTGGAGAGGGGAATCCCCACGGCATGTGGCTCCGAGCCGCAGGGGTGGGGGTGCAAAGGACAGGCGGTGACGCCATAGCATCGCTCCCAGTGATAGCACCTCTGAGTTCCAGCACCTTTTTTTTTTAGAAAAAAAGCACTGGTTTTAACAATGCTGTAGTAACTGTAGTAACAATGCAGTAGTTATGCCGAGCCAAAAAGGTTCACCATCACTGATATATCAAAAATTCAGAAAATGCCTAACTTGACTCTGCTAGTGTCTCACAAACAAAAGAGACAATTCTCTATTCGCTGCTCCCACCCTGCCCTGCCCCAGTATCTAGGCCATCCTGAACAGTAGCACTTGGCAATGCCAAGGCTGGGCCTGAAGATGAGTCTTGGGCCTGACTTCAGTACAAGCATCACTGCTACCACTAAAAAAAAAAAGAGGCCATCTTGTTCCCTGAGGTGCAATTGCCCTGTGGCCCAGTGCACCACAGGATCTGCTGTCCACTACTTAACTTTTAGTTGGTGGGTCTGCTTCTGTAGACAGGCCTCTGTGGCCTACCCAAGGCTGCTTCAGGTTGCACAAGGCTTTTGTTCTTAAAGTAACTTTGGAGAATGCTCTTCCACAGCCTCTGTAGCTCCCAAGAACTGCACAAAGGAATGCCCCATTCTGCTATGATTTTCAGACGTTTCAGAGGCCGTGCATGGCCCTTTTGTGACTTCCAGAGGATCTGAAGTTCATACAAGACCACATCTCATTCTTGTGCAGCCAGAATATTGCAAGAAAGCATGCCCCTGTTCTTGCAAGGTTTTTGGTGGAGCTGGAGGCTGCACAGGAGTGTATCCCATTCTCACACAGCCTCTATGGGCGCTGAAAACTGCAAGAACAGAACATACTTTTGGGAATAGTTTTTGGGTGTGGGTAAACATTGGCATGTCAGCCAAAATGTGGCATGTCAACTTCAGCCACAGTAGCCTTGCCATCCCTAAGTTGTATTATTTTGCATATTTTTGTTTGCTACATTTGGCCCTCACCAAACACATCTCTTGGTCAGTTTCCATTTTGATTGAGCAGCTACATATACACTTAGCCTTTGTCCAAAGACTTGTGCTGCATCCTCCCCAAAAGTTAAATACTTATTGCCTTCCTGCATTTTCCTTGGATATGTTATCCCCCTCTTGAGTAAATTCAAATGCCTTAATGAGTAGTCTGGTACAACGACTGAACATGACCTCTCCCAACACTGAATGTCATAACAATGAAGGACTAAAATTCCAACATTCCTGCTAGCACATTGACTGTTCTGATGTTGGGATCTATTGTTTTAGAAGAAACATATTCTATGTTGGACAGGGACACGTGCATGTTTCACAACTGGTGGGGAAAGATGAAAAGGAGTTACAGTAGTCAAGATAGTATACTGAGCCCCACCAACACCAAAAAAAAACCCTGGCCATGCTTGATTCGGCAACTCTGTACTGTAAATTATATACCATCCTTTTATACAGATGTGTACCAGTATTTGTTCTCTCCCCTCCATTTCTATTCTAACCATGGATCGTATCACAGAAATTTAAGCTAGAAGCATCATCGCCCTTAAAAAGCAATGGGTGTTGTAAGGATGTATGTTTTATTCCTGAAATTGGTATTAATATCACTGACATTTTCTTTAAATAGTTAAGATTCATCCTGCTATGCCACAAAGCTTTAAAAAGCAACTAATACAAGTTGCACATGCACTACATGTTTGTAGTGATGTGTATGAAAGAGAAAGCTTTCTTTTGAGCTTTGGACAAAACAGCCAAGTTGGCTACATTCCAATGAAATAAAATTGAGAATGGTGTGACTATCCTGTACTGCAGTTTTTAAGAACTGCACTCTTGTCACTGGGAATAATGAGAACACAAGTTCTTTCCTCCTTCATTTTTCATTTTGTAGCCAGAAAAAAAACAGCTGCTCTTTGCTGATGACTATCGGTGATCCAATTTAGAAAAAAATGTTTTTGAAAAAGGGAGTTATGTTTTAATTCTCATAACAGAATTAGACAATAGAAACACAGTCTCTAGGCCCTTTTCTTTTTTAGCCTACTTACAAAAGAGCTCAGAAGTGGTGCAGAGTAACAGCATGATTCACTTCAATAACCCAGTTTGACATTTCTGTCTTCATAATGTACATGTGCAAACTTTTGCATCTGACCATCAGGCAGGAGTACTAAAACCAATGGTCTTGGTATCTAGCATGCATCCTGAAAGCTCAGTGAGGGCATACAGTGTGAAGGCTCAACTAAAAGAAAAAAGCCACACACTGCAATACTTGCCTTTTATAACACAGAACCAACAACTTCTGCAGGTGTTATTGGCAACATTTGGATAATATAGTGTGGACACAACTTATTTAATTATGTTCAAGTCCTCCTATCTGCAAAATGATGCCACAACCAAATAGTAAACAACCCAATCTAGGAGCTCTAGTTTCTCTATACCAAAGAACGAAAAAGTCAATTATGTTTCTGTCCAGATCAGGGGTCTTCAAACTTGGCCCTATTATGACTTGTGGACTTCAACTCCCAGAATTCCTCAGCCAGCGTGAGGCACACTGGCTGAGGAATTCTGGGAGTTGAAGTCCACGTGTCATAAAAGAGCCAAGTTTGAAGACCCCTGTTCTAGATAGACATGCAACTAACATCAGTCCATCAGGTGGAGAACTAATCATACAGAGTTGCCTCTGAATGCAGATAGGGCCTGACTCAGCAAAACTAATTCAAGTGCTGCAGCAGCAACATCTGCTTTTGAACGTGTGTTTAAATAACTGCTGCTTGTTCCCCTCATCCCATTCTCTGTCAACAGACAGTGCTTGTTACTCTGTATGTTCCCTCGCTATGCTATGCTGAGGCCTTAAGCCAATTTTAATGTATAAAACAAGCCAATTGTAGAATTTGAGTCTTCTAGGAAACTGTAACAATGGTTCTATCAGAATCGTATACAGAGTAAGATATATATTCTATATATACTTTCCTGTAACACAACTGAATGCCAGGACTTGGATAAACCCTAAAGATAATGCACTGTTTATAATCCGTAAGTTCATCCCCTGGTAAAATGTTTGAAACCCATAGAAAAAGATCTGGTAAAAGATGACTCCCAATATGGATGAAATTGATTATACACCTCCTCCTACTGATGTATTTACAGTAACTAACATGCTTGAAACTGCTCCATTTTGTTTTAGCTCAAAACAAAACCTAATGAGACAAAACACTCAGAATATGCGTATTTTGTTCCAAATTCAAAACACTTAGAACAGGCATTTCAAGCTTGGAGCTTCTGTACATATCTATTCCTGTGGAAATAATTAACTTTTCAGAGACTTACCGTAAATAAAATTTCCTACCCTATGTGACTTACTCCTGAAAACAATTAGCAGTATAAATAATGCAAAAAAGAAGAGATTTCTGGATGTATATGTTATGCAGTTCTTTGAAGCCTGGAAGAAAGAAAAATCTACTAGAATGTGATCAAATACATATGAGGGAAAAATGTATGATTGAGCAGTATATATGTGATAAATAAATAACACTATTGCTGGATCACATTTTTATCATCCTTGTGGTTTAAAAATGTCTACGATAAGTGGCTGCATTTTATTTAACACATAGGCCCTGAGGGCATGCCTTTATCAAAACAATTTCAGCATCGATCCACGCTTGCACATTCAGGTACATATTTAGGAGATTTTTTTTCCACAAAGAAAGGGAATTTTGGTCCCTTGGGGTTAACGCCATGCTTTGTGGAGGCAGTTGGTAATGAAACAGGGCAGTCAAAGCCTGGTAAGATACAGGAAAGAGTAGGGGAGTGAGTCCCAAAGACCAGCATCGTTCTTAATGCAGTCCCATTGTACGACAGTTCCTGTAAATATGAGACTGGCCTTCAGCATGACATCTTGTCAAGTGTTTGGTCTGAACTTCATCTCTTGAGGTCCCACCTGGGCTGAAATGCCACCAGCTGCTTCTGTTTTTAGCTGCACATTCCGTGGTCTCAGATGCGTGTGGCATCCTGTCCAGTGAGAGGTGGCTGTATCGCTTCCAGCTGACAGATTATGTTAGCAATGAACGGGCGCTCCTGGGGATTCACTACCATTGTAGAAGAGAGGAGGTGTTCCAAGGCTGGGGAGTATCTGAAATTTAGAACCAATTCAGACCAATCTGTCCTTGGATTAAAAGCAACCACAACCCCCTCCCCACCTTCTTACCTGGTATTCTGAGGCACCTTAAGGTGGTTCTGAACAGCTAAGGCCACACTGTCCCCCTTTTGGAAAATCATGTCATAAGGTCCTTCACCAAACATCATGCAGTAGAGAACACAGCCTAAGGACTAAGCAGAGGTAAGGTGAGCCTGTGGAGCAAAAAGCTGATCATGGAATAATGAAATAGGATTTTCCTCCCCGATACAAGATATATACTAGAGCAGACATGTCAAACACAAGGTCCTGATCCGGCCCGCGAAGTGGTTTCATGCGGCCCGCGAAGCCATCCTGGAAACAGTGAGGGAACGGCCCCCACTGCCTCGGCCCTGGCCCAGAGACCCTCCTTCTGCCAGAGACCCTCAGATCTCTCCCACTCCTGCCCAGGCCCCCATAGGCACCCTTGATGCCAACGATGTAGAGCTGGCCACACCCACCCAGTAGGCCATACGCACTCTAGCCACGCCCACCCAGTAGGCCACGCCCACCCAGGCCACACCCACTCGGCCCCCTGAGGGCAACCGCAATGCTGATGCGGCCCTCAATGAAATTGAGTTTGACACCCCTGTACTAGAGTGTATTACAGCAATATTAAATATTATTTATTTATTTTTCTCTTAGGAGAAGTGATGATCCTTACCCAGATGTCAGTACGTTCATCAATAACACATTCACGCTCAACATTGAACAGTTCTGGGGCTCGATACGAGATGGTGCAGCGTTGGGCAGCCCAGTCCTGTGGGATCAACCAGGGAGGGAAGATAAAACTTAAGTCTGGGAAGAATGTGGAGAAATATCTCAACTCTTATCTCAAGCAGATTGCTCTGGTTGCTATTGGGGAAGAGTAACAGGGAAAAAAAGATACTTTAAATTAAGGGCATTAGCATTAAATATACTGAAATACATACATAGCTGTATGTGCTTAGTAGTGGGTGGGAGACAAGTAGGAAATTTCAGGGCTGTAGACCAGCGTTTCCCAACCTTAGGAACTTGAAGATGCGTGGACTTCAACTCCCAGAATTCCCCAGCCAGCTATGCTGGCTGGGGAATTCTGGGAGTTGAAGTCCACGCATCTTCAAGTTCCTAAGGTTGGGAAACGCTGCTGTAGACTACAATGGGAATTTGGGGCGGGGGGAGAGAGAAACGTTCCAGCAGAAGGCACTGGTAAACTACTCCCGTGCTCTTGACAAAGAAAACTAGGTGGATGTGTACCTACAGTCACTAGAAACTAAATCCAAGTGAGATTTTAATGTGAAATAGGAAAATACAAGAGATCTAGCAAAGTCACTCTTAAGAAAAGAAAGGTTTCTCACGTTCTTGGTCTGCCTGCCTTTTTTAAAAAATAATACTCTAGAGGCTGAAGTTATGATTTGCAAATCTGGTAATATATAAATATGTCCTCCTCAATAGATCTCATTACGGTCACTGTTTCTATCGTTTCTGCTTGCTTATTGTTGAAACTAAGACCATAGAGCAATGTTTGCCTATAATGAAATACTGATCTGGATGGGAAGGGAAAACTGGAGTAATCATCTCTTGCTCTTAAAGCAAGGCTGGAAGCTATTTAGCTTCTTCTTTTTTTGCAGGGGGGGGGGAAAGTTTTGAAAGAAACGGGGATAGATACTATTTTATTACTGATGTCTATTTTGACTGGCTGTAGATCTCTAAGGTCTTGGGACAAACATCATGCATAAGTCTGAGGTAGAAAGCAAGTTGGCCAGCAGCCCTGGGTAGGGAAGGAAAAGATTCTTCCTGGAAACCCAAATAAGCTGATCCAGTCAGTATCAATAACCCCAAATTAGACAGAACAACAGTTCGGATTGAGGCTCTACTAGGGTCTGACCTCTACCTTCACTGTCAGGGGCAACCTCGGTAATGATCATGGTCTTCCAAATAGCAGGCACAACCAGACAAGTGGAGACCTGCTCCTTCTTCTGGGTATGCAAAATGTACGACACACATTTGAGGCTGGATTTTGCTCATCTGCTCAGTGACACCAACAGTCCTTGTGAATGCCACTGCTGACTTTCCCAAATCTTTTGCATGTAAGTGTGGACTTTGCCGTCAAGCTACCCAACCATTTCTTTTAAGGGCAGATGATGCTGTGACACAAAAAAGACAGCGTGCCGTCATTCTGCATGCACAGGTGATATTACTACTTGCTGGCATCCTTCCTCAGCTGTTAAATAAAGGGTGCTGGGATGTCAATGAGAGCCCCTAGCTTTTATGGTCAGAATAGTTTTATTTCATTAGGTAAATTCTCCTTCATCTTTAGAGCTACTCCCCCATTTCCCTTTTACCAGGTGAACCTCATACCTGAATAGTCATGGCCTCCCGTGAGCTCCGCACCTCAATGTGAGCCCGATTCATAGAGCCTAGGTCCATTAGCAGTGGCTGATCTTCATTGTCCAGCAGCACATTTGTTGGTTTTAGATCTCTGGAAAAGGGCAAGCAGAATATAGATGGAGGATAAAATCTGCATTTGGTAACAATCAAAGGCATGAGCCCTCAAATCCTGCTTTAAAGGACGTTTGAAGGTTGTTATTCCAACCCAGGGCTTTCCTCTACTGAACATACTGCCACACTGATGTTCTGTGCCTAAGGATGCTCTTCTATCTTTGCAAACTCCTTTTTGCCAACACCTCTGTAGCAAAGACTGACAGTCTCCCATGACCTAAGCTCGGCTTTCCACTTGTGGTTGACTGCTACTCTACTCCTAGACCCTGCTTTCTGAGGCTGACTTCTTACCTGTGCGCATATCCCTTGTTATGAATGGCCTGCAGTCCTCGGCAGATTCCGTGAAAAATAACCAGGATCCGCTCCTCAGGCATGAAGGAGCCTTTATCTCTCAGAGCTTCCACTTCCTGCCAGAGGGTCCCTCTCTGGAAAAGAAATCTAGGCACGTTGGCAGCTGAAATGGTATGCATGTTCTCCAAACTTACTGAGTGAAGAAAAAGATTTCTCTCTAGATATTAGAGACTGTGGCCCGTCTTGGCCTAAGGAAGATTTACCATTCTTTGACATTTGCATCTCACAAGTGGAGAGGCTTAATCAATATTGGTTTGGTTGCCTCTGGTCCAATCCGAAACAAGCAAAGTTTATCTAAAGCAGGACAGGCTACACCTGGTTTTGTAACTACAGTGAATACCATGCTGTTCTAAGAGTTGATTAATGTATTTGCTGCTTGACCAAACTGTTAGGGTGGCAGGATCTGGAGCAAATGAAAGGAGCCCACCCCGTCACACACCAACGCTCAGTCTCGAACACGGACTTGCAGATTGTCAACCCAGGATTCTAATCTAAAACACACTCCCTGTTCTGCAAGTTATACTTCAGGAGATTTGTTGTTTTAAATAGTTCCATTTAAAAAGACAGTACTTTAACCCTTGTGATTGTAAGCCCCACAAACACGAGACAAAAATGGAAAATAAATGTGTTGGCATAAGAAAATATATGCAGAGCCATTGGAGCAATTATAGCAATTATACAACAGTCTTCTTGTTGTAAGAACATGGATCTTAATTATACTAGCTGACAACTAGCTAACTATACCTTAGAAATGGCCTTCATGTGAATTGAAAGTAGGGTTAGCACAATGCTGGAAGAGTCCATCTCCTCCCTGCCACGCCTAATTTATCAAGAGAACACATTTCTTGGCATGTACCTACTAAACTCATCTGCACCTTACCTCTTACTTAGGAAATTGGTCTGGAGGCTACTGACCTTGAGGAAAGGCAAGAGGAGCCAGGCCTCATGTTTGGATCCTTTCTCTACCATGGCATGTGCACAGATGGGCAAGATGTTGGGGTGCTCAAAAAGCAGGTGCATCTCCACCTCGTGCAGAGCTTCCTTAAGATCATCCTTGTCATGGCAAATGATGCGTTTCAAGGCATAGAAGCGCCCGTCATGCAGCCCTTCGACAAGGTCCACATAGCTGAAGCCACTGCAGGGAGTAAAACAGAATGAGCCACAAGGCAGGACAAAGACATATGTATTCTGATGTAAACAGAACCCAAGCAACTTTCCTTCTCTCCTCTTTTCTATCATGTTTTTCCTTACTTTAAAAGTTCATCCTTATTCTTAAATTATGAACCTGTCTGCTTTGCAGCGCCACAAGGGCCATGTTTTCCACACAGTGTTGCTGGTTCATTGATGCCACCTTAGTAGTTGCTATATTTATAACTTCTGTGCCGACACATGTTAATGAGGCTATAGAGAAAAGCTATAGAGAAAATCTACATGCCACAACTGGAAGATGAACAAGAGAGGACACTTGTTCGTGCTGTATACCCTTGTTTGTTTATAGTTTCATGAAGCTGTTGTTGCTTTTTTCAAAAATACTTTGTATGGCACTGTACAATCATTGGTTTGATAAAGGGGAAAATGTTTAAATAAATGTCATATGGCATTAAGCAGCATTTTGGTTCTCCCTAGCTCTTTATCACAGTACTGATAAACTGTCCAAAACGGTACAGCAACTGAATATGCTTAGTAATCACAAAAGAGTTCATGTATACCCCAAAATATATCTAATTAATTGGAAATAAGTGGGGAAGACCACCCAGATCTGTAGGAATCTGATATTTTCTATCATTAAAAACTATTTTCTACTTAGTTTATAATGATATTTTTAACATTAGAAACTAAGCAGTAAATATTGTCAATCTGAGGGTCTGCTCAATTGCTGTGTTCTCTCTCTTATATACATAAAGAGTATCATGAAGAGGAGGGTGAACGTCTCTTACTGTTACTGAGGGAAGAGACATAAGGTGCAGCAATTACATGATTATGTATCAGAAGTAACATTCTAACTGGTAAGCAATGAAGTCAGATTCCCAGAGGAACTGTGGTATCACTTACCTTTTAGAGCAACCAGAAGCCCAGTTATATGTATAATAATCTGGAAGGAATTGCACCAAGTGAAGAAAAAAAACATCTATCTTTAAATGAATTGAACAACAATTTTGGACGAATATTTTGGAGAAGATGGATAGTGGATAGAAAACCAAAGCCTCTCCATGTTGCTGGACTACAACTCACAGCAACCAAATTCAGCTATGTGAGGATGTTGGACGACACAGATCAAAATAATCTGGAACAACAACTTTCTCATATCTGAAATAGATGAACCTTAGAAGATTGTAATAATTCTACCCCTGGCAAATAAAGGCAGTAGTGTGTGTATCCAGATATATATTTCCTACTTCTTTAAAAGCATGAATCTATGCAGTCAAAACATCTTCCTACACGTGGAGAACTACATGGGAGAATTAATAGTGAGGCTCAGAGAAGGCAGTGGTGGGGAGGGAATGATTAGAAGCACATTAGATAATGCTAAACTTTTGCGCTTTGCTTTTGGGACTTTCTTACTAAGTTGATTGTCACAGTTAAAAGAAAACAAACTATGGTAAAAGAGAGGCTAGTGACTAAAGAATCATCTGTGAAATTTCAAAATGAATCACTACAAAGCTTCTTACACGATCCCTCTGGAAGGAGTCCAATACTCACCCCTCCCCAATCCTGTGGATTAAAAGATAGCGTTTGTTATTGATGCTGATGGTCCCCCTGGAACAGATACACAGGGCATGGCCCATGGTGGTTGCTCCAACATCCTTCAGACTCTATAGAGGATAAGAAAGCAAAGTTCTAGATCTTGGTATAGTCATTGTGAAGGCCTAAGGCTGAAAAAAGAGGGGCAGCCTCATGTCAAGATATGAATAAATGGATACATATGCAAGTAGTCCTCGTTTAGCATTCACAAATGGGACTGGCAACTTGGTCACTTAGCAAAGTAGTTGCTAAGTGAAACCATCTTACTTCAGCTTTGCTTTATAGATCTTTCAAATATATGCAAAGTCACTTTTTCATCACCTGTCGGAATTGTGAACAGTCACTGTGCAAAGCAGTTGCTAAACATGGACTACCTGTAGTATTTTAACTGATATCCTTTCATGTAAGGCAGGGGTGTCAAACTGCCGGCCCGTGGGCTGGATGCATTCATGCCGAAACCGCGCCTACCCCATTGCCGGCAATGGAAAAAAAGTTGTGATATGTCGCGACACGTCACATGACGTTGCAAGTTTAACACTCCTGATGTAAGGTATAGCACTGAAAAGGAATAATCCAAGTGTTTCCCACTAATAGAATTCTCAATCCATCAGTTTCTTTTCTCCCAATATCATAGAAAACATGGTCACAACATTGGTACTGGAGAGGAAATGAGACAGCTCAAATTGCAGGCTGTAATCTAAGAGCAAGCTATCTTTCTGTGGGTAGAAGCCAGACTAAAAACAAAACAAAACCAGGAACATTTTCTCCAGCTTCGGAGAGTTGCTGGTAATGTTACAGAATGACAAGGGCCAGAATTTTCAACCCTTCTTTTTTACTTTTTTGGTGGGGAGAGAGAAGTGAAGTTTATCAAAGTAAAAGGAGCTTTAGCACATTTATTTTGGGGCATATTGGAAAGAAGAAAAATTGTACTACAATGATTTGCCACTAAGTTTTGATTGTGCAATCTTAAGTAGGCTTTGAGAATTGCAAAAAAAAAAAAAGGCAACGAAAGCAGGCAAAGCACATACAGACTTGCAGGCTTCCCAGCCCAGCTGAAGATAAATACTCCACTTTCTGCCCTGTATTAATAAAATATGGTCTGTGGAACAATGAAAGAGAAGGTTCCTTGTTAATTCCAAAATGGCACACAGCTGTATGCCAATAGTCTGGCAGCCAAGAAACATATACTCAATGAATATTCTAAAAAAAAAAGGGGGTGGGGGAGAAACTACGAAGATTATATGGAAAACTGGGGGACGGGGTCTGACACCACCAGTCACCCAAAATTTAATAGCAGTCTATTTTGGGAAAAATAAAAACAAAGTGCCACCATTCATCTCAACAAAGAATGGAACAATCCAGAATCAGTTTTCTTCCACCTGCTCCCGTTTGAATCATATGATGAAATGTAATTGATATCTTTCCCAATGCAAAGGCACTTAATTATGATACTAACTGTACAGCCGGCATGGAAACAAGGAGGAAAAGTATCTCTCTTTAACTGCCTATCAAAAGTGTGCCTTCTTAAAGCTACATAATAAAATTCATTATTTTATATATTTCCCCTTACTTATCAAGTAAGTACCGTCTCCCAAAGTGTTACTCATAATCCAAAATGAAAGGATAGGCCTTCCCTTTGGATTACATTCAAAAAAAGGCAAGGCACATAAGGAAAAGAATAAGTAAAAAAAAGGGTAAAGGTTAGTTCTTCAGAGCTGGAGAGCAAAGCGTTGAGCAGCAATCACGTTCAGTGGTTCAGAAATGACTGACGGCATCAAACAAGCCATCGGGGGAAAATAGTAAATGCAGAGTTCTGCCATGTGAATGATGCATTCTGCACATGACCAGATGCACAGTCGCTGTTCTCGTTGTGTCACTTGTTCTAGAGTGGATAAGTGAATTAAATTCCGAGGCAGAGTTATGGCTCAAACTCTCAAAACGGCAGGGAAATCCTGCCCTGGAAATCCCGGCGCCCTTTCTGGACCCGCCACTCTCGAATACAGAACAGCCGCAAAGTCGACCGACCTCATCCTCCCGCCCCGCCCATCAGCGGAGGCACAGGGGGGGGGGAGGAGGAGGAAAGGAGAGGGGAGGGGGCGACACTCACCCAGTCTCAGGCTAGAGTTCAAAGGCGTCCTGGAGAGCTTCAGCGCGACAGGAGTCGCCGCGCTGGCTGGTGACGCTATAATTCTGCGCCGTCCGCTCTGCGGCCTGGAGGTAACTAAGCGACCACTCAAGGGAAAGCAGAAAACGTCTCTGAAAGAGGGGAAAGGGGGGGGGGCGGAAATCCGGAAGGAATTGATAAGTTAAAGGAGAAAAACAGAAGTCATGAGATGGGTGTTCAAGTGTCAAACTGCCGGCCCGCGGGCCGGCTGTATCACGCGGAGGCCGCGCCCCACCCTAGCTCCGGTAATGCGGAAAAAAAGTCGCGATACGTCGTGACACGTCACGTGACGCGGCGAGTTTGGCACCTAGACAAAAAGTGTTGAGCGTCAGTAAGGAGGGTTTACTTGACTGGGATTACGGAATATTTCCTAAAATGTGTCACTTTGAATTCAGCAAAGACTTAATGTTTAAATAGGCAACCTCGGCTCTTTTATGACTCATGGACTTCAACTCCCAGAATTCCTGAGTCAGCATAGCTGGCTCAGGAATTCTGGGAGTTGAAGTCCATGAGTCATAAAAGAGCCGAGGTTGCCTACCCCTGGACTAGAAGACTTCCAAGGTCCCTTTCAACTCTGATTCTATTCTGTTCTGTTCTGTTCCGTTCCATTCCCATTCCCATTCCATTCTTACTATTATTAATTTAGTGTCCAAAGTATCTTATGTTCTTGAGTTCTGCCGTGAAAACAATGTATAATGCCAAGCTAACTCATGAAAAGCTCTGAATGTATTCCTCTAGGACAGGGGTAGGCAACCTCGGCTCTTTTATCACTCATGGACTTCAACTCCCAGAATTCCTGAGTCAGCATACTGACTCAGGAATTCTGGGAGTTGAAGTCCATGAGTGATAAAAGAGCTGAGGTTGCCTACTCCTGCTCTAGGACATAATTGATTTTTAATATCAAGCATTTCTCTAGAAAACATAGGGCAACATGTATGATCCACTACCACATAGGTTATTATAAAAATTCTGTTAACTAATTTGAATGTGATTAGCCCAAGGTCTTCTGGAGAAATTTATAGATGTGTAGGGATTTCAGGGCAGATGTAGTTTCAGCCAGTTCAACGTGCCAGATATTTCCATGGGGAGTTTTAATAAAAGTTACGTGATCATTTTAATATATGAATTATTATTGTGATCATTTTAATGAGTGGCGTGGTGGCCTAATGGTGAAGACACTCACCTCCCTCTAGGAAGGTTGAGAATTCAATCTTAAGTAGCAGCAGATGTTTCTCTCCTAGGGCGCAAGGAAAAAATATCTGCTGTGAACACTGCATAAGCATCAGAAAAGGCAGCTTCTCTTTCTCAGCTTCATCCAGTTACCCCAACTCTATCCTAAATAGACTACAGGATTTTAAAAAGGGGGGCAAATGTGATCATATTTACAGAGACATTTGACATTCTGATCAAGTAACTCCGGACTGCCCCCCCCCCACCTGCGCTCATTTCGCCAGGACCTGAAAACCTGGCTTTTCGATCTATCTGGCCTGGACTGAGGGGTTTTTTAGTTTTAAGTTTTAACATTGTTTTATTGTTGGGCTATTATTAATTTAATTCTTTTTAATTCTATTTTTATCTTAATTTATATTGTCTTTTAAATATTGCCCTGTAAACCGCCCTGAGTCCTTCAGGAATAGGGCAGTATAGAAAACTAATTAAATAAATAAATAACTCCTTTGTAGCCTGATTGGTTTTACCCAAATTTTACCATTCAGTGATTCCTAATTCCTTCGTTTATAACAGCATCTCATTATGAGGTGGCACAGAATGTGGTGATGCGAAGGATAGTGTGTCCCAGCTGGGACATTATGCACTAGTTACCTTGGGTGTCTGTATGGGTTCCCTGTTGCTGAATGAATACAATGATTATACAGGTCTGGTGTGTAAAAGGGACATCCAATGACAAGTTGCAATAAATGGGACATAAATAAAAACACACTGACAGGCAAGAAGATTGTATATGTGATAGCAGCACACAATATTTAATAATTAAAATACTTGATATTCTTATGGAGCGGTTTGCTCTCTCAGAGTAGGTATGTATTAGCTTGTTCCATAATCACCATATTTCAACATTTATTAGATCTACAAGAGCAGTATGAGTTACCTCTAAATCCAGTGTGTACAATTTATTTAAAAATAATTGATGCTTCTGAATCAATAACAAAATGCAGTACCAGTTTAGGTATATTTCTTTACACACTTATCTCACAGATAACTATTATTTGTCATTATCCTGCTACTATGAGGAAATGTATGTTTTGCATTATATATTTGATAATGTAGAATAAGCTCTCGGTTCCAGTTCCTCTGTGTTCATTTTGGCATTCAGAAGAAAACTTGCTACATCATGGTATACTCTGATATGACTGGCTTTGGATTGAGTTCTGTTTAAAAATTTCTGTCTGTCCTTCTCCCCTCCCAACTCATAGGACGTATCACCCCCTCACTTCGGAGGAAGCATCAGTGCCTGCCCACCAGACTGTCATGTGATATCTTCATGTGATACCTTTTTGCAGTTTCTTGTTCCAGACTGAGGTTAATGTTAAACAGATGGGGCTGTGGCTATATATTCTCATGATAGCCTTGGGGGGCTTACAATTTCAGGTAAGCAAAAACCATTAGAAAAGGATTTTATTGGGAAAAATGCTGAAATGATTTCTTTCAACTCTTTGTAATCTTCCGTGTATTCTCATAGTCCAGGTTTTTCTTTAGATCTTTTTGGCACTTCTCCGCCATTCTCTCCTAATATTCTGTTTATAATTAGTGAGTTGATTGCTGTACTACTGAATTAAGCTCCTGTGTAATATAATTATCTTGGAATTCTTATACATGGAGCATAATCTGTTCTGCTCATTTGAAATTCTCAACAATCATGTGATTCAGGCCATAACAAATAACACTATAGAGTTAAAATAATTTTAGACTATTATCTAAATCATACACTCACAGCAAACTAATAATTTATTGTTTCAAAACCTTGTGTGACTGGCTGGCTGTTAGAGAGTAACCATAGCACTCAAGATAAAGAGATGAGTGACTCCACAATATGACTCAGAAGATCTTACATTAGCCAGTAACCTAGAAAGAGTCTAGAAGTGAATAAGTGAGTGGTCGATCTAAATGTCAAGTATAAATTGTGATTGGGACATTAGATTTGAACTTGCAAGATTTGGAGCAGCAGTGAGCATGTTAATAATAAAGTTGGGAGGAACCTTGGAGGTCATCTGGTCCAACCCCCTGCTCAGGCAGGAAACCCTATATCATTTCAGACAAATGGCTGTCCAATCCCTTCTTAAAAACTTCCAGTGTTGGAGCATTCACAACTTCTGGAGGCAGGTTGTTCCACTGATTAATTGCTCTGACTGTCAGGAAATTTCTGCTTAGTTCTAAGTTGCTTCTCTCTTTAATTAGTTTCCATCCATTGCTTCTTGTCTTGCCTTCAGGTGCTTTGGAGAACAGCTTGACTCCCTCTTCTTTGTGGCAATCCCTGAGATACTGGAACACTGTTATCATGACACCCCTAGTCCTTCTTTATATGTTTTAGCCTCCAGTCCCCTAATCATCTTTGTTGCTCTTCTCTGTACTCTTTCTAGAGTCTCAACATCTTTTTTACATCGTGGTGACCAAAACTGGATGCAGTATTCCAAGTGTGGCTTTACCAAGGCATTGTAAAGTGGTATTAATAATGTTCAAGCCCAATGTTCAAGTCAGTCAAGATCCTTCTGTATCTTAAGCCTATCTTCTGGAGTGTTGGCTATTCCTGCCAGCTTGGTGTCATCTGTAAATTTGATGAGTTACAATCTATCCCCTCATCCAAATCATTGATGAAGATGTTGAAAAGTACTGGGCCCATAACAGAGCCCTGGGGCACCCCACTACACACCTCCCTCCATATAGATGCAGTTCCATTGAGGACTACACACTGAGTATGGCCAGTCAGTCAGCTACGAATTATGGTGGTGATGCTGTCTAACCCACAATTTTCTATCTTATCAAAGTAGGTTATGATCTACTTTATCAAATGCCTTACTGAAGTCCAAGTAAATTATATCCATAGCATTCTTCTGGTCCACTATTTTTGTCACCTCATCAAAGAATGTAGTAAGATTTGTCTGGCATGATCTGTTTTTGACAAACCAATGTTGGCTTTTGGTAATGACTTTGTAGGTGTTTGTTGATTCATTGCTTATCTTTTCCAGAATTTTCCCAGGTAATGAAGTCAGGCTGATAGGTCTGTAGTTTCCTGGATTCATTTCCCTCCCCCCCCCTTTTTTTTTGAAGATGGAAACTACATCAGCTCTTTTCCAGTCATCTGGTAGTTCCCCAGTGCTCCAGGATTTTTGAAAATATAGTTTAGTGGTTCTGAGGTCACATCTGCTAATTCCTTCAAAACCTTGCAGTGTAATCCATCTGGTCCTGGTGATTTGAATTCATCTACAGTGGACAGGTGCCCACTTACCTTTTTCTTGCCTATCTTAAGTTGTGTTTCTAATTGTTTTTTACAGAACTGTTTTAGATAGGTTGGACTGTTTTTTCCCTTTATATAAAGGGATGCAAAAAATGAGTTAAATAGTTCTGCTTTCTCCCTGTTGTTTGTCACCTTTATGCCACTTTCTTCCACTAATGGACCAATCTACCCCTAATCCTAAAAAAAATAGTTAAAGCAGCACTGTGGTTGCATGGAAAATGACAATATTAAGCTTTCCTCTCTTTTTCTGGATAGCAGGGCACTGCAGCAGTTCGTTCCTTCAGCATTGATTATAAAAATAACTGCTTCCTGAAGGATGGAAATAAGTTTCGTTATATCTCAGGCAGCATCCATTACTTCCGTATCCCACCAGCTTATTGGAAAGATCGGCTACTCAAGATGTATATGAGTGGCCTCAATGCTGTACAAATGTAAGTGATCAGAAGCGACTCCCAGCTGGGACATATTCTTTGCTGTAACAGAGACTAGTGACTTAAACTGATTATAAATGCTCTAGTTTTCTCACTGGAAGGTTCATACTTTTGACCATAGCAAATACTGAGAGTAGAGAAACTCATGCTTATTGAAAATAGATTGGAACCGAGTAATGAAAATCTTTTGTTCTATTATAACAGGGGTCTTCAAACCTGGCCCTTTTATGACTTGTGGACTTCAACTCCCAGAATTCCTCAGCCAACATGCCTGACTGAGGAATTCTGGGAGTTGAAGTCCACAAGTCAAAAAAGGGCCAAGTTTGAAGACCCCCTGTATTATAAGGTCTCATCAAGATATATATAACATTGTGCTTTTGGCCAAAATGAACAACATGTGCACATATGTCTGCACAGCACTAACTATATATATGTGTGTGTGTGTGTGTGTGTGTGTTTAAAGCAGCATGTTTAATTACTGACCACCTTTCTGCTACAATTGGGATAATTATCTGTGCCCATCACTCCAATTTAAAACTAGGGGAGAAATTTTTGGTTCATGTTCCCTACTTGCTATCACTTTTGTCTGAACTTGCTGTCAAGCTAAGCTGAGAAATAGGAATTGAAAGATGTACTTGAACTAAAAAAAATTGTTTAGCATTTAGTGCCAGAAGGTAAAAAGTATAGTTTTTTGTTCTATTTACCCATGACTACAGTAACTCTCTTGTCTCTCAGAAATCTGTTCTGGATTGAAAAGTGTATTTTAATTCCTCAGTTATGTCCCATGGAATTACCACGAACCGTTGCCTGGAATTTACAACTTTTCTGGGGACAGAAACCTGGAAGGATTCTTGGACTTAGTGGCCCAATTAGGGCTATTGGTGATATTGCGCCCTGGACCCTACATCTGTGCCGAATGGGATATGGTAAGGGCTATCCAGATTCAGATAAGTCATTATTATTTTAAGCATCTGAATGCTCCACAACTCATTTTAAGCAGTTTATAATTTGACGAGCTATCTTTCCCTCGTTTTCCTTGTATAGCTTCTCTTCATTTTTAAATCTTGTGTTTTTCTTGCTTTATACATGGATGCTAGCATTTCATCTCATCATTCAAGCAACTACTTTACAATAATTAAGATCAAACCTCCTTTTTTGCAGTTTTGAATTCTCATCTTTTTGGCAGTTCCCCAGTTGTTACTTGCTGGAAGGAAGCATAAATAACGTCTTTGACCTTAGTAGTTGCACAATTGGATTACCTTGATATCTTGTTTCCTAGGGTGGCCTTCCGTCCTGGCTGTTGGCAGAACCAAATATTATTCTACGAACATCTGACCCAGGTAAGGGGGAAATCTGAACCTGAGAAAGAACGTGGAATTTCCTCTACCTTCTGTGAACTTAATACAAAGGTCAACATACTCTTCTAGACTTCTCTGTATACAGCATTGTAATCGCCGGCTCTTATCTTAGTACTACGTGGGAATTTGAGCAGACTATCCTCATTTTTAGTTGAACAAGTTGCTTTCTGCTCTCAGGTTTTCTGCAAGCTGTCAACAAATGGCTGAGTGTCCTGCTACCCAAGATAAAACCTCGTCTTTATCAAAATGGAGGTAACATCATCAGTATCCAGGTGCGTGAAGCATAAGACATTTCAGGCATTTTTCCCCTCAGTCCTTTATTGCGTATGTGTTTTGTCTTCTTTGCAATATCCATATGGTGTATATATATAGTAGGGTGTACAAGTTTTTTCAGTTTCATTAAAACAGGTGAACCCTAAACAACAATATTTTTTGGAAAAGATGGGAGTTGCTGTAGTGGCTATAAAAATTGAATTCTGGAACCCATTCACAAATTTTTGCCTAGCATAATCTTAAAATCATGTTGTCAAGTGCCCAAAATTTTACACAACCTATATTTGCCGTCTTTCACTGCCAAATGACAAAAACGTTTTAGCACCCTTCTAACTTATGCAGATCTTGGCACTTTCAGAGAGAGCAAACTGCTTCATTTACAACTTAGCTCAACTCCACCTACTTGGGAAACCAACATTTGGGACAAGTGGGCTGCATAAACTGCTACATATGTAGCATTGGACAAATAGTAAGACAGAGTCTTATTAAAAGCTGATCCTTTGGCAAATGAGGGGCTCATAAGTCACCATCCTTTAATTCCCCACTGTTCTCTAGGCAGGTGGAGAATGAATATGGAAGCTATTACGCATGTGACTATGACTATATGCGTCACCTCCTGGCTGTTTTCCGTTTGTATTTGGGCAAAGAAGTTGTGCTTTTCACAACTGATGGCCTCAAAGAATCCGAGCTGCGATGTGGGACCTTGGAAGATTTATATGCCACTGTGGACTTTGGCTCAGGTAATGCAAGGTTAAATGATCTGCACAGAATTCATAGAAGCTGGAATGGAATTATCCTTTGACTTCTGCTGTTTTTTGTTCCTTGACAGAAATAAATGAGACAAGAGCATTTGAACAGCAGCGTCTGGTTGAACCAAGAGGGCCACTGGTGAGAGCATTTGGCCTTACCATCTGGGAAGGAAACAACCTGGCTTTATTTCTTCTGAGCACCTATTTCTCTTGACCTCATATGCTGACTTATTTTCTCTCATTTGATTATTTTGTTCTTTCCTTAGCAACTTCCAAGGAGTTTTCTAAGGGAAGGGAATCAAAAGTATTCATGTGTGTTAAATACTTATTTGCCTCTGTGGTTTGTAAGTTGGTGCTAAAGGTATATAAATTGTAGTCCTGTTTTCAAGAGCGTCTAGTGAGCTATGAGTTTCACATGACTATCTTGGGTGATGCCAGATCTGAGAGAGAGAGAGATTCATCTCTCTCTCTATAAAAATTTCTGACAGCTTAATTATAGAATAACTAGTCAGACGTTTCAGAATTAGATGTTTATTTCACTCATTTTTCCAAGGGAAGCCAGAATGATGCACAAAATATAAAAATAGATACAATAAAAATGAGTAATAATTCATTTTAAAAAGTTCCAATAATTGTTTTTCTACAGATACCCATACAAGTGTGTATGAAATTACCACTTTAAAGTAGACAGTATAGTGGCCAGAGGTATTCACCTTAAAGTATGTTTCCTAATTGGGCACGGCTTACCTTTGGACACAAAAATGAGATCGTGAGCAGAGCCACCACAGCTATCATAACCTACGGTTTCAATATTATTGAAGTACTTGGGTCCTTGGACCACAGATCATAATGTATCAACTAATCTATTTTTATGGTCTGACATATTTATTGTGTATTCTCAGATTTTAACATTTTGAGTCAGAACAAAATGTATATACCATTTCAGATGTGGAGAACAGTTTTGCTACTGTTCCCTAAAAGTGTCAATTATGCTTTTCCCTAGGTGAATTCTGAGTATTACACGGGCTGGCTGGATTATTGGGGTGAGCCACACTCCATGAAAAGTACTACACTTGTGACTCATGGCCTACAGAAGATCCTAGAACTGGGAGCCAACGTCAACATGTAATCGTGAGACTATATGGGAGAGTGGCAGGGGGACAAAAGCCATGGAATTGATTATAAAAAGAAATGAAATATGTCTAAGATACAAGTCATGGCTCTTAACTTCATCTTACTGTGTATGGCTATTCTGGTATATCAGATGGTGTGTATGCGTGTGTGTGTACGTGCGGGCATATGTAAATCTTTACATAGCTGATAACAATTTTCCAGTGGAATGAAGATGTGAGACTGGAGTATATTTGAACTCACCCTGGGTTCTCCATTTATCTTACTCTACATGGCTGGCTGGCTGGAGTCACACGTCATTCTAAGCAAAAACTAGACAAGCCACATTATGGTTTATCCAGGGTGCAAATCCAACTGCTAAACTGTTCTCGGTTCCTTTTTGTAGCCCCTGTCCATTTTTCCCTACCAGGCATTGTCTCAGTGCTTTGATGGAAAGTGAATTCTTACTCTGCTGCCTGATCTTTTTCTAGGTATATGTTCCAGGGTGGCACCAACTTTGGTTATTGGAGTGGTGAGTTTCTGGATCCTTTGGGTTGCTGCCTCAGTCAGACATTGTGAGGCTTAGTTTCTGGCTGGAAAATGGAAGCACCTAGTTGCATATGGGAGTTAGAAATCCAGAAGCCTGTTTTGTTCTCATAGGTTTCTCTACTCAGGTGCTGATTATAAAGACAAGTATTATCCTATCACTACTAGCTATGACTATGATGCACCTCTCTCAGAAGCTGGAGACCCTACAGAAAAGCTGTATGCAATTCGAACCATCATTGGCAAGGTAACGATTCAGCACTCTTGGCAGTAGATTGAGAGGCAATGCTGCTTTTTATGCTAATTGAAAGGAACTATTTATCCTATTAATAATCTGCTCTTTTGCTGCTGTGCGTACGCAGTCGCAACCAGGGTAGGATATCAGCCTAAAATTTTAAATTAAATCTGCACACATTTGAGTAAATTATTGGCAATACGTTTTACAAGCAAGAGATAAGAGCTTGGTATTACTGTTCCAGACAGTCATAATATAGCCAAATCTGGTTCAATAATGTAATCAAGTAAACGGGTGGTGAATTGTGTTTGGGCTCCCCGCACCCCAATCTCCAGTGAATAAACTACATGTACCAATCTTTATTTCAGCAATTATTTTCTCATTCTCCTCCACTTACAGCTGAGTGTGCATAGTACAACTATTTTTTGGAACAAGAGTAGTGATGTTTCAGTAGCTGGTGGTAGATAATACTGGGGATTTAGATGTAGCAGTGCTTCTCCTGCTGTCTATTTGATTACTTCTTCCTATAAGCCAGTACGTTTGAGTCTAGTCCTAAAGTAAGGAGAAAGTAAATATGAGACACGCTCAGAGGCCATATTCATATCTGTTAGGATTTTTTTCCAGCCATTGTTTGTTAATGGATCACTCACTGTACTAAATCAAAAGGAACCAAACTTAGTATGATGCACCAATCGTGGTAGCACATGTAAGTGCATATGAGTGAAAGAGAAGCTTTGTGTTTAAGTCAGAAATAGGATTTATTCCCTTAAAATGCATTATCCGAGAATCTGCTAATGAACTTTGGGACGGTATTTATTCAATCTCAGCAATTTTAAGATCTGCGAACTTCAACTCTCAGAATTCCATAGCCAGCATTGACCTTGCGTCAAAATTGTTAAAAGTTGAGAAACATTGCTTGAAGATAAGCAAAGAAGCAGAAACCAGAGATTTAATCTTCGATTTTTATCCATCTGCTCTGAGTTGCTTAAAAAGTTATCTTCCCACCTCCAATTTTTTTTTAAAAAAATTCTCTGATAGACGCTAAATCAAGGCAAGGTAACTGGTTTATTCTTGCTGTGCTTCGTTTGCTGAATGTGAGGTCATCAGCTGAACATGATGTTATGTTTGACCTCCAGTCACTCTCTTTTACTATCTTTTTTTAAATTTGCAGTTTCAGCTTGTGCCTGCAGGACCAATACCACCCCCCACTCCCAAATTTTCATATGGCTACGTGTCTTTACCACGGGTAAGTTAGAGTTGGAAGATGTTTCATCAGATGCTCATGAATTGGCTAATGGACAAGCTGTTCCTGTAGTCTTGCATGTTATTTCCTGAGATGAAATCAAAGGTAATGAAACAGATTTTGGAACAGAAAAAGAGATCTTGTTGAGATGTGCTGCAGGCCCACATCAGGAATTCAGCAGAACTATTGTTCTCGTTTTCAAACAGTGCTGCGTTCATGTGGCAAAGCGTTTTTTAAATGTGAGAATTATCTTTCTGCTTGTTTTAATGTCACTGTATACTTGTAATAAGGGACGCGGTGGCTCAGTGGGTTAGGACGCTGAGCCTGTCGATCAGAAGGTCGGCAGTTTGGCGGGTCGAATCCCGAGTGCCGCGTAACAGTGAGCGCCTGTTACTCGTCCCAGCTTCTGCCAACCTAGCAGTTCAAAAGCACGTAAAAATGCAAGTAGAAAAAATAGGGACCACTATGGTGGGAAGGTAACAGCGTTCCGTGTGCCTTTGGCGTCTAGTCATGCTGGCCACATTACCACGGAGACGTCCTCAGACAAGCGCTGGCTCTTCGGCTTTGAAACAGAGATGAGCACCAGCCCCTAGTCGGAAACGACTAGCACGCATGTGCGGGGGAACCTTTACCTTTACTATACTTGTAATATCCGATATTTTTAATGGAAAATGATTTGGGGAAATACATTTTTGTACCTTTCTTTTTAAATAGCATAAATACAGTTTCAGTTTTTTTCTTACAGTGTGTGGCCTTTTTGGATATTCTAAGTCTTCTCTCCCCTGGCCTACCATTCCATTCTTCCTTCCCCCTCACCTTTGAGGCTCTGAAGCAGGTAAGAAGTGAAACGAGTCTGTGGCATTAAGAAGGGAAGCTAAGAGTAGTTCCACTAGAAAATTCAAGAAAACTCAGAGGAGTTTTTTAAAAAAACATTCTCTTGATCTTGTCTATTTAGTGTTTGGATTGCAGTCCACATTTGCATTAGTTTTCATTTTATATTTCAGACCCACGGCTTTATGTTGTACCGTACTGTTCTTCCGGATGACATCCTACAGCCTGTTTTTCTCTCTGTCCTTGAAAATGGGATCCATGACCTGGCCTACGTTTTACTTAATGGAGTAAGCTGGAAAGTGGAGACATTTGTATGATACAGACTTTTTAACTGCCAGAGGGGCAATGTTCCTGGTTCTCCTAGTGATTGCTTGAGGCTGCTGAGTGATATAGGGGTTTTACTTCAGTTCTACAAGTGCTATTCAATTGTTAATCCTTTATTCCTTCTCCCTTGAGGAATATAAAGGGACACTGGAACGAGACAGAGTAAAAGCCATCAACATAACTGGCCAGCTAGGAGATTCGTTGGACTTGCTGGTGGAGAGCATGGGTCATATCAACTTTGGAGCCAATAACAGTGACTTTAAGGTACCGCAAGAGAGCACTGCCGGTGAAAGAGTAATGCTTTCACTTTTACTCATAGAGGTACATTGGATTGGGATGGACTCTAGACAGCTACATTATCACACACTTCCAAGTTAAGTATTTCCCAGAACAGTAAGCAGGTTCTAGGTAATAAGCAGCAACTGAAGTAATTTGAAAGAATTGGGGACTTTTTTTGAGACTTGGAATATTAGGCAATGCTTTATGAAAATGAGCTGTAAAACAGAAGTGTAATGAACTCATTTTTAATTACTGCAAGTTCTGATGTAACTTTTATTAGTTGCTTGAATAGCTTTACTTCAGCTTTAAGGTGGGGGGAAAAGCCTAAATAATCCTGGTGCAGGAAAAATGACCAGGCCTTTACAGGTAATAGCTGATAGTTTTGCCTATCAGCAGGACCCACCCAACCCTTTCCTCACAAGAGGACTACAGATTAAAAGCCAGGTGTATGCTATTCTTTTCACATCTTAGTGTATTTTTCTTTTCTTTTCTTTTTCCTTTTTGCCCAGGGCCTGACCCGCAATGTGACTTTGGGTTCTATTATTCTAAGTGACTGGCTCATCTATCCACTTGATATTGACTCAGCTGTGGCCCAAAAATGGCCTCCGTACGTCCCACGAAGCAGAAACACAGCAGGACCTGCTTTCTATACTGGGGTCTTCAAAACACCTGGTATCAACTATGACACCTACGTGACGTTTCCAGGGTGGAGCAAGGTATAGCAACCCTAAGCACAGTTTTATCTCCCATTAGGCCACAAGGTGATTTCTTTGCTTCATCTCATTGTTTTGGCAACGGAGCTTCAATGATCCAGATTGACAGCTGTAGCTCTTTTGCTACGTTTACCCATTAAGTGCTGTATAATTGCAGGCAGTTCAAGAATTAGTTTACAAGTAAAAAAAAGTGTGCCTTTATTCACTATTCTAAGATTCTCAAAATTAAGTGGCCCTGCAGGTCAAAATAGGGAACAGGAAAGACAAAACATCACACGGTGCCAAAAAAATGTCTTATGTAATTTAAACTGCTAAATAGAGTTGCTTTATAGAACTATGCTGGGGTTAGGGTTAATAACATAAAGAATTAATGGTTTTAGCACAGTGTAGAACAGAGGTCCCCAAGCCCCCTGACCGCTTCCCGCTACTGGGCCTTGAGCCATTTGGAACCAGGCTGCAGAAGTAGCAAGTGAGCGTGCGCAAGCAACGGGTGAACATCTGTACACTCCACCCCACTCCACGGTGCGGTGTGGAACCATTCCCTTTCTCCCCACCCCATCGGCCAGCCCACAAAGCCAGAAAGGTTGGGAAACTGTGGTGTAGATTAATGTGTTTGCTGGTTGCCCCTACACACTTTTATAAAATGCATTCAGTATTTCATATTGCATGATAATTACGCAAATACGAATAATCGCTATTTACCATCTAAATTTATGTCTTCCTATTGCTATATATAGAGTTGTAATCCACACACATACAGAATTAACTTTTAAGCCTTCTGAACTTTCTCTTGCCACAGGTGATCTTTCTGGCTTTGGGTAGATAATAAAATATGAAATCAATGCTGTAGTCTCTCAGGGTGCCCAAATAAAGATGAAGTACTATTTTATAAAAATCACTTTTATGTTTTTAACTAGGGCCAGATCTGGATCAATGGTTTTAACCTGGGCCGTTTCTGGCCAGTTCGTGGACCCCAGCAAACCCTCTTTGTGCCTGGCTTTCTCCTCAATACCACAGTTTTCAATACTATTGTAGTGCTGGAATTGCAGAATGCACCATCAAACCCAAAGGTACTTTTTCTTGACCGTCCCGTTCTCAATGACACTTTTGGCTTCTTTCAAAAAGACATGAAGTAACTGGAAATGCTACCCAATTATGACACTGCTGAGACCCGTGGCAAAAGAAATATAGTTGAAATCACTGTCTTGTAAGAATCAAATGAATAAAGTATCAGACTGTAGCTTAAGTTGTAATGAACAAACCACGTAAACTACAGTTATCTGGAGATCAAGTCTTTCACTGGAATATTAATTGAAGTTGGCGCTGTGTAAGGGCTGAGGATGGATAATGCTCATCACCAAATTAAAAATGCAGGCACCTGGCATAGCACTGTAATCCATTCTTGGCATTCCAGTATCAAAGATAAGAATTGAAATTGGAAACTGCCGAAGTTCAGTGAAAGTAGGATGAATCAGGTAAGCAGAAGACATACTTGGGGATAAGGCACATTTAAACATAGGAACAGATGCAAAGTTCTTTGTGCTTTATATTAAACAGATCGTGGGTTTATCTTGATTCTTAGAGAGATCTATTGCTGCTTATGAAAGTACTAGCTAAGAGATAATCAAATAGCATTAGGTTTAAAAAAAAGCGTTCCGGGATTCTTCCATTTTTCTTATCTATGATATTTGTTCAATTACTCCCTAAAATAGTCTTCTGTAACCTGCACAGCAAATATGTATTACAATTCTTAACCTACAGAACTGCAGTCAGCAGTGAATTCCAGTGGGGCAGGTCCAACACATCTGGGGGGGGGGGAGAGGTTGCTCTTTTTAACCAATTCCTAAATCTAATTTCAAATTGAAAAGCCTACATTCTTACAAAAAAGAAGTCTCGTTTTTCAAATAACGGCTGTCCCATATTAGTCTCCTGTGAAGTACTTGGAAATAATTACTGGTGACTTCCCGGCTGGGCTTCACCTCATCATTCTAAAGGGACAACAGTCCCCGGGGTGGGATTTCTGTTGTAGCACAGACCCTTGATGCCAAAGCAAAACCTCCGGCTAGGATGGGGCAGTTTTCCCTCGTCGATGGGCTTGAAGACAATTTGTGGAGCAGAAGGAGAAATCAAGATAATGGAAAGGAATGCAACCCAGCAGAGATTCCCCACAAAACCAGCAGCGTCTGTGGACAGAAAAGATGAAAAATCATGTGGGGGTTTTTTTTTTACACAAAAGAATAGTTCTCAGGAAGTCCCCATCCTCCCAAAATACCTGGTGTTGGTCAAAGCTGCACCAGAGTCTTTTAATTGAGAAGCAAATCTCCTCTCAGCCATCAGAGCCCGCTAAAATGAAAACAAACCATTAGGAACCATTGCCAAAGGTCATCTTTCTGTTTGAAGTTCAATGCATAAACAATCTCAAAAGGTTGACTGAAGAATTTGGACATTATGTCAAAACTATGAAGGAAATCCCTACATCTCTAATCTATTAGAATCTACTGGCTTAATAAGGCCACCCAACAGAATGTGACTCTAAGCAACGTAAAACATAAAAAAATAACCTAAAAGAACCATATAATACTAACAAACACAATTTATAAATATAAAATGGCAACTAAGCACAATATTAAAAAAAACAATCAAAACTTAACCTTGTCCATGGAAAAAGCCTCATCCCAGGGTCTGTTGTTTGGGCAGGTGGGGGATTGTTTCAGAGCACAGAGGCAGCCATTCAAAAGGCACACTTACAGCACTAGTTTCCGTAAGGCGGCAAAATTTAAAAGAGGGAACCTGGGGCATGCTCTCTCTATGGGAGTATGTGGGATGGGCAGATGTCCTTTGGAGAAGGTAGTCCTGCAAAGTTTACTACTCCCAGGCCACGTAGAGCTTTATAGGCGATAAGCAGAACCTTGAATCCTACTGAATCTTATTGGAAGCCAAAATAACTTACAGAGTAGCAGTGTTATATGGGTGTAACAAGCTGCTGGGGGCAATATGCTGACCCTGTAAACTGCTTAGAGCAGGCATGTCAAACTGCCAGCCCGCAGGCCGGATGTGTCACACCGAAACTGCGCCCATCCCATTGCCGGCAATGGGGGGAAAGTTCCGATACGACGCGCGACGTCGCGAGTTTGACATGAGCGTGCTGTAGAGTATATAAGTCTAAGTGCTGTTGCTATATTGCAGCAGAACAAGAAATGCTATCCCTTTTAAAGCCACGTTAAGCCCCTGACCTTCTCACGATCACTGAGCAGGGCAAACCGTCTTTTCTCTTCCTGTTCTTGCTCAAGAAGTAACTGTGCTTCACGTTCTTCTCGTTCTCGCTGCTTCCGCAGGGCTTTCTGTGCTCGTCGACGTTCTGCCTGCCTGGCTTCCATTTCTGCAGTTAGTGGGCCAGGCACCTGTGGTTAGACTGCATATGTGAATCAAGTAGAACAAGAGGAGATCCCAATAGCAAAAAAGAAAAAGAGACGGTCCTAAAGAGGACATTAATCTTCTTTCTATCCTGCGCAAGGCTTTCCTCCCCATCACCTTATGAATGCTTCTTAGACAAAATCTAGATTGGACAACTGAAGCAAACATTTAAAAGTTCTCCATACCTAAAGATGACCTCTATTAATGGGCAAATAATGGGTGGCCCTTTAGCTGATGGATGTCAACTCCCGTCATTCCTCCCTGACTAAGTTGGTCGAGACCTTGTTTCCACTCACCTGAGCCTGGGTGTAGTCGTATCTCTCTGGCTGTTCACCCATGAATCTACGGAATTCATTACGGGTTTGCTTATTGGTAGACACACAGTACGGAGGCTGTTCTTTTCTGTCCCTGGAGTATAAAATAGTGGTGCTTTATAAAACAAATGTCATAGAACACTTACAAAAAAAGGAGTACCTTTAAGACAAAGAGATGTGAAAACGTTTCCAGCTATGAAATATTTTTTTTTATTTTTTATTTTAATTCCATTTATATCCCGCCCTTCTCCGAAGACTCAGGGCGGCTTACAAGCTTAGCAGTAGCCTTCATTCTATGTATATGCCTGCTTATTAGGGCTTTCACACACACCCCAAGCGGCATTATTACAAAGTCAGCTTAATTGCCCCCAACAATCTGGGTCCTCAGATAGAACAACTCTCTTCTAGTTTACTACTCAGAAGACTTACACTTCCATGTAAATAAGTCAAAAACAATTTTGAATACCTTGGCTGTTGTAAAATATTAATCCCTTATATTTATGAAAGTCCTGGCGCCAGAGTGACTGGAAGAGAAAGTAAGACACTGGCGGAGATGCGGCAGAAGAACGTATTGTTGCTTATTTCAGCTGCTTATTGCTTGGTTTGCAAGTCAGATCCCACGTAGAGACTAAATGCAGTTTGAGACGGTGGCTAACTGAGGCCTCAATGTATCCCTCTCTTGATGGACATTACCTGATGGCAGGGTCAGCCCCACTCTCCAACAAGAGCCGGACAACTGCTGTTCTTCCTGCTGCTGCTGCCACATGCAAAACAGTCCAGCCACTCTCATCCAGGGGTGTGTTGAGCAACTGCTTTGTGACTTTATCGCTGTGCTCGCTGTTCTCTGTTGTATTCTCAGCCCTTCCCAGAAGAAGCTGTAGGGCTCCCATGTCTCCCATTTTGCATGCTGTAAATAAGGCATCTTGCACAGTTGTGCTGGGAGCATCTGGGAGGAAGAGAAAGGTTTTCAGATACATCTGAGATTATTATTTGGAAGACTGGGGTTTATGCAGCTGCCCATCGCATAAAAAGTGCTTCCAAGCAGCTAACGCAAAAACATCAGTGCAAAATAATATACAAAAAAAAAAACCCCCACCCCACATCCAAAAGCATCTAGCCGCAATTCCAACCTGCCAGCACAGGATCATAGTCTACAATAAAAGCCAAGATGGCCTTTTGGAAGACTATATAATGTACATGTTATCCCACACATGCTCCCAAAGTTACCTTGAGACTCTTGCTGTTCTTGGACCTCAGCTGGCTCTAGTCCTCTACATACTGACATATTGGGTTCGACACTTCTTGAAGTCTCCACGTTAGACTCTGTTTCAGAACACACAGTAGAAGGTTCCCTGATTTTAATCAGCCCCCTTAAATCCTTGCCTAATATTTTAGCACCAGTAGGATTTTAAAACCTGAGGTTATACCTGGGATAGAGAGTTGCTAACCTGCAAGTTCTAACTTTCCTCATCCCTAGCCATACTGGCTGGGGAAATCAGGAATTGCAGTTCAGCAACATCTGAAGGCCACAGAGTATCTCCTACTCTAGATGACTCAGATGATGTTTCAAGGTACCACCAACCTCTTAGCAGACTCTTCGCCCAGAACCTAGTTCATTGGCTCCTTGTCTCAGTATGCAAGACTACGAAAAGAAGGAGCTGCCAAAAAGTCAATCTAGTTCTATAGTCCTGCTTGCAATCCTTGGAAGATCAACCCACAAAGAAATAAACCTAACAGGTTTGCTAAAAGCAGGCTCGTTATTTCAACCGCTTACTTGGCAGTGTCTTGGGTTTCCTCCTCTTCTTTTTACGATTCTGTTTTGGTGTCACCTCAAATTCACGTAAATCCAATAAATTTACTGTCTCCTCCAACAGTTCCAGATTTTCTTCCCCCACTTTTTCTTCTTCTTCTTCCTCCTCCTCTGTCTTTGCTGCAGAGACTGTTTAAAAAAAAAAGCACAGCTCCATCTTCTCATTTCCAGATGAGAACGGGGAGAGGGGAAAGAGTAAGAACTGGCTCCATTTGTTGTTTTAACTATCCACCTGTATGCCATCAGCCATTATTAAAGTCTGCTATGATCACCCCCTTATACATACAGGAGCCTTGGTGGAGCAGTGGGCTAATAATGCCTCCTTAAGTAACACCAGCTGCCTGCAATTAGTGCAGGTTCGCATCCCACCAGGCTCAAGGTTGACTCAGCCTTCCATCCTTCCGAGGTAGGTAAAATGAGGACCCAGATTGTTGGGGGCAATTAAGCTGACTTTGTAATAATGCCGCTTGGGGTGTGTGTGTGAAAGCCCTAATAAGCAGGCATATACATAGAATGAAGGCTACTGCTAAGCTTGTAAGCCGCCCTGAGTCTTCGGAGAAGGGTGGGATAAAAATGGAATTAAAATAAAATAAATAAATAAATAAACTCCATGCTGTCTGAAACATTTTCCTTTAGGGCTTCTCATAAAGCTACCAACCATTCCAGGCAAAATCCCCAGTATATTGTTAACTTCAACACCTGTAATGCTTTTTTCATTCTGTAAATTAGACTAGAAGTCAGAAAGAAAGGATGCAGAAGATACCTACACTGGCCAGGAAGGGCAATAGGATAGGAATAACAATGTATTCCTTCGGCTTCAAAATGGCTGTCCTACTCACTAGTGCCAGAAAGCTCTGTAGGTGCTTCATCTTTATGAGCTACTTTTTTCCAGGTCTTCCGAGGAGAATTAGTCAGATCTGCCACTGTTGTATTATTTCCTATTAAAAAAAATCAGAATGTAATTTTAATTTGCTTGTTTCTTTCCCCTTAAAATGCCCAATTTGAGATTACACTTCCAGGAGCAGCTCAAAGGCATAGTCTTGGGCTAAATTTCTATAGAATGGAAAATTTACAAGAGCAACACAGAACAGGATAGAACACCAATGTGCTAAGATAAGACTAAGAAGACTACTTGCAAAGCTTTTAGGGTACAATTGCAAGTCTTTCGGGAGGCTGACGGGAATAAAGAAAGAAATCAATCTAGAGAAAGTTTAATTATTTGATCGGCAATGCATTACAGACCAAAAAATTATCTCTTAAGTGCTAAAAAAAATTAAATGACAGCTCACCATATACCAGCAGACTGCTTAAAGTCCCATGGACCCGTTCCACCTCACGGAAGGTGGCTCGCCGGGTGCTGAAAGGAATACGCCGAATACGCGGGTCACCTCGCTGGAGGGGGCCCTGCTTGCCGCTAAAGAAGGGAGCTTGGTTATTGTGTGGAGCACGAAGGAAGATGCACTCCGCTTCTTTTAAATGACTTGCCCAGCTTGTTAGCAGCTCCTGAATATCCTGTAGAAAAGTACAATAGGAAACAACTCGTGCACAATATTCAATGTGGATGTGAGCCAGTTTAGCAGCAGGGTTTGCAGCTTAAATGCAAAATGTGACTCAAAGATTCCAGGTCCTTTCTTCTTCCGCAGAACCTTTTTTAAGAGAGGGAATTGTTAATGATCTGTGACCATGATCTTCTAAGCAGGAGGAAGAGCTACAGCCTAGATAGCTATGATGCAAGAGGTATCTGCACAGCCCACAGAAGGAAAAGGGGTGTGGGAAGCGTCTCAGAAGGGAACCTCTCTCATTTTTCTAGTAAGTTAAAGGAGGGGAGCAAAGTACTTTCAGACTTTGAGGAGTCTGTTACTGTAACCTCACAATAAAGTTAGTAATGATGATTTGTGCTTCTTGCCTGGACTATCTCGAAGGGCTGACAGGAACGTAGACACAGTTCAAATGTTCTGGCAAAAAGCATACTAATATGCAGAAACTGCAAAAAGATGAATCCGTATAACTAAGCTGTAGCGATCCATCTTTCTTTATATTCCATTACTTTGCTATGTGCAAAAAGAATCTAGACTAGCCCACAAAATTATTATTTTTTTCTCCATGAAGGCCTGGGCAATTCACTCTGAAATAGGGCCATAGGAAGGATCCAAGACCTCTTGAAAGCTTTCACTTTGTAGGTTTCCTCTTAGTTGCAGACTTACTTTAAGGAGAGCAGCCTCATTGTAGCGCCGTAATGAGGCACCAGCAGATTTTGGCATTGTCCCCTGACCATCCCTTACTCCTTGGGCTGTACCTCGTCGAGCTCGCACAGTGTATCGATGGAAAGTTTTGTGTGCCAATATCTCATTCCTGAGAACAAAGAGAATATAAGCCTTCAGCAGAAGTAAACACTTCGTACCATTAAGAAACTACACAATGAAATGAATTCAGGTTCACAGATAGATAATGGGGTATCTTCCTTTGTGTAAAATGTACACGTGTTTACCATTCCCTATTCCATCAATTCTCTGCCTTATGGGAATTGCCATGACATGAACATTAATGCTAGCCTGGAAACTTATGCTATTTCCCCACATTTTATCAGAGACAGCCTGCAATGAAAGGAAAGGCAGCTTGACAAGAGGCACAGTGGCAGCTCCCTTGTTACCGAAACTTGGTAGATTCTGTCTTCTTTTAATACTTTCATCCCTCTCTGTTAACCTGTAACATTGTACATTGTAATGTTTGCCTGAAGGAAATAGATACCATATAGTTAATTCCAAAAAAAAGGAATGAATTGTAACTCGGTGTTGCTGTATATATGTGGATGCATGCATACGTGCAAAGCAACTTTTAGAGGGTTTTTTTTAACTACAAAATGTTGCATTTAAAAGAAAAAAATAACTATAATCCCTAATTCCTAGCTAATTACGTAGCCTTCTCTCATTATTTGATCAAAATTTTAAAATTACTTCTGAAATCCTGGGCCACAAGAATTGAAACTGGGTTTCTTTCATTTTAATTGATTTAAACCCCAGGAGAAATGGTGTAAGACTGATTACCAAGAATTTGAGGTGGGAGGGGGCAGAAGGATTCTTCCATCTAGGGAAAATTTTCATATTTGTTGCTTACCTGAGGAATTTCTTTTTAATCATTCTTGCTTCAGAAAAAGCTACGCCAGCACCCTTATGTCCATATGCAGTACAGATCTATCTATCTGTCTATCTGTCTGTCTATCTATCATCTCCATCCATCCAACCATCCCTGAATAAACAGTACATGATTTATAGAACAAGTCAAACAACCTGGGTGAAAATTAAACCAAGAATGGTTTAGTGTTGGGTATGAGCAAGGCCATAGTGTCCTTCAGCCTTCTAACAGATCCGATTTCCAGTACAGAGAAGACAGCGAGACCCTCCATCTCTTACCCCCGAAAAACAGCTCCAGCGAAGTGACCTCCACCAGCCATCAGGATAACCCAGGAGGTTCTGGGGTTCTGCCTCTGAAGGGAAGCCACTAGGTCTGCAGCCTCTTCCAAACTGCCCTGCAGATACAGCAATCTCTTCAGTTAGTGGAAGGTTACAAACTGAACAAAACACACACAAACACTCGCAAACTGGCTGTTCTTTAGGGATCTTTAGGATATTCTTAGCCTGCAGAGAATGTTAAGGTTTTTATGTACAATAGGGAAATTCTGCATTTCCAAGCAGCATAAATACAAAAAAGTAAAAACAATGAATAGAGAAAGATGTTCCTTTGAACAGAAGAACATGGGAAGTTGGAAAAACTGCAACCATTCATCCCACAGGAAAAAAAAAAATCTCTGATAGGAAACTGTAATCATGAGCAGGGAGAAATCACTTCAGTGAGGAAAAATTGCAAAGTGGGAAAACATGGGACATTCAAGCTATTCAAATACAGTATTGCTTTGTTGAAACGCAGCCAACAGAATGGTTTTGAAAGGACTATTTGGTTCCAAGCTTAAAGCAAAGCATGTTTTTAGTTCATAAACAGCCCTGTCAGAAATAAGCTGGCAGAGAAAAATCACAACCTAAGGACTAGAGCAATTGAAAAGAGATATTGGTAACCGTCATTTAGCAACTGCCTTGTTTACCAACCGTTCAGGGTTACATCAGTGATGAAAAAGTAACTTTAATCATTACATTTATGGCCTTTACAAAGGAAAGATAGAGTTACGTTTTCACTGAGCAACCACTTTGCTTAATGATCAAGCTGCCAATCCTAACCGTGATTGCTGAATGAGGAATACCTGTATTCAAAGGTATTAACCACAAGAATCGAAATTTAAGAGCAACTTCAGATGGATAATAATATTAGTCAGAGATTCAAAATGCTTGGAAGGGAGGTTGTAGCCTACGAAAACAGAAAACTAGGTGAAAAAGAACAACCACAGTTAATGATACTGCCGCACACACTGTACTTCTTAAAACCTGGGTGGGACGTCCAATGTGTGTCCTTTTGTGTTTTACAGCTAAAAAAGCTACGTGCTCCATTTGCTAATGGGCAACTAGAGATTAAAAGAGGAAAAAGCCAGAGCAAGGCCAAGTAGGCTCTTAGCCATAGTGTTTTCTGACATGCCTTTGTAGTGTTTAGCAGTACACAGCGAAAGACTGAAATGAGTTGGGCTTCAGAGTTTCTGAACAATACGTGCTGAGAGCGTGGATTGCAGTAGCCGGTTCCTTTTCTTTCACCGTTCAGACAAGATTGTGATTCAGATTCACTATTTGACTCAGAGTCACTGGAATCAGAACCAGAGATACTGGAGACATCATCTGCATACAAGGCAATGGGGGAGAAAAAGATAACCAAGCTAGAAATATCATCATGGGAAGTTTTTTGTTTTTTTGTTTTTGCTCTCTCCAAAATCCAAAGAGCTTCTGCTAAAGAATTACTCCATACCATTGATGCTTTAAGTTTTCCTTCTAAAGATTTCAGATGGGTAAAAATTTATTTATTTATTTATTTATTTAATTATATTTTTATACCGCCCTTCTCCGGAAGGACTCAGGGCGGTGTACAGGGCAATAAATACAAAAACAGGATACAAAAGTTAAAAACGATTAAATAAATGCCCAAGGTTAAAACAATAATTTAGATGTATTTAAAACCCCAACCCTAACCCATCAGACCAGGTCAGACGGCTCAAATAGATACGTTTTTAGATCAAAAATGACTTTTTGATCTAAAGCATTAAACAACCCTATGTATTATCTCAGCAGAAATTTCACTAAAAGCAAATAAAAAGGATTCAAACACTATAATGATAATAGAATATTAGATAATCGGATTGAATAGAACAGGGCAGCAAAAAAGATAAGTGCTATTTTTAGTCTGCATCTGATCATGATAATTGGCATAGTGTTTAACTATGTGTACACAGTTTGGTCTAGTGGTGAAGTCACCCAGTTAGAAACCAGGAGAGTTCTGGTCCCACCTTAGGCATGAAACCCAGCTGGGTGACTCTGTGCCAGTCACTCATCCCAACCCACCTCACAGAATTGTTGTAGGGAAAACAAGAGAAGGAAGGAGTATTATATACGTATGCTGCCTTGAGTTATTTATAAACTAATAAAGGTAGGATAAAAAATAATAAAATACATAATTGGTGATTCCAAGAATTCACTTTCATTAATCCGTTAATGATTTCCCACCTGGGTTATTAGAATCTTTCTGCTAGGCCAGAAGATAGTTGATTGAAATCATAACGATTAACAGAATCCTCAAGCAATAATGACTCTATCTGTATATTTTTCTTCACCTGCTTGAGTCTTCGCTTCAAATTCTTCAGCTGTGAGCATCTGACGTCCCAACAATCGCTGTTTTAGGTTGAAGCGATGCCAATCTAGCCGATAATGATCCTTCTGCATAGAAATAGTTACGTACTTCAAAAGGTTGAACTAAATTTCTTGTGGCGGACAGGCAAAAACTCTTAAGGAACCTGAAAAGCCTTTATGACTTTACACATAGAAACAATTCCCATCAGTACATGGCCTATCTTTGCAATGATCTGAGTAATTTAAAATTCCCAGATTTCAGCTGAAGTAAGAGAGACTGCCCTGTTCCTACAGAAAATACTTGCAATAATGCCTACCTGTTCATCTCGATTCTCAAAAGCCTTTGAACAAACAGAGCAATACATCCGGTCTGATACCTCTAGGGTTAATTTAGCTTGCTGGAGTTCCTTGGTCTCTGCAAGGACAGCAAAAAAATGGCCATTAATAACACAAAAGTATGTGATGAATGTATGTCTTTATAAAAATTCACTGAAAAAAGGCACAGTGTTTCAGTTACAGAAAGGAGCACATTATCTGTGATTGAAATTGATTTATACCAGTCTTAAAACTAAAATGAAAACAGATTTTTTTTATAAAACCTAATCCTGTCATTTGGCTTACTAAGATGAATTCATATACAAGTAGTCCTTGAGTTATGACTACTATTGGGACTGGAATTTTGGTCATAAGTCATAATGAGGACCCAGATTGTTGGGGGCAATTAAGCTGACTTTGTAATAATGCCGCTTGGGGTGTCTGTGAAAGCCCTAATAAGCAGGCATATACATAGAATGAAGGCTACTGCTAAGCTTGTAAGCCGCCCTGAGTCTTCGGAGAAGGGCGGGATATAAATGGAATTAAAATAAAAAAAAATAATGATCATAACTCATCACCCATGTGACCAGATCTGATTTTATAACTCTTTTTATGACAGTTAAGTGAATAATACAGTTGTAAGCCTGAATCCATTTTCTCTCAAAATCTGAATTGCAATATTCCCACGCAGAAAACATAAAAACAGATTATTTAAGAGAAATTTTAAATAGTTGCTAAAGAAACAATTTTACTACATTTGTACACTAATCTCATGAAGTTTTCAGGTGGTGTCTCAGCTTTATTTCTGTTTTCTCTGTGTCATTTCTCTTATTTTTAATACTCTGAAATGATCATTTGCTTCCTATTTTCAACTAATATTTATAATTAACCTCAGCTCCCTGTATCAACTAAGGAAATCATTCTTTATTAATATGGTAAGTTTATCTTAAAAATAGATGTTCCTAATGTTTTTAACTGGTAGACCAAAAATAGGACAGGAAAAAAAATATAGAAACTTACGGCTGGCTGAGGTTCGGTATCATTGTGGAAAAACAGTACTTTCCTGTTATATCTAAATGAGGTTATTCACATGGTCAACTCTAATGATTTCATTGGCTTTGAGAAAGATGCATAATACAATAGAGATATCTGAGAATTAACCAGGAAGGATCCATTATAATGAGCTTTTTCCTGGAAAACCATACAGAATTACACTTTCTGCTATAATTTCAGGATAACACAGGAAATTTTTTTAGCTATCTACACTATATTTCATTCAATTTGTATGTCAAACAATACGCCAAACCATTTCAAGGTGTGGTAATGGCAATGCGGACCAGTTCAAAGACTTGTTCTATTAAACATAACCAGATTCTAGAATGCTATTTCCCTCTTTGCGGCCATTTAGTAGTGGTCATCCAGACTGTTAAATCCAAACATGTGCAAGATAATGGCCTCAGGAAAAAATAGGTCAACAATTCAAAGAATGTCAAGTATATCAAAATGTTCCGAAGCCATTATATGAACAATAGTCAGTTATTCATTTGTAGTACACACCTATGGCCAAATAAAATTAGGCTAGCAAACTCTAGCAAAATCTACTCCGGGATTCTGGAGAATTTTTTTAGATAATCTAAGTAAGCTAAAATGAAAAGCACAACCAATTTCAACTTGAAACTCAAGACTTTAAATCTGGTAAATGTTATGGAGATTCTCAGTCATCCAGGTCATGGTGGTCACAACCAAAATCTAGTAAACAAGTGAACATTTGCCAAATCTCCCCACCCACATCTATAACATTTGCTGCCCATAGATTCAGCACCTGGAACTGCCACAGAAGTGATATCTTCTGTTGATTCAGTGACAAGACAAAGTCCATTCATTAAAACTGTATTCTGAGCAGCCTCAAACACAGACAAGGTTTCAATAGGTTGCATGATCTGAAAAGAGGGAGAAGAATCAGCAAATTTCAAGAACAGATATACAATAAAGATCATTGTTATTTAAATTCTACAAGGGCTTCAGAAAGTGAGGCAAATTACCTTTCTTCACCTCCAATAGGGGCCGAAAAGGACAGGAAGAAGCATGCCTAGAGCTACTAATTTCATTCTTACCTAAGTAGACTAACTTGCTATATTCCATACTACCTTGATATGGTAGGTTGGTTCAGTGACCCTGAGAGTAATGTCAGAATGATCATGAGTTTGGAATTTAGATATAGGAAATGCTAGGGCTTAAAATCACCCACCCTTCTTAAGTTGTGATTGCCTGCACAATTGGGTCCAAGAATTTTCATTGCTGAGCAAGGTGATTGTTAAATGAGTCATGCCTGAGATTTTACAGTCTTTTTTTGCCATGGTTGTTAATCAATGCAGTTAAGTGAATTCTTCAGTCATTAAGTGAATCCAGCTTCCCCCATTAATTTTGCTTGTCAAAAGTCTGGTGGGAAAGTTGCAAACAGCAATTGCATGACCCCAGGACGATGCAACTTTTGTAAATATATACCAGTTGCCAAGCATCTGTTTTGATTACGTGACCATTGGGGCTGCTGCCATGATCGTTAAGTATGAGGCTCAGTTGTAAGTCACTTTTTTAGCGCTGTAGTAAGTTCAAACGGTCACTAAACAAATGGTTCTAAGTCAAGGGCTACATGTATGTTGCAGGAAAGAACAAACAATCACTTCAATTAAGAATACCAACAAATTGAAAAAAAAATGGAAGGAAAAGGTTGGTGAACAATATTTTGAGGTAACAGAAATAAAAATCCAACAAACAGCCTGGTTTCAAAAAAGGCAGGTCATGAAATCAGATGACTAACAAGATGGATAATGAAAAGAGCAAGAAAAATTGAAGAGGTGGTTGCTTTTGTTGATACAGTTAAGTCACTGATTGTATAAGTCAAACCAGAATATACAATACAGTCAGACTAATGAGAGTGCCAGAATACCTTTGAGAAATGCAGATATCACAAATTTGATTGTGAAAATAAAAATGGAAAGTAAAACATTTGGATTAATATTAAATAATGTTGAACTTACAGCTCAGTGAACTTACAGCTGATGGTGAGGAAGTGAAGTGTTTTCCTTGGCTCAAGATTGACAGCGCGTTGGAAATGTAAAGGGGGATTAATTCTAGAGAGGAAAACAAACATACATGATGAAAGAGCATTTCTATAACAAAAAGAATGGTTAATGCTATAATCTTTCAGTGATAATATATAACTGTGAAAGGCAGAGAGAGAGAAAGAGTGAAAAAAAAAGATATACCTTTGAATTAGGGAGGTGGAAATAGTTTCTAAGAGAACTGTGGACTGCAAGAAGAGCCAGTCAATCCTGGATCGATAGAATAGGGCAGGACAGGGCAGGACAGAACAAATTTATTGTCACTTTAAATGTACACTAATCAGTATACATTAAAATGAAACTTCGTTGCATACAGCTTTCAAAGGGTCACCACCTCCAATATAAACTACATAAATATGACATACATACATACATACATACATCATTATGCATATACCCACATATATTACGTGAACAGAGAAACAACACAGTCTAGTTTGGATTATGTATACATGTGCATGGCAAGAGAAACGAATCTTGCAAGTTTACCAGACAGATGGCATAGGGAACAAAGCTATTACAGAATCGGGTAGTCCTGCTTGAAATACTTTGAAACCTTCTCCCAGAAGGGAGCAACAGAAACAGACCGTGAAGTGGGTGTGTGGGGTCTCTAACAATGCTTTGAGCTCTAAGCATGTAGCACTTATAAGCAGCATCCTGAATACCAGGGAGTGAGCTTCTTATGATCTTCTCGGCTGCCCTTACCATTCTTTGTATGGACTTTCTATCTGAGGCACTGCTGCCACAAAACCAGACAGTGATGCAGTTTGTTAAAATGCTCTCAATCGTGCCTCTGTAAAAAGTGGCCAGGACAGAAGGAGAGAGATGTGTTCTCCTCATCCGATGCAGGAAATGCAGATGCTGGTTTTCACGCTTCATTGAGGTATGAAGAGACCAATTCAGATTGTTAGTTATCTGCACCCCCAGATACTTAATACTGTTGGCCACCTCTACAGCTGCATCCTTGATACTGAGTGGAGTATGACTATGCCAGCTCTTTCTGAAATCTACAATGATCTCCTTTGGTTTATCAACATTTAGAACCAGGTTACTTTTATTGCACCAGTCCACCAGAGCCTTCACCTCTTCCCTATAAACTTCTTCATTGTCATCCCGGATAAGACCCACCACTGCCATGTCATCTGCATACTTCACAATATGATTCATAGCAGATTTGGCACAGCAGTCATCAAGGTGAACAGCAGGGGACTCAGGACGCAGCCCTGTGGGGAACCCATACTCAAGGAGATGGGAGTTGGAAATTTTCTTTCCAACTGGCACAAACTGGGACCAATCAATAAGGAAATCAATAAGGAAAAACAAAGTCTGTTCTCTTGAATCAATGATCTACAAGTAGAAATATACATAGTTTCATAATGTAACGCTGGTAGATGTTGGACCAGATAAAACTGGCAAGGTTGAGATAAATAGAAAATAGGAGAAAACAGCAGAGAAGGAGATGGACAAAATCAAAAAGATTGCTAGAATATCTTTGGAAGAGTTACCCTTGTTACTACACCGGTCGAAAATGTAACCCTTTTTGTATCAACGTACCTAGCATTCCCTATAATCAAGATACAGAATAAGCGTAGGGGCAACATTCAAAAAACCTCTGCTGAACACAGGCTACCAACTGGCTATTCTCATCCTCACAACCTCTTTCCCCCTTCTTGCTCAGCTACCCAACGCTACTACCCAGTGCCACAACTATTCGCTCCTCTACAGCCCCTAAGCCAGGAGTAGGCAACCTCGGCTCTTTTATGACTCATGGACTTCAACTCCCAGAATTCCTGAGCCAGCCAAGCTGGCTCAGGAATTCTGGGAGTTGAAGTCCATGAGTCATAAAAGAGCCGAGGTTGCCTACCCCTGCCCTAAGCCAACGCCTGATACCTCCGCACAGCCCGCCAGCGCAGGAAGCCGCCCCGCTCCACGAGATCTTCCCAACTCCCGTCACCGGGTGAGGAGCGTCACTTCCGTCCGTCGTCGAGGATTTTCCCCTTACAAGACAATTCCCTCCGTCTCACTTCCTCCTCCTCCTCCTCCCCGCGGCTTTCTCATTGGTCCGCCCTGTTTCTACCTCTCCGGCCCGTCGTGACCTCTGATTGGTAGCGGAAGACGCCAGACGGAGGGAAAGGCGGCGGCGGAGAAAGAGTAAGTGGCAATCGCCAAGTGGCGTCGGCGGCGTCGGCGGCGTCTCTGGCAGGTTACCAGGGGCGACCGCAGAGGTGAGCCTCCTTAGCTCCGGGGGAAAAGCCGGGGAGGAGGAGGAGGAGGAGGAGGAGAGCGCCCCGCGCTCTTTTCAACCCGGGCTTTTCCTTCTCCCGTGTAAACAACCTCGGAGGAAGACTCCTCCCTACCGGAGCTCGCGCAGCCAAAACGAAACAACATCTCGGGACTTCCTGAATGCTCCTGGAGCCCAGACGTCCCTTGTCGATATAAAGGGGGTGGGGGTGGGAAGAGGGTCCCGCAATAGCCGAGACTTCCCACGCTGACCCCGGCCACCCGTAGCAAGTTCCGACGGCCAGGGTCGTCTGAAGATGTACCCACCTTTACTCACCTTGCTAAGAGTCCCGGGTGAACAGGCCTCTGCCGGTTGTCTACGCTCTGCGGGTCTGGTGCAATTGCTGAAAAGAAGGCGGCTCTAGTTCTCGCTCTACTGATGCTTACATAAGGGTTCCCCTCGCCGCCGCCCCGGTGGAAGACGCCACTGTAAATGTGCTTTTTGGGGTGTCCCCCCCCCGCAGACATCAGTTGACAAGGTGAGAAAAAGGCGTGGAGAGTCAAGACTTAGAGACAGCATCATGCCGCTCAGTCTTGCCAACCACAAAGCAAACTGAATGCCTTTTCAGCTTTAGGACAAGATGGAACAGGTTAGTTTTGGCCCCATTTTTGTCTTTACTCTCCTACCATCCGGTAAGAGATATAGGAATGTAGCCAGCCGTACCAACAGGCTGAAAAATAGCTTTTATCCGTGGGCTGGCTGTTAGGCTTTTAAATGGGACATAATCTTATGCAGAATTGACTTGGGAGGCCGGTGTGTGGTGTAGTTGGTTCACATAGTGTGGTGGGATGGAGGGTTTGTTGTCACTGTGTGTTGGGGGGGGGGGAGAGCACGGAGGGGGGGGAGGCTTAGCTAATCTCAATGTACACATGTTGTACTTTGACAATAAAAGGTTTATTATTATTATTATTAAAATATAAATTAGATAATTATGTATTGGGAAGGTTTATTTTGTCACACTACAGAGGGAGGCAGTTTGTCAGAATAAGGGGAGGCAGCAGATTAGCTGCTGTTTCTTGTGGGCGAGTGGGTTGCCTCTTTGCAGGACGGATGACAAGAGACGACGACAGATTTAAGTCTAAACGCACCAAGAGAAATATCTAAAGTTTGGTGTGATTGTTTTTACTTGCAGAACGGGCAACAATGCTAGCATGTATTCAGAAGGCAAGAGCATCATCGGCCTTCCTATCATATTCCTGGGGCCTTTTAACGCAGCAGCATCAGAAAATTGGTAATGGACCACTTGCTGATTTTCAATTGTAGAATAATGAATTGATATAAACAGTGTTGTGTTGATACTTGAAATCCAGAATATGGCTTCTCGAAGGACACTGCAAGAAAGCAACAGTAACACTGACTGCCCCAAAGAAAGGATGGATATGCAAGAGATTATGTGGTTTAGTGTATAAAATTATGCATGTTAAGTTGTTAAGATTCTTTGCCTTGGAATGTAATGATTGTCCAAAGCAGATAGCATTAAAATTTCATGAAGAATCTTACCAATGGCCACAAATAATCTTGGCTTTCTAATATCAGAAACCCTATGGTCTGAATCCTAGTTTCTAACGACAATGATAGAAAGTGGTTGTTGCAGACATGTCCTGTTTGTGGCCTCCCTAGAGGGTCTGTCTATTGTGTCTGTTGAACCCATAATGCTGGGTTCAATGAGCTTTCATCTGATCTAGCATGAACCTTCAATTCTACATTAATTTGCTGAACAGATCAATTTTTAATAACACGTAGCTTTCCAGCAGTGCTAACTATAGATTAATCCTCTCCTTGTGCACTCAATGTATTTGAGTTGATTTCACAGTCCAGAATTTGGTATTTGTGGCAGAATTAGCTCTCTGAGACAGTTTTCTATTGTTTTCCTACTTCTTAATGTAATCTTTTCCTTTGTTTTTAAATGAAAAGGTTGCTTGATAGCATTTTATGCCATATATTTGTTACATTACTCAAGATTTATTTTTAATTAGCATGCATTTTTTCACTTATGTGTATTTTAACGCTATAATAACAAACAACTGAATAAAACTAGAAAAAAAAATCTTACAAAGGCCAAAAGGGGTGGTATATTTATTTGACTTGAAAATGTAGTTTCATTTGCATTTAGGGAGAGTTTGATACTGGCAAATAGATGGGGAAGAAATGGAGGTAGTGACAGATTTTATTTTCCTGGGCTCCAAGATCACTGCAGATGGGGACTGTAGCCAAGAAATTAAAAGACACTTGCTCCTTGGGAGGAAAGCCATGGCAAATCTAGACAGCACACTAAAAAGCAGAGACATCACCCTGTCAACAAAAGTGCGTATAGTCAAGGCTATGGTCTTCCCAGTTGTAATGTATGGCAGTGAAAGCTGGACCATAAGAAAGGCTGAGCGCCAAATAATTGAAGCCTTTGAACTATGGTGCTGGAGAAGACTCCTGCGAGTTCCTTGGACTGCAAGGCGATCAAACCGGTCAGTCCTAGAGGAGATCAACCCTGACTGCTCTTTAGAAGGCCAGATCCTGAAGCTAAAACTCAAATACTTTGGCCACCTAATGAGAAGGAAGGACTCACTGGAGAAGAGCCTAATGCTGGGAAAGATTGAGGGCAATAGAAGAAAGGGATGACAGAGAATGAGGTGGCTGGATGGAATCACTGAAGCAGTAGGCGTGAGCTTAGATGGACTCCAGAAGATGGTAGAGGACAGGAAGGCCTGGAGGAACATTGTCCATAGGGTCGCGATGGGTCGGACACGACTTCGCAACTAACAACAACAACAACAACAACAAACTATTTGTGTCAAATCTGTGCTTACGTAATAGGTTATTTTGTTTTAGGAGTGTATCTTGTAACAGACTGCAACTTGTAAATATGGAGGCAATGCAAGTTGAAGGACTGGACAACGAACAGAATTTTTAATGAAAGGAAGTGTTTTTCCTTGTTGTTTTCTCCTCAAGTAGTGACCAGGGAAGTGAGCCACTCAGACTTCAGGAAAAAAGGGGGCAAAAAGAAAAACTAGTCACATGCATAATTTTCTACATGTTTACTACCCGCTGGTTGCTATAGTTTCTTAATAGTTTCCTCTTCTTTTACTCTGGTATTCTTTACATAAGTATAGCTTAAAAGAAGAAGTTATGAACTATTGAACTGATGGCTCGCATTTACATCAAAGCGCTGATCCCTCCTCTCTCTGTCCTTCACTGCCCTTTATGTCAGAGCTTATAAGAATTTAGATGACAATATGGCTCACTTTGATACCGAGTATCAGCGACTGGAGGCCTCATATAATGACTCTCCCCCTGGAGAAGAGAATCTGATGGTTCACGTCGCTGAGGGCAGCAAATGTAAGTATAGATGGACTGTTATCCTCAGTGTCAGAAACTCTAGTGGTATGCATGGTGAAAAGGAAAACGGGATTCTGCCCCGTGTTGGTGGAGAAACTGCATTTCTTGTACGATATGATCCTAATTTTCATTAAATTTAGTAGAGGGATGTTTCCATAATTGGTTTTAAATATTTCAGATGCTATTATTATAGTCTGTTTCTCCTGGAAATGGAATGTTTCATCTCAAATCCAAAACATAAATGCCTCTTAGTTCCCTTTGGATGAGATTGTTTTAAGTGAAACTGGTATTTGCACCTCTTTGTGCGATGAGGTTCTCTTTTGGCAGACATTCTCCCTGTCCTGTAAAACCTTCTATGGTGAATATTGGAATGAATACTTTTGACATATTGTCTCTGTCTTGTAGCTCCACACTGGCATCACATTGAAAATCTGGATCTTTTTTTCTCTCGTATATCCTTACCTGACTGCAGGGACAAAATGGTTGAAACTCAAATTGAATTCCAATTGCACCAAATTGGAAGTCACTTACAAGAAGCCTTTTAGCTTCAGGATTAAGAAATTATTACAATAATAAGCCATAGTGACATAAATTAGGAAATAATTGATAGATTTATTATGTTCAACAAAGTATTATTGTAAATAAGTGAAAACCTAGAGTTTCAGTTTCAATTACACTTAACATATAAATTATATATGAATAACACACATACTGTATATTTCATTTAGAAATGATTCTTTCAACTGATATATTCCTCACAGATAACAAAAGATATAAGCATGTTAATTGCATGTACAGATAGTCCTTACTTAATAACTACAATTGACCCTGGAATTTTGGTTGTAAGTCTGTGCAGTGGATCACCAGGTGACCTGACTTGATTTTACAACCTTTTTACACAATAGTCATAAAGAAGTCACTGTGATTATTAAATAAACTATGTGACCATTAAATGATTTTTACTAGAAACCAGCCCAAAATGCCTGAAACTAGCAAAATAACCTCAAAATCCATGGGAATGCGGGACGCTGCAACCAGTCATGATGCCAAGTCCCCAAAATCCAATTGCATTATTGTGGTGGAGTGTAGCAGTCATAACTTTGAAAACAGGGTCGTAGGTAACTTTGGGGAGGGGGGGACATCTGTTGTAACTTCCTAAACGAGGACTACCTGCACTTCTAAAGGAAATTATTTATGAAGAAAGTTACTGACTTCTTACCTCAATTGATAACTACTTAATATTATAGCAAGGCAGCTTAAAGTGGGAGAGAAAATGCCATTTGTAAGTCACAGTTGAAACTAGGGGTAGATTCTACAGCTAAAAGTTTGGCAATTCTCCTTGACTGTAATCTTCACGTCTATAACCTGCACCAGAAGAATGGCTTCACTTGCATGCTTATCAGTGAGATCTTTGAGTTAATGTGAGTATGATTTTTTTGTTCCTGGGATTTGTAGAAATTGTTTTTATGTTCCTATGCGCCCTCTTGTCAGCAAGGTGAAAAATATGATAATCTCTCACTTAGATTAGTGATACTTCTCAATGCTCAATTACAATTATTTCAGTTGAATAATTCAATCCTGTCTTGATTTTCTGACTCAGTTCCAAAATTGAACCTGGAAAACCTGATACCTTCTGTTATCCCAGGTTCTTTGAAGAGGAAGGAAGTAAAATGCACCCAATTTTTCCTCTTTGTTCTTATAGGCAGTTCATCTTTGTTGTGGCCTTTACTACATTCCTTGTCAGCTGTGTTGACTATGATATTCTCTTTGCCAACAAACTGGTGAATCACAGTCAGCATTCCAGTGACCCAGTCAAGGTGACTCTGCCAGATGCTTTCCTGCCTCCGAATGAGTGCAGTGCCAGGTAAAGATAGAAGTGACTAAATACAGCCACATCCCTTGTTCATCTTGGTGAGACTTAAAACGAGATCTCCTAGATAAGCAAGTTCCCCAGCTTCATGATAGGTAACACTCCATCAGCACTATATGCTGAAAAATTTAGATTGTATTTAGAAATATTTTCAGTTGTTTTACTTGGGAAATGGAATGTACCCTGGCAAATTTGGGATCCCCAATAACAATTAGAATGGATCTTAACATGTCATTATTTACTTACAGCAGTTGTAATAAGGTTAGCTAGCTCATCTTTGGTCTTCTGCTCCCAGTACATGGACTAAATGACCACTTTCATATTTTTAAACTTGAATGTAGGCAGGGTTGTTTATCTGGATGTACAGTCAGTTTATTTGTTTTATATTTTATAACTTTATAAATTATATTTATAATTGTAATTTTATTTATGATATTTTGATTTATGTTTTGAATCATCAAGGACTGGTTTGACTGGGAGTGAGTAGGTGATGTCGTATGATTAATACAGCTTTGTTTTGTTAATATATTAATTTCCTTGGTACTTCCCATTAGTCTTACCAGCCCAGTTGTTTTGGTGATTGGTATCTTAGTATTACACATTCTCCAGACTTTTGGTAGAGTTGCCTGAATTCTGGTAGTGAGAGAAGAGTTTATTCATTTTTCTAAAGCATAAAGGCAGTAGCTATTCTTTCCCATCTGTGACTCAGTCTCTCTCTCCCTCCCTCCCTCCCCCCCCCCCTCTCTCTCTCTCTCTCATAGAATTGAAGCCAATGGATTTCTTCTCTCCGTCCTAGTGATTGCAGGGGTCTTTTGGATTCACCGGCTGATTAAATTTATTTACAACATTTGCTGCTATTGGGAAATACATTCTTTTTACGTGAATGCACTCAAGATTCCCATGGTAAGCTACTGAGATTCACTTTGCCTACAGTTCATTCAAGTGAAAAAGTGCCTAAGTGAAACTTTTTTGTGTAGAGGCCTTATGATTACCAGCGAATGCAGTGTCTTTCTGCAGGCATGCCAGGGACGTCTCGCTAATCATTGGGGGAAAAAATGCTGGGTTAACAAGCCTACTCTACTTCCAGCAAGGTAGTAGGTATATTCTTTGTTTTTACAAGTACAACAGTCTTTTATTCTGAGATTAACTCTTAACGCACAGTACTTTTATAATCATAAACAATTATAGTCATCAAATTCTACCCAACAGTGACAGTTATTGTTTGTCCTACCTCAACAAATCTTTTTAATATAATTCCATATTAGCACAGTTATTCTGAAACTGTCTACAATTCATATTAGTCAGTATAACCCCTCGATACTTAATCTTCTTCTCAATTTTAGAAGCCGTCTTTTTTTATCAGAGTCTCTTGATCTTGTGTACTCATATTTTTAACCAATGTTTTTCTTTTTTTATTTTAAAAACAAAACTTTTGGCTTTACTTACATCCATCTGATGCACCAAAGTCTTTCAGTTTCTTCATTTCATGAAGTGCTCAATACCATTCGGAGGTTCTTGCAAAACCAAGTCAAAAGCCCTCAGTGTATAGGTCTCTTTTTTTGATTTTCAACCTAATATCTCCAATTAACATTTCTAAAACTTAAATGAAAAGCAAAGGTGACAAAGGACATCCTTGTCTTGTCCACTTCTCTAATTCCAATGATTTAGTTAGATCACCATTAATAATAACATGTGCCTTTTGATATGTATATAGTTTATCCTTTGAATAAAGTTCTCCCCAAGGTCCAGATTTCAAAAATTTGAACATAAAAGACCAAATTATCAAAAGCTCTCTCTGTTTCAAGAAAAATCAGTGCCATTTTCTTCTCATTCTGCTGTTGATAATACTCTATTACATGCAATACAATTCTCACATCTCTTAATTGTCTTTTGGGTGAAACCCACATTGATTTTCATGTAAAACTCTTTTTTTAGTTTATCAGCCAATATTGTAAATATTTTATAATCATTTAATAGATCTATGATTCTTGTCAAAGCAGTAAAGAGGAAATAAGAACTTGCTCCATTTTTTAAAGCCCTCCCTCTCCCCAAACGCCCTGCTGGTCTATCTGAATTTTCTTGCTATGTGCTGCTCCTTACTGACCTTCCTTCGCAGTTGTGCAGTGTTGCTGATTTTTCCAGTCTGGTGACAATCCCATGAAAGCTTAGTTCTGCCCACTGATCCATCTTGTTCTTCTGATTTGCTCAGTTGAGTGGCACAGCTATTATATCTGCAGCTGCTTTCCTGGGATTGCCAGTATCTATATCTAGACACTTGGCCAGCTCTGTTAGAAGCTGAGTATCTTTATTAAGAATTTGTTTCTCTTTCCCCAGGACCTGGGAATGTTTAGCTTAATTGTATAACGTCAGAATTATAGGAACAGGCAAGCAAATGAATTAATGCAGAAAAGCTCTCTGTATGATTGATTTATTTTTTATTATTTTTTGCTGCTATGCATGGTGTCATCCTTTCAAGTTTAAAACTGCCTTCATTTTATATACCGTACTTGTGACTGGAAATCTGCACCGCTTTTTGACATAACTTGAATTTGGCGGTTCAAACGAAAGCTGACTGAAGTTCCGTGGGAGACATACAAGAGGTTTTGGAATTACATGCTTGTGAGGTGGAGAAAATCTCTATACACAGCGAATAAGGGTTATCTTTACATTGGGGACATAGGAAGAGGACCGAAGAATTGATTAGACGCAGGACCAAAAAATACTTGTTCTACACATAATTCTCAGACTGGAGGATTCACTGAAGCTTGACTCCTAATGCCCACATGGATATGTTGGGGGTTTTTTGGAACTAGCATGGAAGTGGTAAAACTATTGCCGCCTTCCAGTCAGTTCAGGGGAAGTTATTCCATGGCCCTAATCATACCACTGATTACATCCTCTGTCTACTTACTTGCAGTCCAGTTTGCCCTACTATACCTGGCAGGAGGTACAAGCACGGATTATACAAATCCAAAAGGAGCACCAGATCTGCATTCATAAGAAGGAGCTGACAGAACTGGACATCTATCACCGCATCTTGCGTTTCAAGAACTACATGGTAGCCATAGTGAACAAGTCACTCCTGCCTGTGCGCTTCCATCTTCCCTTTCTGGGAGATACTGTCTTCTACACTCGTGGTCTCAAGTACAACTTTGAACTTATTTTCTTCTGGGGCCCTGGCTCACTGTTTGAGAATGAATGGAGTCTGAAGGCTGAGTACAAACGTAGTAGCAATCGCATGGAGCTGGCTGACAAGTTGGGCACCCGTATCTTATGGATTGGCATTGCTAATTTTCTTCTTTGTCCACTTATACTTATATGGCAGATTCTTTACGCTTTCTTCAGCTACACTGAAATTCTCAAGAGAGAACCAGGCAGCTTGGGTGCTCGTTGCTGGTCTCTCTATGGCCGCTGCTACCTGCGACATTTCAATGAGCTGGATCATGAGTTGCATTCAAGACTCAGCAAAGGCTACAAGCCAGCTTCTAAGTACATGAACTGTTTCATTTCTCCCCTGTTTACTGTTGTGGCGAAGAACGTGGCCTTCTTTGCTGGTTCTATCCTTGCTGTCCTCATTGCCCTCACAATTTATGATGAAGATGTACTAGCTGTAGAACATGTCCTCACAACTGTCACCATCCTGGGAGTGGCCGTCACTGTCTGCAGGTGAGTGGGAAGGGCTGGATTGAAGCTTTCATGGTTTAGGAGGGTTTCTTTGTGCTTGGGGAATAATAATTGTTACTGTGAAAGCAAATAGTAACTAAAAGCATTCTGTTAATTTTTTTTTTTAAAAAATCTATTAAACAACAAGGGCCCTTAGGTTTCGTCCATTTCTGATTTTACTGCTAGAAGACAAATTAGCAGTTGTACTGTTTCCTATTTTAGCAGTTATATCTAGGACATTTTAGAGTACCATGAGTTTGAGACCTAGCTAAGTTTCACAATTCACGTCTTTCAGTTCAGTTAAGCAGAGGCCTTTCCTAATTCATTAATCATGTTGGCAGGGTGCTTTGAGGTTGAATTCATTCTAACACTTTCGTCATAAAGCTTTGAGACGTCGGGAGACAAAATCTGGGTTTTCAGGAATCTTAGACTTGTCACATGTTACAGGGTTTTTTTTGGTGAATCTAGCGGGCATAGTTGTTCACTGTCTATAAAGTGCAGATACTGTAACCTCATAGCAGAGAGGGAAAAAGTACTAGTGGTCAAGTCACCAGCTTACTTAAGGGAATTGAAATGGAGAAAGACAGTGGAAGAGTTAGCAAATAAAGAGATGAAATAGGAAGAAACAAACAGGACACAAATAATTGAGGGGTTCTTGGTTCTCTCTGAGCTTAGTTGTTTTCTTGTAGACGTTTCATTACTCAAACTAGGTAACATCATCAGTGCTAGTAAGAAGTGCTGTTTGCTCTTAGATTATATTCTAGTGGCTTGCTATAAACTGAGAGCAAACCCAACTCATTAGCATTGATGATGTTGCCTAGTTTGGATAATAAAACATCTGTAAGAAAACAGTCAAGCTCAGAGAGTACCAAAGACCCCTTATTTCAACCCTGTATTGGTATATATAATTGCAAGTAGATGATTTGTCTTTTACATTGTTGTTTATGGATCAGTATTGATATTTCATGAGTTACTATGTAAAGTTGTTCAGTGGTTGAAATCTGCAGCCAGTGTCATGTCAATTAACAATTGGCACTGGAGGAATTATTACAAGATTGCCCTACATATGTAAACTAACATTGCACTTTATAAATCTTTTTGATAAAAACATAATGCAATCTGAAAGTCTTCAAACTAGAATATAACGTGGTACAAAAATTTGTACGGTTAATTGCCTCCCTCCACCATGAATACATGGATTAGAGCTTCCTGGGCTGTATCTGAAGCACTAAGAATTCCTACAGAATCTTTTATCTGTAGTCTATCCTTTATACTATTTTTTTTTAAGTCTATAGACAGTAGCAAGATGCACCCTTTGCGAACAAGCTACTTTCTGTCTGCTGCTTCTTGCCAAGGGATGTAGAGTTCATTGGCTCCAGTTTATGTAGCTTGTGCACCTATCTGTCCCTGTAGGTCCTTCATCCCAGACCAACACCTGGTTTTCTGCCCAGAGCAGCTGCTTCGGGTGATTCTGGCACATATCCATTACATGCCTGACCACTGGCAAGGCAATGCCCATCGTTATGAAACCAGAGATGAATTTGCTCAGCTCTTCCAGTACAAGGCGGTAAGATAGGATAGGTTATAGGTTATAGGGTGGGAAGGAACTGCCAGTAGAGAGAGGTCCTGAGTAGATACTAATTATAAACAAAATGTTTATATAAGAATCTCCAGAAATTTGGGGACTTCTCTAAGTATAGCCCATTTGGAACAACGGTCATGCCTGTAGTCATGCTGAGCTATGTTGGTAATATTCACTGGGGTATTTTCTAAGGCTTAATGGTTTGTTTTCTGTGTTCAAAGGTGTTCATCCTGGAAGAGCTGCTTAGTCCCATTGTGACGCCCTTGATTCTCATTTTCTGTCTGAGGCCCAAAGCTTTGGAAATCATTGACTTCTTCCGCAACTTTACAGTGGAGGTTGTGGGTGTGGGAGACACTTGCTCCTTTGCCCAAATGGATGTGCGCCAGCATGGGCATCCTGCAGTAAGTCCCAGCAAAAAAAATGGAAATTAATCAGGAATTCAGAAAAGGCCATTTGGTTTGCCTTCTTCAATAGAATGTTAATTGAATGAAAGTATGTCTGAAAAGTGATTTAAGTCATAGAACGCAGAAGTGAAGAGATCAAATAGTAAAAGGCAGTTTTTATGTGGTGGCAATTGCTTTCACTCTGTCAGCTAAGTTATCAAGGTACAAAATAGTTTTTCTTTTCCCTACTGTAGCCTTAAATTACTGTAAAAGCCAAATCACTATTTTAGGTTTGTAGTACACTTGAGAATTTCATTTTCACAATATGAAATGTGATTTACAAATCAGATGTACACTTTTTGTAATTTTTTTAAAAGGAATAACTTATTTATTTATTTATTTATTATTATTTATTTATTAATTTAATTTATATACCGCCCTTCTCTCAAGAGACTCAGGGCGGTGAACAGGGCAATACATAAAAATAGGATACAAAAATAACTGTATATTGGGAACAAATAATGCTTCAAAGGAGTAGCCGTTGTATTATTTTTTTGCTTGCATAAAATCAAGTAAATAAGGATAGGGAGATAGTTAGCTCTGTAACTTTCCTGAGCTCTGCTCTGATTGTTTTGCAGTGGATGTCAGCTGGGAAGACAGAAGCCTCCATTTATCAGCAGGCTGAGGATGGCAAGACAGAGTTGTCCCTCATGCATTTTGCCATCACCAACCCACACTGGCAACCGCCTCGGGAGAGCACAGCTTTCATTGGCTTGCTTAAGGAGCGGGTGCACCGTGATAGCAGCCTGGCATTGGCCCAGCAGGCTGTCTTGCCTGACAATGCACTTTTCACCTCTATCCAGTCACTACAGTCTGAATCTGAGGTACCCACCTAGAAAATGATGAGAATTAACAAATGAGATGTATCTGTGGCCATGCATGTCCTGCCCTGAAAAAAAAAGAGAATTGATGTCTCTTGGTAGGTCTTCGAGAATGGGGGGAAACTGGGAATCTAAGCCAAGAACAGTTTTCTGGCTGTTTAGGCTGAGAAGAAATTAGGCATTTGCTCTGCAGTGGCTCCAATGGGCTACATTTCCCAAATACTTCTGTATATTCTAAGAAGACCAGTTCTGCATAACGACTTTCCTCACGCCTCTAGTACTCTTTTCACAAGAGTAGCATTAACTCATGCGAAACCATCTTTGTAGTGAGAACTGTTGCATAGGCTGATATCCTCCGTGCGCTGCTTTGAGTAGATTTCCTGTATTCCATCTTACATTTGCACTTCTTAAAACAAAAATAGGGAACCTAGGGGCTGCAAGCAACATCTTCTAGCGGCCCAGACTAATTCAGTCTCAGTTCAACAATATTCACAAATTCTGACAGTCATTTTGCCCATTTTTGAGGAGTTTAAGGTTAGGAATAATAGCAATTTGTTTTTTGTTTCCGGATGATTTTCACCTCATTTTCAAAAACATGAAAAAAATAAAGATTTTTTGGCTATATCTCTTCTAGTGACATCAGTGAATAGCCTCGTGTGGCTCTCAGAAAATCACAGAGTTGAGTCCTTATCCCAAACCCTTTAGAAGAAGCCAGCCCCAGTCCTCACAGTGTCTCTGTTATTGACACTGTCATATAAATTTCATGTGCCTTCTATAGAATTTCTATAAAAGTTTCTCACTGAATCTCATTGAATCTCTTGCTCTCCTTTTCCCTATGTAAAGAGGCGACTATCCAGTTTTAACCTCTTCCTGAAAATCCCACATGCCTTCTAGGGCAGGGCTTTTCAACCTTTTCACCCATTGTACCATTTTTAGGATATAGCAACATCCGAGTACCACTAGTCGCCTAGCAAGGTGTCAAAAACTTGATGACCAAAAAAAAAGAAAGGAAAAAAGTGATGAAGCACAGGTAGTCCTCGACTTACAACAGTTCGCTTAGTGACTGTTCGAAGTTACAATGGCACTGAAAAAAATGCCCCCCAAGCCACAGCCAAGCAAGACACCTGCCTACCCGCCCAGCGGCGCTCTTCCTCCTGTCCAAGGTTTTCATTGTTGTGAGCATTTCTGTTGAGGATTGGCAGCTGGGGTGGGGTAGGGGGGTGTTTGGTTTTTATTCCCCCCCCTCTGCTGGGTGGTTGCAGCAGGTTTTGGTCACTTCACATGACTCTGGGGCACTGTGACCGTCATAAATATGAATCAGTTGCCAAGCATCTGAATGTAAATCACAAGACCCAGGAGATGCTGCAACATTCAAGCTGATCGGCGCTTCTTCTGGGCTCAGCAGAAGCACCAGGATCAGCGCCGAGCTTCAGCTGGAGCCTGGTGCTGATCCTGGCGCTTCCGCTGAGAACCTGACAGCCCTGCAGCTCCAGCCGTCTCTCGCTCAGGCTTGTACGGTGCTGCCATCAGTTCAGCTCATTCCCCTCCCCCGCTACCCCTTTTCTAGGATGGTCGCTTACCACCTGCCAGGTGCCAATGTACCACAGGTGGTCCCCGTACCACTGGTTGAAAAGCCCTGATGTAGAGGGTTGGGGTATAAGTGAATGGATTAGCTTCCAGAATGGGAGAGTGAGAGGTTCTAGCTCTGCCCACCACATGTTCAGAGCTGGATAAGTGGTGAAGTTCTAGCGACAAACCTGAGGAGAGAATCCCGTTCCTGCAGAACTAAATCCCCTCTCCTCCTTTTGTCTGCAGCCACACAGTCTGATTGCCAATGTGATTGCTGGCTCCTCGGCACTTGGCTACCAGACAATCCGTGATGCACAGACTTCACGGCATCTGTCTGCTGTCTCCGAGGTGGCATCTGCTTTGCGTTCCTTCTCCCCTCTTCAGTCTACCCAGACAACACATGGGAGTTCCCATGCTGATGGTGCCCAACTTCGGGGACCCGGCGCAATGACAGGCTCGGGGTAAGAAGTAGTGGGTAGTAAGCCTCTAGAAAAATTCTTAAAGAGATCAAGCATCTCATCGATATTTTATCTGGGATGCTTTGAGAGTATTGTCAGAGGAGTAATTTTTATTTGATGCTTTTCCTGGTAGAGGGGAAGGAGGGCAATGGCATTTTTCCCCCTCTAAACTGAACATTTGTAGGCCTTTAATTGTCCCTTTCTGCATCTAGATTTTATTTTTTTGGGTGGGATGGAAGCGTCATAAAGTTGGTAACTTCTCCAAAGCTTCACAAAAGCTGCTTTGTATTTTGAATGTGTGTTTCGTGGTCCCATTCTGGGTGATATAGAATCGTGACCCAATGATTGCGTGCCGAGCTAGAACAGAGCTGCAAGGCACGCATGTGATTGTTAAAAAGTTTGATTTATTTAACGTGGGTGCTGAAAGGGGAGGCAGTCTTTTTGAACATCAGTGGATTTCCACACACGCACACCCCGATACCACATCTTGATCTTCTTCCTTCCCTTTGGCTGCAGGGTGGATGCCAGGACAGCAAGCTCTGGCAGCAGTGCTTGGGAAGGTCAGCTTCAGAGCCTAATTCTTTCAGAATATGCCTCCACCGAGATGAGTCTGCACGCTCTCTACATGCACGAGGTAATGTGATCATTTATGACTTATGCAGGGGGGTGTTTGTGGGGCAGGGGAGAGGAGGAAAGGAAAGGAAGGACAGTGGGGGGTGAAGATGTCATTGCATAGATGCAGCTACTTGTGAGTTTGCCTAAGCCCCATCGCAGCATAAATATATATTAATTAAATGCGTGTAAATCTAAAAGATGTGAATATGTATGGCTATTTGCACGTTTTATTTATTCATTTGTAAGAGACATCAGTATCCTTCAATCCTAAGTAGATCCGGTGGCTCATAACATGTCACAAAATAATACATAATAACAAAGGTAAAAAGTACACACGGCTTGTTGACGCTTTGGCATCCAGTCTGCTGGAGGTGCCACTGATTATGAACTCTTGGCTGGAGGCCACAAAAGTCTTTGTATACTAGCACTGCATTGCAAAAGAGAAACAGAGGCAGAGTGGTGAGAAATATTATGGTGAAGACATAAACCGTACGGGATTTATTTTACATTTTAATCTTAATTTTAAAAGTTAGCTTCAGCGTTACTGTCACCAGGGCTGTGCAGCACTTTGGATACATCTGGGAAGAATGCTTAGGTGCCGAATGGAACATGTAAATTCCAAATCACAACAGGCATATCTGTTTCAGGATTCCGACCTGCTGCAGGAAAGCTTCTGCTGTAGCTATCAAGTGTGGCTGTTTCAGTGAGTCACAGATAGATGTTCAGTCATGCTTTTAAATGTCCCCCCAAAACTTCTTAGTTATAGTCAAAATCATTGCACAGCTCTGATGGTTATTCCTCACACATTTAAATAATGTTTCTCGAGTCCATTTCTGCAACTGATGTACCTCTTTCCACATTTCTGGTAGGGTGATGGTGTAAATCGGGACGTAAGTTAAGGGTTCTGCCGTAAACTCAAACATCCTGTAAAATGCTAGCATGGGAAATTTGTGCTTGTATTATCCTGAAGTATCAAACTGAACTTGGGATCTAAGAAATAGGACAGACGTTATAAGAGGATCAAGCTGGATCATACTGGAAAACTTCATCGTACAGTGTAGCTAGGTGCATTTACATTTACATTTACAGTCACAGAACTGAACCTTCTGTATGTACAGGTGGAGACTCCACACACACACGTATGTAGGGCAGCTAATTTCAGATCTGGATCTAGATTTACTTAGGACATCTAAATAACCTTGACTTGGCTAAACACAGTCCCACGTTGTTCATCAACTCATTTTCACAGCTGCACAAGCAACATGCCCAGCTGGACCTTGAACGACACTTGTGGCACCGGCGGGAGAGTGATGAGAGTGGAGAGAGTGCCCAGGAAGACCCAGAGGCCCAGAGGAAGACCCCTGGCAGCGCTATGCCTCGCTCAGCCAGTTATCCGTTGGCCTCCCCGCACCAAGCTGGTGAGGAGGCATCTGTTCTACATGCAGGCTTCCAGCGCCGTTACGGTGGTGTCTCGGGTATGTATCAAGGGCAGTAAATCCACGGTCATTCTGCATTCTTCAGCCAAGGAGGGCTGAAATGGCTTTTGAATAAGCCACAGTTGCAAACTGTTCCCATGATACAGTGAATCATGATTTGCAAACCAGAGTGAGTAGGACTTGCATTAACTCCCATTGTTTTATCAATTACACACTAGGGCCTTATTCTTTCATTGCTTCCAGATTACGAAGGGCAGGAGTTATTTTAAATGCTAAGTCCTATAGAGAACTTCTTTATAAACAATTATGGCGAATACATCAAACAGAAGATGCAGTCCTTGTCATAAACTGAGGCTGCTCTGAGACTCCTTGTCAGCTTCTCAGCTTTTGTTTCTTGTTAAGAATTCTGAACTATAGGTGAACATGATCAGGTACAGAATGCTAACCAAGAGTAACAATAATACCATCATAAGCTTGAAAAGTTCCCCAAACTTTCACCTTTACTGCTTCTGTGGCTGAAAGCTCATTTTTTTCCCTGTAATTTTTACTCTTACATTTCCTTCTTAATGCTTTCTTTAAGCAATGGGTGAATTCCATTCCTTCTGTCCTATTATAGACCCTGGTCCAGTGAATAGGACTCCATCACACTTTGCTCGGCTGCCACTTGGGGGCTGGGCAGAAGACGGCCAAGCTGCTCGACACCCAGAGCCCGTCCCAGAAGAGAGCTTAGAAGATGAATTGCCACCTCAGCTACACAAGGTGCAACTTGTTTTATTCCCCGGTATTAGCAGTGGGTGTGGTATGTTATCTTCCTGACATGGCCATGTATCAAAACCCATTGACCCCAATTGATATGCATCCTACACATTCCATTTTCATGAAAAGGAGTGATGCTTCCATTGCCTGGATGTACCTGCCAATTTCACATAACTGAAGACAGACACATGGCCCAGTGGTAATGCAGTGTTGCTTGTTGCTACCAAGAACTGTTTTGTCAATGAATATATCAATTGATCACTATATCAATTGATTTTGAGATAGATACTGAAATGAGCATGTCATCGATCTTAGAAAGGCTTGTATACTGGCTTTTAAAGGCGTGTATACTGGCTTTTGTTTCTGACTAAATCAGTATTCTTCCTGTCAAAATAACTGCCTCTTGTCTTAAACAATCCCCCCTCACTCTAGGTGTAACTGTGAAGGCTGAAGTTCCAATGGGAGTTCCAGATCTGGGGCCTGTCTCGGCTGGTGGAGCAGTGAGTTACCCTGCCCTAGAAGATACGGATTAGCTCAAGCATCCATAGCCTGGACATCAGAATCCAAGGGTAACCGATGTGATGGTGTCAGTGGTGCCTTTGGAGTGGGCAGAACTCTATACAGACATGCATCACGCCAGTGACACATTAGCTGTGCATAGGCTGGGTGTGTGTGTGTATTTACATATATTGTCTGTATCTACATACGTGTTGTCCGTGTTGGAGAACCATCCAAGACCTGCACAGAATGCCACAGAGCACACGAGAGATGGAGAGACGAGCAGTGCTCACCCTGCCTGAAATGTTCTTCAGTTGGGAAGAGGACCTGCTTGTGGATCCCGTTCAGTAGCAAGAAGAGCTGCTCCGTTGTCTAGACTGCAGCATGATTAAAGATGCAATCAGGATGTAGAAATGGACTCAGGAAAAGAAGGGCTGCGAGAGATTATTTTTGTAACAAGAATTGAGAGCCACCCACTGACGGAGCCTGACTCAGCTGAAGCAGTCGCACACAGCAAGGGAATACGTCTTCGATTTTTCCATTCCACTCAGAACCTTGATGCCAGACGAGAAGAAAAAGAATACCCTTGCGGTGCCATCGCTTCTATCACAGGATTTGCCTTTCTTTGGGCATAGTTGATTTCTCATTGGGGGGCCATATTCATTTGATGTCCTACCCCCATATCAGATCACAGGTTTATCATGGTAATGTTTGCCTGAGCCAGGATCGGAAGTGATCTAAGTCAGCTTTATAAAATATTGCCCAGCCTAAAAGCCTTGAAAGAAACTTCTGCTCTAAAAGCCCTTGGTTCTCCTGCTGAGACTCAGAATCAAGAATAAGACTTTGTACTCTGTGTGTTTGTGTGTCTGTGTCTGTGTCTGAGGGTGTATGTGTGTGTGAGAGAGAGAGACAGAGACGAGTGGAGATTACCAGTGCTTATCAGAGACATGATAGGCGTATCATATTTAAGGAAATCTTTAATATCCTGCTTGGCTTCTCCAAATTGGTGCTGCCCCATTTGTGATTTTCTTTTTTTTTTCTTCCCCCCCCCCCTTTGGGTGCCTTGACGGTAATTATGCAGCTCTCATGGAAATACCATATTTTGTATGCCAAAAAAAAGCTATCTTAAAAACTCAAGAAGGGATGACTTTTATGTTTTTACAAAAAAGAGTCCGTTAAACTCACAATTCAACTGATAAAGCCCTATTTCAAACTGTCTACAGAAACACTGGTTTTTCATTCTTGCCTTTGGTCTTCTTTCAGTATCTGCAGGCTAGCTGGGCCTAGTTAAGTAGTAGGAACTATTGTGTTTATTTTTTTAAAAAAAACACTATTTTTTTCTGAATTTGTTTTTGGAGAGCCCATAGTTACAAGGGGCCATATTTTAAATTCTTGTCAGCTTCTTAGGTACCGTAATGATCACTGACAACCACTACCTTGTGTTAAAGAAGTAAGTTATCCCAGATAATAATATATTCTTGTTTTCTTTGTCACAGACTAGGCTGTGCAGGATCTCATAGCTGATTTTTCTGGAGATGTTTCCTGTTTGGGAAAGCCAGGCTCCTGAATTGTATAGACTTTCCTGGGTGTTTTAAAGGAAAAGAAAAACAGATTATGTATCCTTAGTTTCCAGTTCATGGCTCAGTATTTTTCTGTACTCATCATCATTTCTCTCCCAGTGGTTTTATCAAGTATCTATGGGGTAGGGACATGTTGGTGAGCTGCAACCACAGGGTGTTTTTGTCTGCCAGGAATTAAAATAACTTTCAATAGCTACCCTCCAGGTGCTGTTTCCTGAGCTGATAAGAGTTGTAGTCCAGGATATCTGGAGCAGGACCACCGCCGACCTGTAAGGTGCCTTTGTGCAAAACATTTTTTTTTACCACCAAAGCAATCAAGTCACGTCATGTGGCAGCTGTGGTTTCCCAGCGCTTCAGTCTCCATTTTCTTCTACAGCACACTCGCACATGCACAGAATAGTAACTGAGAGGACTTCTTCAGCCCAATTGCCTGCGATATGGCACTGGGATGCTACTGCTCCCATAATTCCCTCTCCCTCCCAGTGTCATGGTGCCTTTGTGCAATGCACATCTCGTACACCTTTGTGTGGCTGTGGTCTAAAGTGCTCCAAGTTGGGTCAGGATGGCTTAAAACTACAGATACAGCTAGGATCAGCATTACGCCTACTCCTTACTAGTATACAGAGGAATCCAGCAATATTGACATATCCCTGTAGAAAGCAGAATCGCTTTGAAGATTGCTGCTTTGAATTGTGCTAGTCAAGTATGGGCTTCTCTTCAGTATCCATCTTGACAAAGCTTATCCCAAAAGAATAGGGGGGTGTGTGTGGGGGGGGACAGTACTAGCAGTCATGCATTCTTCTTATATTTGCTGCATCTGCATGGAATGGCCACCTTCTACCTTCACAATGATTTGTGGCATTAGGGAGGCCAGTTTGTATGTGAACAATGCAAGTGGTTTGTAAACCGGAGCTGATTGTCCAGCTTGCTGTACAGTGCCGTACCTACTGAATAAAGGAAGTGTTCTCTTCTTTGAGGGCTCTGGCATTTGTGTGGCGTTATCCATTATACCCAGGTTTAGGTTAGAAATTGAAGGGAGTTACGTTAGCCACCTGCAAAGGGGTACATTTTAGCCTGGATTTCAACTCACCATGACCGGCCACTTCAAATGCCATCTTTAAATCACTTAAACCGTTCAGTTGAAATACAACATTTATTTTCAGTGCAGTGGACATAGTGTGAGAGCGTAGGTCAAATGATCCTCATTATGAGGGTTTGGATATCTTGCTCCATGTGCTGGTTCTCAAAGATGTGTGTCTCAGCATAAAGCCACTGTCTCTTAATACTGCTTGTAGAATGGGCCAAGCTGAATCCCAGATTGTATGTCTTTTGAGACATTAAGAAAGATGATGATTCTTCATTTAATTGTTTAGTGTTGAGATAACACTCCTCTACAAGTTTTAAGAGATCAAAAAGCGCATCAATTTTATTAAACCTTATGATGGTGGAACGTTATTTCTGCAAATCAAGAGTGACGTAGGTGCTTATTGACTACATGGGTTACCATGTACTATGAGGGGTCCCTGGTACTCTCTGAGCTTGATTGTTTCTTGCAGATTTTTCATTAACCAAACTAGGTAACATCATCACCACTAGCAATGATGATGTTACCTAGTTTGGATAATGAAACATCTGCAAGAAGACAAACTCGGAGAGCATCAAGGACCCCTCATTTCAACCTTAAACTACAAATATTCCCCTTTATCGGTACTATATGCTATCACAAAAGTAGTATTGTACAAAATATGATAACATAGTCTGTATTGTAACTGCAAATATTACATTCAGAGCTGTGTGTTACCAGAACGCTGGGGCTATTCATTAAACGAGTAAATGTCCAGTGTTTTTTTAAAATATGTATTGAATTTTAGTTTTGTATATAATCACAACATGAAAGGAAAAAGTAGTGGAACATTTCCATGCCGAATGGATCAGCACAATTGCTGCACAACATGGGGATACTTTAGAATTGAATATTAGCCCTAATTTCAGCATCTAATCTGAATATTTAGAATAACTTTGAGAATGAGTCCCAGTAGGATTTGGCTGTAAAAAATAAATGCAATTATTTGGAGAGCAGGGGGCTGTAGAGGTACTTAGACCAGACATGTCAAACACAAGGCCCGGGGGCCGGATCCGGCCCGCGAAGTGGTTTCATGTGGCCCGTGAAGCCATCCTGGAAACAGTGAGGGAACGGCCCCCACTGCCTTGCCCAGAGACCCTCCTTCTGCCAGAGACCCTCAGATCTGTCCCACTCCTGCCCAGGCCCCCATAGGCACCCTTGATGCGAATGATGTAGAGCTGGCCACGCCCACCCAGTAGGCCATACACACTCTAGCCACGCCCACCCAGTAGGCCACGCCCACCCTGGCCATACCCACCCGGCCCCCTGAGGGCAACCGCAATGCTGATGCGGCCCTCAATGAAATTGAGTTTGACACCCCTGACTTAGACCTTTCATTTTTGTTTTGCCTTTTGTTTTTGAAATATGTGGACCAATTATCCCCTTCCAGGATGAAAATAGATAACCTTACAGTTTGGGGAAATGTTTTCTAAAATGGTGGGCATTATGACTTCTTTTCTCCTACCCAGCCTCTGAAAGGCACAGGGATATGTCTAGTGACACATTGAAATCACTGGGAAAGGGGTATCCAAAACATTGCCCTCTTCTTTTGCTTTTGGGATGCCTTGTTTTTGTTTTTGCACCTCTTTAGAGAAAATCGTATAAAGCACCGGACAGCATGAATGCCACAAAACTGGAAGTGGGAACTGTACGCAATACAACAATGCACTTATCAGACCTGCCCTGCAAGCTAAGCCAAGGATCTTGAAGTTTATCACACCAATGTAACTATTTTAGTTACTAGGTTGAAATAGAAGATGAGTCCATTTTCATATATATTAGACATTCAAAAATGCGCTTGGATTGCTCATTCGTACTGTTAGCATTGTTATTTCAGAACCAAGACTTCATCGCACTTGTAAGGGGGGGAACTCTATAAATATTTTGCTCTCCGAGACTGAAGCTCCTATAATATTGTGCACTCCAGATCCAACAGACTTTTCAGAAGAGCCACCACTTATCCAAAGTTTGCTGTTTTGAAAGAAAGTCACTGAAGAAGTGTTTGTGATACAAATTTCACTGACATGTATCCGCGGCTTGTAATGTTAAAAGATTGACACTGTTGGGAGATTCCATAGTAAAAAAAGCACCATAGGATTTCTTATAGAAGGCGACAACCTTTTTGCTGCTTTTTCAGACATTTTTAGCAATGTCAACCTATGTGAGCTCTCTCCTGGTATATAGTAGGAATCAGAATCATGTTTATTTCTAAAAAGTCTGAATCCATGGAATTGGATCCTTTGGCAAGATTAGATCCATAATATCACCAAATTCTGCCTCTTAAAATGTGTTTCCCCCTAAGCACGGTTAACTGTGTTTCACAAATCTTAATTGATTACCAGATGGAAGCAAGGGGAGGAAGGTACCATGTCTCTTTGCTGCAATTTGTGATGATCTTTGTGTAGCTAGGGTTGTTTGCAGGTTGTGGTCAAAAAAGTCAAGATAGTAGCCATGATGATGTAATGAGGACTTTCCTTTGTCTGCTTTTTATGTGTATAACGTATACAACACAATGTGTATAACGTATACAACCTTTGCAGCTAACCTGCAAAGGTTCAATTACTGTTAATAGCTGTCATCCTGTGATCATACCTATCTACAGCATACATATAGTAGTTCTGCTTCTCTCTCTGTATGTTAAAATGTATGTATTCATTTCATTAGCATTTGAAAACTCAAATTGGGCCCTTGGCTCAGTTAAGTAATGAACAATATATAGCAGTTGGGCATGAATCACAATATTTCTCACCAATGATCTCAGCTGGGCATGCCGGGCGTAATCCCATTTTACCTTCACAGCCTCTTTGAACTCAAGGTCACGCCATTTCCATAATTTAAACTGGTGCTGCTATAAATGTTTACTTTATGCCATAAAGTAAACATAGCAGCGTATCTTTATCAAATAAGATTGAGTTCAGAGTAATTCATGCTTGAATGCTCTACTTTTTTTAACATTTTATTGAATTATAGAGTAAAATACAAAATACAAAGCAAATAGTAGGACACAATGGGGAGGAGAAAGGGAAAAGAAAGTGAGGGGAAGGGGGAAAAGAAAAAAAGACATTGACTTCCTCTGTTGCAGTGGAATAAAGCATTTTTATTTATTTTTCACAATGGTATAAACTGGCCATCTGTAACAACAAATCAATCTACCGGTAATTGGTGAAACCCCAAATCAAAGTTTCACTTTTTTCCACCTCAAGCACAAAATCCAGAAGCGGTCTCCTTGTAGAAACAAAAGTACTTGTATTCTTTTCTTTAATAAAAACAATCAATTTAGCCATCTCTGCCAGCTCTGCCAACTTCTGTAGCCATTTGTCCATCCATAGTGGGAATCAAAATGTCCTTCCATTTTTGTGATCTCGCTGCCATCAACAAACACAGGATCAGAGTTCCAATTTTTTTTTCCAGGTCTTTTTTCATTAGACCCAAAAGAAAAAATTCTGGTTTCATATTTATTTTTACTTTAAGGATTTCCTGTATCAAAAATGTGAATCCTTCTCCAATATTTCTTTGCTTCATCACATGTCCACCATAAATGGCAAAAAGTCCCTTCTTTACATTTCTAGCATTCATTTGAAATACCTGTTACATTCTAGACCAGGGGTTGGCAACATTCGTGGGTTGGCGGCCTGGTGGGAAAGGGAGGGCCAGGTACCTTTATGCGTACATGCACACACATGCAAATGTGGCTGCATGCATGTGCGCGAGAACGGGGCCTTGAGCATGCACGCTCTGCAAATGGGCTGCTAGCACCAGTGAGAGCCTTGCGGCTTGGCTAGTGCTGGTGAGAGGCTCACAGCCTGTGGCTCGGCTAATGCCAACGAGAGACTCAGCAACGGCGAGAGGCGCTCAGCTAGCACCGGCGCAAGGGGGAGTGAGTGCACGCACATGTGCGCATACACTGGCCAGTCACTCACGCACCCCGGTGGCCAAGAGGTGACAGCCCAGTAGTGGGCAGCAGTCCATAGGTTGGGGACCCCTGTTCTAGACAGCTTGTCTGGTGTTAAATACCAGTGATACTGTACATCATCTTATAGAAATTGTAAACTTTTCATCCACATATTCTATTGTTCCAGCATCACATTATAACCAAAGTTCATTGTATCCTACAATGTTTTTTTTAACATGGTCACTTTCCAAATTTAGTAGCTTTTCAAAAACCTTAGCAATAATTTGAATGCTCTACTTTCTGTCGATAGCGCTCAGCTGCTTCTTAACATTATTATTATTAATTTTATTTGTATACCGCCCTTCTCCCGAAGGACTCAGGGAGGTGAACAGGGTAATGCATGTTAAAAGACAAAATACAAAAATTAAGAGATTAAACAAAATGCCCACAACTCTTACAATAAGTTAAAACACATTAAGAATAAGTTAAAACATATTAATAAAACCCAATCCCATCCCATAAATGCATGGATGCATGGATAGTTAAAGAGGTATGTATAAACAAATGACAGGTAGTCCTTGGTTTACAACTATAACAGAGCTTTCCTATTAGGCTGTTAATCATGATAAAAATGTATCTATTTGAGCAGTCTGACCTGGTCTGATGGGTTAGGGTTGGGGTTTTAAATACATCTTAATTATTGTTTTAACCTTGGGCATTTATTTAATCGCTTTTAACTTTTGTATCCTGTTTTTGTATTTATTGCCCTGTACACCGCCCTGAGTCCTTCGGGAGAAGGGCGGTATAAAAATATAAATAAATAAATAAATAAATAAATAAATAAATAAATAAATAAATAAATCAGGCCAGGCCAGCTTGTTCGAAGAGGTAAGTCTTTAGATAATGTCCATTTCCAGCCAATAAACAACATGTGACGTGCTTGTTTTATCATTAGGGAGCAAAGGGAAGGGAGCCGGAATAGGTCCATTATTAAAACTGGGGAGAGAAGCTACACTTTCACGACTTTCAACGACCACTCATTTTTTCCGACGGAAAAGTAACAGCAGTCTGGCGGGAAGCTCGGTTAGTTCGACGTTTGAGAAGAAAAAGCGCGGCAGCTAGGACCCAGGGGAAGTCTCCTGGCAAGTACAGTACTGTACATGGGCGGTGTTTAGGCCCGGAGGAGCAAGCACAGCCTGCCGCGGCTTCTGCTTGCGCTGCTACGGAGACGCCTTGCTCCGGACGGCACCCGTGCAAGCAGTCGGACGTTACCCGGTAGGCAGCTGAAAATCTTTGGGGCCGGGTTGGGTTAAAGCCAAAGCGCCCGAGTCCCTGTGCCGGCAAGCAGGAGGTGGGCGAGGTGAGCGGTTCTTTACTGCAGCGTTTCCCAACCTTAGGAACTTGAAGATGCGTGGACTTCAACTCCCAGAATTCCCCAGCCAGCATAGCTGGCTGGGGAATTCTGGGAGTTGAAGTCCACGCATCTTCAAGTTCCTAAGGTTGGGAAACACTGCTTTACTGCGCCCGGAGACGCGCAAGTTCCCCATCTGCGGGGGTCGCACGCGGGTAGGGGGCGGGGCAACGTTCCCACCTGTACAGCTGGCCGAAGATTCTCAGCTCGGCACTCCCTGGGTTGATTTATTTTTCTTTTTCGGAAACCGCACAGGATCTGCTTTTTCAGGATCCGCATAAGGTACCGGGTAGAGTTATTTCAGATACGTCGGAGTGCAATTGGCCGTGATGGTTGCAGATGATGGGAGATCTCGAGCACAGCAAAGCATCGTTGCAGGAGGGACGCAGAGCCTCGTGCCGTTTTCCTATATAGTAGCCAGGTTTTATACCTTCCCACCCCCCACCCCCCCCCCCCCGCCCCACCTTAATCCAATGGAAGAGCATCGGACTGGATGGAAAATACTGCTCAAAGAGCTATGGCAGCATTAGTGGAATTCGGCGGCGTGCGGGGACAGGGATGTTTGGAATCTTATGTCTGTCACCATAACCCAGGTAGCCTAGGCTGGAACTCTTAGCCTTGAGTTCCTGGGAGCGTCCTTGGTCATTTTGCTGTTTTCTCTGGGAAAGTTCACAAGCCTTGGAGAAACATCTGGTGCTTGTTGTGGGGATGGCCTTGAGGAAAATGGCAAAGCACTGGTCTGCGCTTTGCCCATAAACCCCCTTGTGCAAAATGTAGTCATGACAACATAACATTCAAGTACCATTTAAATGTCCTCTGAAAGGAGAGAGTGAAATAAAGAAGCAAACCCCAGACAGGTACTTGGGAAGGCATACAAATGTCAGTCTTGTGAACAGAAGCAGAGATCTGTTTCTGATTCTTAAAAAGAGGATATTCAAGGAAAGCAGCAGAATCCTAATTGGGCAAGAAATTCAGGCAATTGGGAAACGTAGCTCGTAAAGTCAAGGAAAAGTCAAAAGAGATGCAAAGAATTCTGGGACAGCACAATATAGATCATAAATATAAAGGTAAGGTAAAGGTTCCCCCGCACATGCGTGCTAGTTGTTTCCGACTATAGGGGCCGGTGCTCATCTCCGTTTCAAAGCCGAAGAGCCAGCGCTTGTTTGAGGACGTCTTCGTGGTCATGTGGCCGGCATGACTAGACACCAAAGGCGCACGGAACGCTGTTACCTTCCCACCATAGTGGTCCCTATTTTTCTTCTTGCATTTTTACGTGCTTTCGAACTGCTAGGTTGGCAGAAGCTGGGACGAGTAACAGGCGCTCACTCTGTTACGCGGCACTCGGGATTCGACCCGCCAAACTGCCAACCTGATCGACAAGCTCAGCGTCCTGAGCCACCACGTCCCTTATAAATATAACACCGCACCCAAATAAGTTTATTAAGGATATTGCTTTCCTCTTCAATACCAGAAGCACTTTCTGCAGTTCCTAGAAGTCCTGTCCACCAGGTACTCGCCAAATATCTTGAGACCAAATCTCTCAAAAATAGAGGTAATCACTGTAGCTTGGCCTCTAGTCCAGGTTGGGGATCAAACACATAACATTATATGTGATCAAGTCTGTGTCAACTCTTAGCAACAGCATGAATAGAGCTCCATGATGATCTGTCCCTAGCCAGGCCCTTCAAGTCTTTCAACAGGCACTCATAGCTGCTGGAACTGAATCCATCCACTTTGCTGCTGCCTTAGAGCCTTTTCTAAAGAACTAGGTCTTCTCACAAAGTGTCTGAAGTAGGATAGTTTGAGCGAGGTCAGTACATATAGAATACCTAAACTTGATGATGATACAAAAAATAACATCTAAAACAAATGTAAATAGCCAGAGTTGCTATGCCTTGCTATGCTCATGATGTGATTTTGGGATGACTGGTCTGCTGCCTTATTTTTGTTGGCAGTTGCTGAGGGAATTTTTTTAAAAAAATATAGTTTATTATGTTTTTAGTTCTATAATTGTAAACTACCTGGACCCTTGGGAGATGGGTGGTATATAAATTATGTGTAATGAATAAATGAAATAAATATTCACATCTGCATTGCTGTCACAAGTCGAAGAGAACTTGTCATATCAATGGGGTTAAAGTTCTATGTAACGAGTCCAAATTTGTTTCCTAATTTCTTCTTGTTTCTTTTATTGGTGTCTCCACAGTTTCTCACCCGGCAGGATGGTGATGTTACACAGCTATTGTGAGGGAAATGAGTCCCTGGCACAAGTGTGGACTCAAGAGGGATTGTCCCCCTGCTTCTACTTCACACTGGTCCCTGCAGTGCTACTCAGTGTCTGTCTTCTTTTGGGTGCTCTACAGTATACCTGTTATGCTCATTTCAGCCGCACCATGGAACCAAAGTACATCCCTCGGTCCCGCCTGTACTATACCCAGATTCTGGTCTCTCTACTACTCACCCTGATGCCCTTCTGCACTTTCCTGTGGCAAGTGGTGGGCACCCAAGAACTTTATGGATATATGATACTGAATGTTTGCTTGTCTACCATTAGCTGGGCTACCTCAATTGGGCTGCTGCACCTGGAACGCAACAGGGTGATGGTGCAGGATCGAATCAGAGGCCATGGAGCAATCCTTCTACTCTACTGGGCTCTAGCTTTTTCTGCTGAGAATTTGGCCTTCATCTCATGGAACAGCCCACTCTGGTGGTGGGAATTAAAAAACACTAACCAAAAGGTAAGATGGGTCAATGATGAGGTCATGGGGATGGGATGGTATAGAACAGGGATGTCAAACTCGCAACGTCATGTGACATGTCACGACGTATCGCGACTTTTTTTCCATTGCCGGCAATGGGGTGGGCGAGGTTTCGGCATGACGCATCCGGTGGGCCGGCAGTTTAACACCCCTGGTATAGGAAGATGATATCTGTGTCTTCTGCAGCATGATTTACAGCAGATTCTAGTGCCAAAGAGTGTTGTTGGAAAACCTGTTTTCTACTATTAATTTATAACTCAGCTTTATGTATTTCAGGCCTTTTCAGTAAATCATGGCTCAAGTTGTGACTCAATATATGAACCAGCCCATCTGAATCATAATTTATGTTAGTATGCAGAAAATTAATTTCATGTGCAGCTCTAAGTTATAAAAATCAACTATATTTAACAACAACAGCAACCTATTTTGAAAATATAATGGAGGGCTTTTTTAATCAATAATGTGTTGCTTTCTTGAGCCTCATTTGATTCTTTCTAGATCCTGCCATATTTATAATAAGCAAGGCTTTGTAACTTTGAAGTTCAAATGAAGGCAGACAAGTTAGAAATGATTTGGTACAGAAACATGTTGACTTGAGACATGTTGATATTATGTCCCATAGGCTGCCTTAGATATATGGAGGTATTGTCAGTAATACAAATGTTAACTTTGGTGTGGAGTACATTTTAATTGTATTACAATTAATATGGGAGGGAAATAAGGTGTATGTTTTTCATCTAGTGGAGACTTTTGACTTGGCAGGCAATTGAAGACATCCTATATCAGAGCAGATGTTTTCATTTTTTAAGTTTGAGAATTATAAGAAATTATTTATAACCTGAAATTATATAGAAAATAAAGAAGGAGATGAGGTAGCATTGAATGAATTGGACTAGCATTGAATGAATCTGCCAGAAGTTGCCCATGGTGCAAGCCATTGCATTGCTTATTTCTTTTTATCTCTCATGTTCCACATGGCAGCATGTTTTTGCTGAATCATTGTTGTTTAATCATCATTGCGTAACAGTTTCACATGAGGGTAAGAGGGCAAACCACTTTCTCTTTAAATGTTGATAATAGGGGAAGAGACCTTATGCATAATCCCTTACCAAGCAGGTCTAGCCACAAGCTAAATTCCCATTCCTTTTTTTCTGGCAAGAATATACAAGAGAAGAAGACTTGCTTCCTTCTCTCCACTCCTGTAGGAATACCATGAGACGAAAGGGCATCTCTCTGAAGATCAGTTTGCCTGACCCTAAAACTTGAAAAACAAGACAGAATGTAATTTCATCTGTAGTGCAGATGATTTATTGGTTTATTAATGAGTTGCCCATCGCTTCCTTCCCATGTTTGTGACTCTTGCTCTTTATTGCACATCACAATAACTGGTACTACGTTTATACTATTGGGTTCACAATGTGGCTCTCTATACTTTATAGCAGGGATGTCAAACTCCCAACATCACGTGACGTGTCACGATGTATCATGACTTTTTTGGCCAGTGCCAGCAATGGGGTGGGTGCAGTTTCACTATGATGCATCAGGCCCACCGGCCGGCAGTTTGACATCCCTGCTTTATAGCATTTCTGTTATCAGAGATAATGGGAAGTTGATGTTCAAAAATGTCTGGATGGTCACATGATCTTCTAATTTGCATTTGTTACTAAGCTATCTATTTGAATTACAGTAATACTGCAGGTTAACCTCAGGTTTGTTTCTCTGAGTAGGCAGCTATGCCTCTCCACGCTGCCAATTCGTACAACCACCTTAAAAGTTGGAACTTGGGCCTAACTATTTCTGATGGGTCCCCACATATATTTGCAAGTAGTCCTTCACTTACATCAGTTCATTTAGTGACCACTTGAAGTTACAACAGCACTGAAAAAGTAATTTATGATCCTTTTTCACACTCATGACTGTTGCAGCATCCCCACGGTCACGTGATTTACATTCTGATGCTTGAAAACTGGTTCATATTTATGACAGATGCACTGTCCCGGGGCCACAATTGAGTCCAAAATTTATATTGCTGAATGAGAAATTTGTTAAGTGAGTTTTGCCCCTACTTACAACTTTTCTTGCCTCATTTGTTAAGTGAATTTGTTAACAACTGCATTGATTCACTTCACAAATGGGGCAAGAAAAGTTGTAAATAGGGGCTAAACTCATTTAACAAATTTCTCACTTAGCAATATAAATTTTGGGCTCAATTGCGATCCTAAGTCGAGGACTACCTGTATAAGGTGTGGCAGAGCAGAATACCAGCTGTTGGTTTCTTATCCCCTTGCATACTGTATGAAGGTAGAGTACAATGACCATATTTTCTTGGGAAAAAATAGAAAACAAACCTGAAAGGGGGAAAACCTGAAAGAAATTCATAAGGATAAAAAAAACTGTTTATGTTTATACCTTTGCTTTACAAAGGAAAATTCAAGTGACACCGAGGGAATAGATAATTAAGTAAATTTTACTATTTTACTATTGTTTGTTTTTCACTACGGTTCATTCTGTATGCCTATCTTATTCTGTACACCGCCCTGAGTCCCTCGGGAGAAGGGCGGTTTATAAAAACAAATAAATAAATAAATAAATAAATAAATCTAAAGGACAAAGCGAGGTGTGAGCGCTATAGGTTAAGAATGCCCCAGCTACAAGTGGCAGCCAAGGAGAAGTAGCAGTAGTAGTATTTGGCTTGCGCAGATTGTCACTGGAGAGCAAACTGCCAGTGAGAGGGTCCCTGTCACAGCCTACATTTTAAATGCTAGCCTCTCCTGGCCCTGATCCCTTCTCTTGCCTTGCCAGCTCAGTCACATGACTGAGCTTTCCTAGGGCTTCTGTGCTACAATTGCAGGCCTCGGACAGGAAAAGGCGTCAAGGGGCAACAGGAAGTACTTTCCCACAGGTAGTGAAATCGAGTGCCGGGGGGGGGGCGGGGGGGGGTGGGTCAGGATTACCACTAAATGCTCCCTAAAGCTACTGGGAAGGACTGCTTCTGAGATTTGCTACAAAAAATGTGGGGACTTTTTGTAATTGATGCAGTTCTCTCTATTCTTGGCTGTAGTAGTAATAAACTAGTGCTTTCGGTGCTTTGACCATTGTTTTGGTGGACCAGCCTTTGGCTGAGCGCTTTAGAGTTTTATGTTTGGCCAGTGAAATGCCAGCTTCTCCTCCATTTGACTGTGGAATTGGGGTTTGGAGAAGAAGCACTGCCTGGTTTGTAGCCATGGGAGGGGTGGGGCAGGAAGAAGGGAAGCTCTTGCTGAAGAGTGCCACTGACTCAAATCCACTCTCCCAGGTCCAATTCAGCCTGTGGTTCCTGCGTTATATCAGCACCTTCATCCTCTTCATTTTGGGGATCAAGGCCCCAGGGCTGCCCCGGAAACCCTACATGCTTTTAATTAATGAAGATGAGCGTGATGTGGAAACCAGTCAGGTGAGTTTCTTTTCCTCTATCCGAGATAAATCTTGCTGTGGGTTTGTTTGCTAGGGCTTTGCTTTAGATTTGAAGAGAAGTGCTTCAGAGCTTGTGGGGCCCAAATGTAGTTCCCTTCAGCAACTCCTTAAAGTAGTTGTGATCAATGTAACAACAACAACAACAACAACAACATAATAATAATAATAATAATAATAATAATAATAATATAATAATAATAATAATAATAATAATAATAATAATAATAATAATAATAAATAATAAATAATAATAATAATGCTGAAGGGACCTTGGAGGTCTTCTAGTCCAACCTCCTGCTCAGGCAGGAAACCCTATACCATTTCAGACAAATGGTTGTCCAATCTCTTCTTAAAAACTGCCAGTGTTGGAGCATTCACAACTTCTGGAAGTAGGTTGTTCCACTGATTAATTGTTCTAATTACCAGGAAATTTCTCCTTAGCTCTAGGTTGCTTCTCTCTTTGATTAGTTTCCACCCATTGTTTCTTGTCTTGCCTTCAGGTGCTTTGGAGAATAGCTTGACTCCCTCTCCTTTGTGGCAACCCCTAGATATTGGAACACTGCTACCATGTCATCCCTAGCTCTTCTCTTCATTAAACTAGACCAGGGGTAGGCAACCTTGGCTCTTTTATGACTCATGGACTTCAACTCCCAGAATTCCTGAGCCAGCCAAGCTGAAGTTGAAGTCCATGAGTCATAAAAGAGCCGAGGTTGCCTACCCCTGAACTAGACATATCCAATTCCAGCAACCTTTCCTTATATGTTTTAGCCTCCACTTCTCTTATCATTTTTGTTGCTCTTCTCTGTACTCTTTCTAGAGCAGGGGTCTTCATACTTGGCCCTTTTATGACTTGTGGATTTCAGCTTCCAGAATTCCTCATCCAGCGTGCCTGGCCAAGGAATTCTGGGAGTTGAAGTCCACAAGTCATAAAAGGGCCAAGTTTGAAGACCCCTGTTCTAGAGTCTCAACATCTTTTTTACATCGTGGTGACCAAAACTGGATGCAGTATTCCAAGTGTGGCTTTACCAAGACATTATAAAAGTGGCATTAACACTTCACATGATCTTGATTCTATCCCTCTGTTAATGCAGCCTAGCACTGTGTTGTGCTTAACACCTTTACTGTTAATGTTCCTCTTTTATTCCGCCTACCATCTGGCAGCAATAGGTTGTGACAGGAAGGTACCATTCTGAAGATGGCAATAAACTTGTCATTGAAAATCTTGCCAGTTCCCAAAATTCTGTTCACTACATTGATGGGTTTTATTAGAGTTTAGTTCAGTGCATCTGGAGGATTCCTATTCCTGGTTGCCAGGTTGCTGATCTCAATTGGAGATAGAATTGGGATTAGAAACTTCATTTTGTTATAGAATAAGAGCTTTTACTGGAAATCGAATGCTGACAACCTAGTAACTGAGCTGTTGCTTGGTATGCCAAAGGCCCCCAAATCAGTCCATGGCCCCTTCAGCTAAAACTGATTCAAGCAATGAGGACTTCTGACTGAAGCTCTGAAAAGCAAAAGGAAGCTTGAAGAAACTGGATTCTTCAGCTTTATCCCATTGTAGAAAGCTCAGGGGCTTTAAATTGGGGTTTGTTACAATAAAAATCAATTTATCGCTTACTGCGAGCATACCATACCAGGCACTAGAGCAGCTCTTGCTGAATTTCTCAGAATCATTCAGTTTTACAGGAGCCTCTATTATTGTGCTGTGTCATAGATGCACAGATTTTAAAGAGAAAGAATAATAAAGGAAAAGTGTAAAGTTGTTATGACATGGACATACTATGAGGCTAATCCAATGGCTTTGAGTCAGACTGGTACCTACCATCATCTACCAGCAGCTCTTTGTACATGCTATTCAGAAATTAGCCTGGCTTAATCAGAAAAGGCTGGGAATAATGCTTGCAGATGCCCAAGACTTTTTGTAGGAAGTATGAGTGCTAAGTTTGTAATGCATATGTCTACCTTAAAAATGGCTATTTTTCTACAGAATTTGAAGTAGTGGGATATGTAAGTTTCATATCAATAAATGCACCCTTGAAAGAAGTCAAATCAGGGTTTGGTCTCCATCCCTTGAGGTGCTCAGATATTTTGAAAATATTTACTCCAACTCAGTTTACTTCCTGGAGCCCATCTTCAGGCTAGAGAGAAGTTCCCTGAGATTGGGGGCTCTGGCATGACTCCAAAAGCTCAGAAGACAAAAGTCCCGGCGACCTACTCAGATTGGTTCCTGCAACATGATATTAACATGATAAAACATGCTTTAAAAATAGATACATGTCTAATTTAGTCCTGTCATAATATTTGTAGAGGACATTGAAAGGTATTATGGGATTCCCTCTGAAAAGAAGAGTAAATATAATGTTGTTGTTGTTGTTGTTATTATTTGGATAAGAACTTTTAGACTTAGAAAAAACCTTATTATAATATAGACCAGTGCTTAGAGATTGTGAAACTTGAAATCCAGCAGCAGTTAACATTTGTTCTCCATTTTGTGGAGAAGAAGTTTAATTTTGCTTCTTTTCATAGTGGTATTTAAAACAGAATGCCACAAGCATTCCCAGTTCTTATATATTTTTAATATATAACTATTTATTTCTGTTTAAGGATAAAAAATATAAAATAGAAGATGTGAATATCTTCCGCAGAGTATTATGTGGGTATTTTCTTGATTTGTACTTGGCTTGCACTTACATTTTAGTGCGGTCAACTTTTTTATATATCAAGGAACCTGAGTTATGACATCAATATAATTTATACAAATCAAATATGCAAATATTCTTATGCATAGTTTTATATGTAAAAATAATGTTCATTTTTTAAAAATAAAAATTGTATTGTTTTCCCATAATACCAGCTATCTGCTCAACCACCAACAGTTGTTCCCTGTCATTGTTTCTATGAAACATGCATGTAGTATAGTGGTACCTCGGTACTCACAATTAATTGGTTCCAGGAGGCACAATGAGTACCAAGAATGATAAATATCAAACAAATTTTTCCCATAAAGAATAATGTACTGAATCATAAGGCAGTCGACACCGACAAGTTCTAGCTTGTGTGCTGAATACCAAACAAACAATTAGTACTGGGACCAAATTTTTGTGGCAGAATACATTGAGCACTAAAGTAGATGAGTTTAAAAGCAGTCGAATATCAAGATACCACTGTATTACTGTATTGCTGCTTTATAGTTTATATAGAGCAAGAATAATCATTATGTCCTCATTTAGCTTTCCAGGGCACCTAATTAATTACAAGGTAGCATATTTTATATAGTTTTGTATAAAAATATCCTAATTAGTTCTGGTGGACCCCCACTTAAGTATGAGCCAGCAGTGTGCTGCAGCTGCCAGAAAAGCCAACACAGTCTTAGGCTACATCAACAGAGGAATAGCATGAAGGTCACAGGAAGTATAGAACTGCTCTATATTGCACTAGTGAAGCTACACTTGGAACACTGCATCCAGTTCTGGTCACCACGATACAGAAAAGATGCTGAGGCTGTAGGAAGAGTCCAGAGAAGAGCAACAAAGATGATAAGGGGTTTAGAGGCTGAATTACATGATGAATGGCTAAGGGAACTAGGTAGGTTTAGCATAACAAAGAGAAGATTTTGGGGGAGACCCGAGAGCTGTCTTCAAATATTTGAAGAGCTGTTACAGGGAAGAGGGTTGATTTATTCTCCTTAGAACCTGAGGGTAGGACAAGAAAAGCAATGGGTGGAAGCTCATCAGAGGGAAACTCAACCTGGAGAAAATGGAGGAATTCCCTGGTAGTGGGAACAATTAATCAGTGGAACACCTTGCCTCCCAGAGTTGTAGGCGCTGCATCGTTTTGAGGTTTTCAAGAAAATATTGGGACAACCATTTGTCTAGTATGATATAAGGTCTCCTGCCTTGGACAGTGGGTTGGACTAGAACAGCGGTAGGCAACCTTGGCTCTTTTATGACTCGGGGACTTCAACTCCCAGAATTCCTGAGCTGAGCCATGCTGGCTCAGGAATTCTGGGAGTTGAAGTCCACGAGTCATAAAAGAGCCAAGGTTGCCTACCCCTGGACTAGGAGATTTCCAAGGTCCCTTTCAGCTCTATGATTCTGTGATTCCTAATGTCTAAAAGTACACTTTACAAACTTCAGTGAGATAGGTATACTGTATTTGTTGCAAAATTTGAAGGTAAATGTGTTGTGTCATGATGAATCTAGCAACTTTTGAAATATTTCAAGGTTTTTAATGGCTTAAAAAATCTATTACTCATAACTAGTCTTTATATATTTAAAAAATATAATAGGTGATATGTGGGTATTTAATAATAATAATATAATAATAATAATAATAATTAATAATAATAATAATAATAATAATAATAATAATAATAATAATAAGAAGAAGAAGAAGAAGAAGAAGAAGAAGAAGAAGAAGAAGAAGAAGAAGAAGAAGAAGAAGAAGAAGAAGAAGAAGTTGGAAGGGACCTTGGAGGTCATCTAGTCCAACCCCCTGCTCAGGCAGGAAACCTTATACCATTTCAGGCAAATGGCTGTCCAGTCTGCCATCAAATATCTATACATGTGGATGTGTGTATATATGAATATACATCTAGTATACTGGCTATCAGATATTCCCATGTTTCATTTGAAGAATAACTTGAGAAAGAGAAATTATTAGAGTCCCAGTACAGTGGAAACACAGAAAGCTGCTACACTAAAGTAGATCTAGTTCAGATACTGTAGACTAACAGTCAACAATTCACCAGGATTTCAGACCAGAGCCTGTCCTAACTCTTCTGGAGATACTAGATTTAGCTTGGGACCTTCTGCATAAAAGTGACCATTTCTACTGAGTTACAACCTTTCCCAGGATTAAGAAGGATTCTACACTATCCTGTCAGATCTGGAAATAGCCACAGTCCAAAGCTATGTTTGGATATGACATCAAAGGAGGAGCAGTCAGTCTGTGGCCACAGGGAAGCATGTGGAAAAGCTGTAGTGTAAGCCCTGTAATAATAGGGTTAACATAGTTTTAAAATAACTCTATTAAAAGAAAAATCATTTCCAGAAACAATCAGAAAGCTAATCCCACTTATTTGCATTATATACCTCCCCACTGCAGCCCTTGGACTGACATAAATTGCTTTGCATCTCCTGGCCTGCAAACAGTTTACTTCTCCACTACACTATGCTACACCCAGCGAAGAAGTTTTCATGAACTTTAAGCTCACATGCCCCTCTACCAACTGGGAATAGACATTGTTTTTAGAGACTCCTGGTTTATTGTATCTTTTGCAGTAGCAAATTGTTAAATGTTAAGCTAAGGTTAGTTTCAGATAAGTTACTTTCAAAGCTTCATTTTAAGTTGAACTATTCAAACTAGGAATTATTGCAACCACAGTTCTGTGCCTGGGCCAGAATTGTTGTTTCTGGTCTCCTTGGCTGCTTAGGAGGAAAAAAACAAAAAAAAGGAGCCTCTGAACCCATGACTCGCTGTAACTCATTTCCTATATATGTTAATTTATTAGTTAGCTGGATTCATGAACGTGGCTCTGGCTAAAACCTTTGCCCTCTGGACTCTTTCTAATTATGTTTTTCTAGGTTGCTTTTCCCCCTGAAATGAGACATCTGAAAAGTCATTGGATTCTTTGACCATTCCTAATTTCTTCTTTCCCTAGTACAGTGATGGCGAACCTGGTGGCTACGCCCTCTGCCCATGCTCCGCAGCATCATCTGCGGGCGATGGGGCACGAGAGCGGAGTCTTGTCCCTGCTGCCCGGCTGCCATGTCCTTGGCTGCGCTGCTCCGCATGGGCCATGCCCGAGGGCAACTCTCCACTGAGGGGGCTGCTCATGAGGAAGGGGCTGCAGGAGGAGGCGGGGCTGGGGATACAGTGCGTGTGCCCACAGAGAGGGCTCTCACGCGTGCCATAGGTTCGCCACCACTGCCCTAGTATCATGTAAGTTGGGGTCACAGTTCCCAGAATTCTGTTCAAAATGACCAAGACTGCAGCCTAGGACTTTGAAAGTGCAGCCTCAACATTCTGGAGAATATACCAGGATGGGAAATGCTGTTTTATATGCTTTTTTAATGAGCAAAATCTACATTTTCCTTATTTGTTTATTTATTTAAATTTATATGCCGCCCATCTTACTATCTAAATTGACTCTGGGCAGCTTACCCTTTCAAGTCCCTTTCTTTTCTTACCTGTCAGTTCTTGTCTCTGCCTTATTGAACAGGTGCCAACTCTCTCAAATATTTCCAGCAAACCTGCCCCAAATCTCTTCCTTCCCATTTACTTATTTCTCTTCTCTTATTTTAGCCCCTGCTTCCAGATGCCAGGCAGAACACCTCCACATGGAAGGATATGGGCCAAAAGATACTCCTCCTTATACAGTACACGTGGCCAAAGAAGAACTACCCACTACAGGGCATGGTGATATTCTGTCTAATGCTTATGGGGATGGAGCGTGCCATCAATGTCTTTGTGCCCATCTACTACAAGCATATCGGTAAGAAGAGTGGATGACTTGCAGGCGGGCATGGTGCTGCCTCTAGGGCAGGGCTGCTCAAACTTTTGGTAAGCAGGAATTGCAGTTAGTGATGTGTGGGAATGTTTAATGCAGTCTTTCTCAATCAAAGCAATTTTAAGCATTGGCTAGGGAATCCTGGTGCACACATCTTAAGGTTGCTGAGATTGAGAAACACTGGTTTAAGGGATATGGTGAGTGGGCTGCTTGTGCAAAACAACAGGAGCTGTGATGCATATGGGCAAATTGGGAAAACATTTTTTGGCAAGAATACATAGAATTTTTTCCCCATCATTTATACTTATGCTAAGCCTATTTTCAGTTTACCCTTCTGATCTGTCTCCCGTGTCAAAATAATAAGAAACTCAAACTCAATAATATAATCAGGAAAGGATCAAAGAGGGACAGGGGAGTGGTTCAGATTGTTCACCCCGGCATTGTGCCATAGAATTTGTCTGGGAGAGTTTTGTAAGTACAGGTAATCCCTGAGTGATGAATGCTCCCTTAGCGAACGTTCGAAGGCATGCAATAAGGGCCCCCTATAGTTCATGAAAAAGTCCCAAAGTTATGAATGTTGTCACATCATGGCAGCTGTTCACCCTTATGAATGACCACCGAGGCACTGCAACATTCAGTGGCTACTCTTTACCCCCCCACCCCCGCCCTGGGTCTCCCTAGGCCACAGGTCTGCAACCTGCGGCTCCGGAGCCGCATGCGGCTCTTTCAGCCGTCTCCTGCGGCTCCCAGTCCTCTGCTATGTGTACTTCAAAAAAAAAGTGAGACTGAAAAAGTTCAACCAATCAATTCAAATATGCAGGGTAGGTGCATATCTCGCCTTGGCTCCACTCTTCAGTCAAACTCTGTTCTGCGCATGCGCGCATGTACGTGCATGCGCACACATTTTTTGCGGCTCCCAGTTTTTCCTTTTGTGAGGGAACCGGTTCCGAGCGGCTCTTTCACTGTTTCAGGTTGCTAACCCCCTGCCCTAGGGCACTAGGCCTTGTGCAGATCTAGAGAGTCTTTGCTTCTTGGCTGTTTTGCTGCTTCAAGCCTTCCGTGCGTTTGCAGAGAAGGGTGACCTAAAGTACCGCAAGATCATGCGAGATCATACTACTGATCTCATGTTATCTCACTGGATTTTAGACCTCTGTTCTCTGCAAAAAGAGGCCTGGATGAGATCTGTGGCAAAAAGCTTTGCAAATGGAGGTAAGGGATGAAACATCGAAGCCTTTCCTCCGTTTGCAAAAAGCCCCTGCCGCTGAGAAGGGACCTCCGGAGACCCGCTGCCACCATTCCCAACCTCTGTTCTGGGTGTGGTAGGCCCGCAGGAGCCGCTCAGAATGGAGGTTGGGAGCAGCAGGTCTCCAGAGTCCGTTCTGAGCGGGGGAGTTCTCCTGCGGGCCTCCCCTACCCAAAATGGAGTCCGAAAGCTTCTGAGGGCCATGATCTCATTCTCAGGCACCTGCCCGCTTTTACAGAGAACAGGTGCCTGACTTCCCACGAGATCAGGGCATCCGGAAGCTTCCAGGCTCTGCGTCAAAAGTGCACACCAACAGGAGGTTTGAAGCAACGTGATTTCATTGTCCCCAACCTCCCTTCGGCATCCAAACAGTTTTCCATGCCAAGCCTGGAAGCCTTTAGAAGAGACTCACTGAGGCTGCCCGCCACTCCAGAAGTGGCCGGCAGTCGGGTGAGTCAGAGAAGCCAAGCAAGGCGTGCTCGTCCTGCTCTGCCTCTGCTCTCGCAGGGAACAGACAAACAGGCTGGAGAGGAGATCGATCTTCACCCAGCACGGCAGGATGGAGGGGGGGAAGCAATTGAAGGGGCCCCAGGGGAGGGAGAATGAGGTATTTCAGTGGGTCGGGGGAGGCCTTGGGTGGTCTGAAATAGGTGGCCTGTTCCATAACTAGGCCCCCCCATGGCCTTCCCCACCCTGAGATACCTCATGTTCATTTAACGAGCCGCACATTCTCCCACATATTAAATTAGTGGATTCCTGGGCAATAGCAGGGAGTGATCTCGTTCGAGGTACAAGATTCACTCCTATGAATTCTCAAGTTACGAATAGAATGGGCAGGCTCCATTACATTCATAACTCGAGGACTACCTAATACAGCAGGGAGGATAACAAGTTTTAAGAAATGTCCTCTATTTTAGTTAGTGCTCCATATTAGCCAGCAGAGGGTGCTCTTACCCAACTGCTTACAGAACGCAGAATATTTTCATGGAAAGTGTCAAGTACAACCAACCCAGCTCAATTTGTTGGTATTGGCTGTTTCTGATCATTACAAATGCTTGCCTCAGTGAGCCCTAGCCATCTGGAAGCTCTCCAGGTTGTGAGTCCTTAACAAGCACTTGTTTTAAGCACCAATTGCAAAATAATGTTTGATGAGACTTAACTAACTTCACTCCCCAGAGTGACTGCCAGCAAAATGCTTGACACATATACATGGCAGGAAAGGACTTTATATGTGTCAAGATATGTTCCTCTTGTCCCTTAGAGGCACTTCCCTGCATCTGCAAAAGGTGATGCAATGGATTGGGATAACAAAGCGCTTGGCTGTACTACTTGGAATTGCATACCACACATATTCTAAAACATTTCTTACCATTTCTACCAGCAAATGTACTGTTTATACCGTAGTTCTGCACCTCTCTTTTTCATCAATCTCTTCTGTCTTTGTTCTTCATTAAGACTCACAACTTCCATGAAGCTCTTTCTTGCTAAAAAATGCGGCTTCACCTTGCACTTCCCCAACCACTCTTGTCTTATCCCCACTTTCTCTAACCACTTCCCTGCTCTTCTTCCATCTCCAATGTCTCCATCTCATGTACCTTTTGATCTCTAGGTGGAAAAATTGCTTCTTTATCTGTAAAATTACAGCACATAATTTGGGTAGTGATGGGATCAGGATTTTATAGGATTGGGGATCCAGCTAGTATTTTTGACTGGGAAGATGCAAATTCAGTAGCTTCTTAAATTCTCCCAAATACCTCTCCCCATTCTCTCATCAGATCTTCAATCCTGAGCCCCATTGTGACTTCCTATCCTGCATGCTTCTATCTAGACTAACTCTCTGTTGAATTTCTGAGAGGAGTGCTAGCTCTTTGTTAGCAGAAACTGTTGGTGTTTGCCAGTTTCCCATGCCCTGGTGGGCATGGTGAGTGCCAATTCGGGGCAGCTATTGAGTGGTATTTGAATAGAGGGGATGGACTCTAGACCTGCCTTTCAGCCCTGACTTTTAGACTTTACAAAAGAATCCCTGTAGGCGGGAGGCATGGAACTGCAAATGGCATACAAAATGGCTGGATGAGAAGGAATCCGGGAGCAGGACGGCTCTGTCCTACATGTTAAGTAGTTTCAAGGCAGGAACATTGTCTTCCTCGGGCCCACCTGGAAGAGGCTTTGTTTGCTCTGCAGGTTTTAACCAGATCCTCTGTCCATTCCGAGTCTGAATGCAGCTGTCTGGTACAGTAGCCTTTGACTTATGACCACAATTGAGCCTAGGATTTTTGTTGTGAAGCAGGACGGTTGTTAAGAGAATTTTGCCCCATTTTAGACCTTTCTTGCCAGAGATGTCAAGGGAATCATTGCAGCTGTTAAGTTAGTAACCTGGTCGCTAAATGAGTCTGGCTTCCCCATTGACTTTTCCTCTCAGAAGGTCACAAAAGGTGATCACATGACTCTGGGACACTGCAGCCGTCATAAATACAAGTCCCTTGCCAAGCATCTGAATTTTTATCACATCCCCATGGGGATGCCGCATCGGTTGTAAGTATGAAAAACGGTCGTATGTTGCTTTTTTGCACTGCCTCTGTAACTTCAAACGGTCACTAAGTGTTGTACGTTGAGGACAGCCTGTATGCTAGAACTCATTCTTATCCAGCCGTGGACTTAGGAACGTGGTTATCCCTTTCTGTGTCAAGCCAGCAATCCATCCTGCCTTTGCCAGCCGAAAATGACGGGCATGCTTTAGTTACGAAGTTATCGGACTGCCCACGGCTGTGCCACCAGTACACTTGTTTGATCGCTCATACACGCGTGCAAATAGAAAGGGTGGAAAGGGAAACGGTGCTCTTCAGCAGGTCACTTCAGCCTCACCGCATTTTCTGAACAGTCTTACGGCTGCTTATGGTGCTCTACCTGAAGCTGCAGTAGGGTTGGAGAGAGCAATATCCCCTAAAACACATTGCCAGTGACATTGTTATCCATCATGGATGTCACAGTTCTGATGTGGTGTACAACACACCAGTATCCAGCAGAGTGTTGGGGGTTACAGCGATCCTCAAAGTTCCCTATAGACCAGGGGTAGGCAACCTCGGCTCTTTTATGACTCATGGACTTCAACTCCCAGAATTCCTGAGCCAGCATGGGGGAACTATGGCGCCTTCATGACTTGGGAACTTCAACTCCCAGGATTCCTGAGCCAGGCACACTGAGGGGAAAGGGAGAGGTTTCCAAGCTGAGCCGTGCTGGCTCAGGAATTCTGGGAGTTGAAGTCCATGAGTCATAAAAGAGCCGAGGTTGCCTACCCCTGCTATAGACCTTCCCATCCAAGCAGGTGGGATGTGACTTCCAGATATCTACTGCAGCAAAAGAGCAGCCTATTCAACGGGTAGGTGAATATGAGCTGGGTAATTATGGGCCACGCATAGAGTGACCAAGGACTATGGGTAGCCCATTCACAGTTTCTGGTAGAAATTGTGCTTCCAAACTCTCAAGGCTAGCAGCCACCAGCATCCTCCACATATATACCTAATTCCCTTGTTTCTTTTGACTCACTTGTACCTTGCACTACTATTATGGGGGTGGGGGGGGTGGGGATTCAGCTGCCTGTCAGTTTTCAGGAACAGAATTAAGGATCTCAGTTCTCAAAAGTTTACAAGCCAGAGGAATGAGTTTGGTAAATGTTTTCTTCATAATTACAGTAGGACACATAGTATTATTATTATTATTTTTCTTCATTTTTAGACTCAACATACACCACATGGATTTCTGGTGCTATATAATAAAAAAAACCCCAAAGAAATAGTAACCCCAGTAGAACAAATATATTTGTAATACATTTAAATCATGATTCATTCAATGATTCAAAATTAAATTATATACCAATGACAGACTTAATTAATGATCCTTCTGAATATCTCCGTTGTATACCTAAAGCTCCAGAGTGATGTCATCAACTTTTGGATTTCTGGTGAGAGGTTCTTCCTAGAGTTACCACTGTTTAGTAAATTGATTAAATTCTGGGCATTTGTAAATGCTTAATTCAACATTTAAATTTTCTTTCCTTGTAAGTCTCCTGTCAGTCTGTTCAATTGTTTCCCCTGCTTTGTTATTTAATGACTATTTTTAATGTAATGTGTTGTGCACTATATCCCTGGATTTATGTATGTTGAGAGAGACATGTGTCATGAGGAAGTCAGAGCACTACCAGCTTCCCATTCAGCACCTTGGTGGGAAAACAAAGGAGGATTGCATGTTGTGTGGGACAGTTAAAGCCTCTGCCTGGATGGTGGGTCTGTCAAACTCTTCTCTCTATCGGAAGCATTTCTAAGGTTGAAATCTGGCAGGTACTTTTGTGTCATATCATGAGATGGACAGAAGAGGGAGAGTCACAGAGAGTTGAAATGTGACATTTACTCAGGAAGATCTGGCTTGAAACGTATTGCCTCACTTTTTTTTAATTCCAAGACTCACTGTTACCCAGCCTTGGTTCTTCATGCTAAAAAAAAAGTGGGAGGGGAAAACATTTTTAAACATTAGTTTTTTTAAAAAATATCAGTGACACCTATTCCTTCAAGGACACTTGCCCCCCCCTCTCCCCCACCATCCCTTCCTGTGTATGCCATTTTCTCCGTGTAAAATAGTATACTTCATGCCTTTGTGTGGCAACACGATGGTTTTAACATCACCTACCATGTGCAAAATAAAATTAAATTGAAGGGAGGGGGGAAGAAGTCTCTTCCTGATCCCCTCTTCCCACCAAGTAGAAGGATTGGAAGGCAAAAAAAAAAGGGGGCACTGCCAAATGGGGTCACCCACCCTGCCAGTTAGGATTACCCAGCAAAGTGCCGCTGGCGGCAAACAAACAAGGGGCCTTTGTGTCTCCCAGCAGCCTAGCAGGGGTTTGGGAGTGGGAGTTTTGTTGCTGTGCGGTTCCTTGAAAGGGGGAACAAAGGCAGCCAGGAGATTCCACTGGAGGCCGTCCGGCTGGACGGGCTCAAGGAGACATTCAGAAAACCCGTACCCGTGACTGCTGAGGGAAAATCCACACGGGGAGAGCAGGATCTGACCCAGAATATGACACTTTAGTTCTGGGCTGCCTGTTCAGGTGTGGAAAACGAATCCAAGAGGAGGGGAAAGCATTCCCTACTCCCAGGGGATCTCAAGGCAGCGAACCTAAAGTCTTGCTCTCAAAGGTTCCTCAGCAGTCAGACAGAGATTCAAAGGTTTAAAACGGGCAATGTTTTGACAGGGGCACCAAAAGAGAAAAGAGGATGCTGCTGGTTATATTTCATTCAAGAAAAGCTTTAAAATTGGGCACTACCACAGAGAAGGCCCCTCCCACTGTTTTCTTTTTGTCAGAACATAATATATTTATTTCGGTCCCAAAACTGGAAGAAAGGCCTCTTTGAAGATCTTTACACATGGATAAGAGGAGGGGGGGAGGGAAATAGGCTGCTTTGAATTCAAAGCAATTTGGGAATAGGATGCTGGGATGAAGGTGAAGAGCTCCCAGTAGGAGGCCACTTGATACTCATCAAGCTGTTTCCTGCCTATTAACCATCCATGACTGATGATGAATGTCTCTCCCCACCTCAAGTGGCTTCTCTTAGATCCTAGCTTGACAGAAAACCTCCTGAGCTGCCCGGATTGTAGTTACCTTTTCTCTCCACAAGAGAGATTTATCCTATCAGAAGAGATTCATTAGTAGGGCTATTATTTTTTCCTGGTTCTCAGAAGCACTGCTGGGTAAATCTCTGCCTGATTTTAACCAGCTTCCTCTTGATCTAGTGAGGCGGGCTTACACTAGCACTGCTCAGGCCAGCATGCCATGAGCTGGATGGCAAAGCAACTCAGTTTTGAGACTGGCCCCCACTGTGTGATTTTGCCTAGCTTGAGATCAGAGTTTGCTGGAGGATAGGCTAGAAGGAGCAGAGCAAAATATCCAGGCTTTGGACACTTGCAGATGTAGCACAGAATTCCTTCCTTCTGCCCCCTGCTCTCACCTCCCCTCCCTCCCACCCATGGCAGTGCTGGGAGGGGGGGTGTCCAAGCAGTGTTGGTGGGGAATCTCACACTGAAAGCAGGGCAGAAGTCCTGAGCCACAATCTACTAGCAACCCAGCACCCTGTTGAACTATTACTCCCAGTTTTTCTAAATGTGACTTTATTTATTTTATTTATTTATTTTAATTCCATTTATATCCCGCCCTTCTCCGAAGACTCAGGGCGGCTTACAAGCTTAGCAGTAGCCTTCATTCTATGTATATGCCTGCTTATTAGGGCTTTCACACACACCACAGCGGCATTATTACAAAGTCAGCTTAATTGCCCCCAACAATCTGGGTCCTCATTTTACCTACCTTGGAAGGATGGAAGGCTGAGTCAACCTGGTGGGATGCGAACCTGCACTAATTGCAGGCAGCTGGTGTTACTTAAGGAGGCATTAGCCCACTGCTCCACCAAGGCTCTTTTATGCGTGCAAAAGAAAGCAATTAGGAGCAATCAGCAATTGATCTATGAATAATGGGCAAAGGGTATATAATTGGGGTTGGCAGTGGACAGGCAAATAAGTCAGGTTAAAGGATTGTGGCTTTCAGATTAACTGTTGTCCTCCTACCCTCCAGTGGATGGCCTGACAGAGAGAGTGACTTGGCACATAGTGCTTCAGACAATTTGCATCTACGCATTCCTCAAGTTCCTTCAAGGAGGAGGAGCTGGTAAGTTACTGTGTGTGAAAGTTATAAGATACCTATGATGGGCTAAGTTGCTATGGGATGCCTGTCTTCCATCTTAACATCCGTATGAGATTTCATTGATAACCTTTGTGCCCTTCAAGAAACATACCAGCTCAGCTTTACAGCCTAACCTAAATTTTTGAAATGGAAGTGGTTGAAGCTGAGGCAAATAGCTTTGGAACAAAAACATTTCTTCTGCTTCTCTTTCGTATGTAATATATGGCAGACTGCAGTCAGTAGCCTCCTGACCATATTTAAACATGAACAGTTGAAAGCTTTAAACACTTATGTGCTCAGCCCCTGTGTAGCTAAAACGAATTTGTGGGGAAATATAAATTGATCATGATGGCTGGAGAACTATGGCTGACGGAAGACTTGGACAAATGGGTTGGGGATTCTTAGCAATCGAAATCTACTATTTCTGACAGGCACCACATTAGGGAAGAATTCTTCTTGTTCAGAGTATTGGGAGTGCAGTCAGGTTTTCCTCTGAAACAAAAGCACATGCACTGAAAAAAACACACACGTGCTTGCTGTAGGAACAACTGGCTTCATTAGCAATGTGCGCACTTTTCTGTGGATCCGCGTGCAACAGTTCACCAGCCGCGAAGTCCAGGTAGAGCTCCTCCGGCATCTCCATAATCTGTCTCTTCGCTGGCACCTGGAGCGCAAGACAGGGGAGGTGTTACGCAGTGTTGACCGAGGCACTAGCAGCATCAACAACTTACTCAGGTATGTGGATATGTCTTGACTGGTGGGAATCCATCAGGGTTGAATGGTTGGCAGGGATTCCTGCAGTCAGCTCTTCTCCTTCTGACCCCAGTCGGGGGAGAGGAGCTTTGGAAGGGGCGTTTAATGTACACTGTGTGACCTTAGTTTCCCACCCTCTCATCCTACAGTTACATCATATTCAGCATCTTACCCACCGTGGCTGACATTGTAATTGCTATTGTGTATTTCGCCGTAACCTTCAGCGGCTGGTTCGGCCTCATCATCTTCCTCTGCATGAGCCTTTACCTCAGTGAGTGTTTTGATGCCAGGGGCAGCAGTGTGGGGGGGGGGCAAGAGAAAGGTTTCCGTTGTCTTCAGAATGAAGCCTATGGTACTGACCTAAGGGAATTGGGCATTATAATTGAATAAAAGCCTTCCCCCCACTTAATGCTTTTTTTTCCTGATTAATGAAATTATAACCCAGAATTTCCAGCCACGAAGGCCAACTGTCAGAATAGCTGGGTCCTCTGGAGTTACAGTGCCAAGATATTTGGAGGAGAGGCTATTTTAGAAAAAGAGCCGATGACTCAGTCCTGATCCAGTTCCCAACCTAGATAATTAAAAGGGATTTTAACACTTTGCTCCTGCTGGGACACTGATCCAAATTGCTCTTTGAATAGGCATTACATTGCTAAACAAGCAGGATCTCTTTTTAGCAAGGTAAATGACACCCAGGGTGAAATACTTTGACCTTCAGCTGCCCTGAGGAGGAATTATGTATCTCTTCTACTCCTCTCAGATCTCATCTACAAAGGAAGTGAAGCTATACAGGTAGTATGACAGACATACAGGCATCCTTTTTTTGCTGTGATCTGACATAAAGTATCTTATGCAAATCTCAGACAATAAGCTAACTTTGCATTGAGATAGATTCAAGCTCTGGCCTTTGGGAGACTAATTTAACACAGTAGGACTTAAAATAGGCATGACTAAATGGTCTTGTTGATTCTGATATGATTAAAATAGGGGTAAGTAATCCATGAGCAGCATGTGGCCCATAAAGCCCCAAAAGTCACCAAGTAAAATGCTGAAAAATGAAGGGAAAACCAAATGAAATATAAGCCATAAGGTTACTAAAGTTGCCACAAAACTTAATCTCCATGAAACGCTCTTACGTCCCTGAATAATGTCATAATGTTGTTGGCCTGCCTGCTATGGAGTTCACTATTTCTCTCCCCCAACCCCAAGGAATTTTCAAAACTTTGTCCTTCAGCCACCAATACTTTGCTCTCTTTTGGAGAAACATGAGAAATTTTCTCTTGGTCCAACCTTTAAATTAATTGTGTCTCTGCAAATTATATGTATAAAGCATATTTGGTAAGCTTGCATGAAATCCTCTTTCGCCAGTCAGAGTAGAAGGCCCCATTTAGCTACTCTCATTCCTAAATGGGAAATGGAAACAAAATGAGGAAAATGAACAAAATGGGGAGGAGAAAGGTTTTGTTCTTATCTTAAAATAAAACTGTCCCATTCAGAATGCTTGTTTAAAGTGCTTTAATGGATTTTCTTCATATGGGACAAAAGTCAAAAACCTTACGACTGTGCAAACATAGGAAACAATGAGAAATGTAAATGAAAGGTGCCCATGACTTTCTGTATTTCATCCAACAGCCACAAAAAAAGGTGCAGGAGTAGTTCATTGCTACTTGACCAGCAAATCTAAAAAAAACTTGGCTCAAATTAAATCCCCATTTCACACAATGGCATCCTTAGTGTGCCTTGCGCAAACAACATGAGTGCAGCAACAAGTAGTGGCTACAATGCATTGGCTTCTGAATAGATCATAAAAGTAGAACAACATCAAAAACAGACATTTGGCCGGCAATTTATGTCTGTTGCATATGCATGGAATACTTTTGCAATTGGCTATCTGCAACGCAAGTAACATAATTTTTGGAAATCTGCCCCAAAAGGAAAAAAGTCAGGGACAATATCATAACATTAACATTGACTTTCCCAGAGCAAATACGTTTTTAAAAATAAACAAGGAGCAATCATTTTCTTGTCTAAACTCTTGTTTTTAAGGAAAAAAGCAATCTTTTTCTTATCTTGTTACTTGCCCTCAGCCCCACCTTCTTTACTGAACTATCTCATACTATTGACTGCAGAAGTGGAACATTCCTGTTTTATTAATTAACATAGTCTAAGCCTCCATAGTTATAGGGTTTTCTTTATTTAAAAAAATGGATAGTTGAACACTCAGGCAAAGTTAGAGAAAATGTCTCATTTTCTCTTGAACTCAAGATAGAATTTGGTACAAAGGGATACCTATTTCAAGATCAGAACAATTTGCACATCCCTATATCAGAAATGTGGGGACGTGGTGGCTCAGTGGGTTAGGACGCTGAGCTTGTCGATCAGAAGGTCGGCAGTTTGGCGGGTCGAATCCCGAGTGCCGTGTAACAGTGAGCGCGTTACTCATCCCAGCTTCTGCCAACCTAGCAGTTTGAAAGCACGTAAAAATGCAAGTAGAAAAATAGGGACCACTACGGTGGGAAGGTAACAGTGCTCCGTGTGCCTTTGGCGTCTAGTCATGCCGGCCACATGACCACGGAGACGTCCTCAGACAAGCACTGGCTCTTCGGCTTTGAAATGGAGATGAGCACCGGCCCCTAGAGTCGGAAACGACTAGCACGCATGTGCGGGGGAACCTTTACCTTTATCTTTTTATATCGGAGATACCACTGCTTATTTGTTGTTCAGCTATCTTTATCAGGGTAAAAGAAATAATTAATAAATAATGCTTTTCTTTTTGCCACTTTTTGAATAGTCTTGGTTATGAGTTGAAATGGGAAGAATCAGAAGATATTTCTGATAAGCCTGTGTGAATTGGCTATAGTGATAGTTGGCCTGTCTTTTTCCATGTAGCATTGACTATAATACTGACTGAGTGGCGAACAAAGTACCGCCGTGATATGAATCTTCGTGACAATGATGCCAAGGCTCGAGCTGTTGACTCCCTTCTCAACTTTGAAACGGTACCTAGGGCCCCCACTGACCATAACTGATGGGTGGGAATAGGGAGTACAAGGAGTTAGCAGCAAACCATTCGGGCTGACTTTTTCCCCCTGCATTGCTTGAAATTGCTTCAGTTTCAGGTTTTTGCTTAGAGGAGGAAGAGCTTTCCACTTTGATCTAACGCTCATCACCACCACCACCACCCCACCCAGGTTCAGTGAATATATCTTGTTTGTCAAGAGTTAACTTAGAATGAAAGTTGGGTGACTTAAGAGTAGGGAACGTCATTTTTGTACTGACCAGTCCCTGGTTTGGTTTGTTGCAGGTGAAGTATTACAACGCAGAGGACTATGAGGCTAGACGCTTCAATGATGCCATTATGAAGTATCAGGTATAGAAGGATCTTTATGCAATGTTTGGATTTGTTTCTTTCATGTCTGTTATAAAACACTATTGGGGTTTTTTTGTTAGTCTGTTTCCCTTCAGTATTAGCAGAGACGGAGGGAGAGAGGTCTGTCTGTCTGTCTGTCTGTCTATCTATCTATCTATCTATCTATCTATCTATCTATCTATCTATCTATCTATCTATCTATCTATCTATCCATTATCTCCATACTCCTGTGTTTGTGTTCATACGTGCAGTAATTTGGAAGGGAAAAAATAATTCCATTTTCTTGGGGAAAGATGTGGAAAGTGTTGCACATAAGCATCTAGAAAAGGAATCAGTAAGAACATCATAACAAGGGAAATTAAGACACGGCAAACCGGAGAGGTTTCCTGGGATTTTGTAACACTGACATGTTTGTTAAAGATTATTCCCTCCATCTGCTAGTAAATAGTAGGTAGTCCTCGACTTAACGATCACAACTGAGTCCCAAATTTCAGTTCTTAAGTGAACGTTGCCTCATTTTATGACTTTCCTTGCCAGTTGTTAAATGAATCGCTGCAGTTAAGTTACTAAGTTGTTAAGCGAGTCTGGTTTCCCCATTGACCTTGTTTGTCAGAGGTCTCAAAAAGTGATCACATGACCGCAGGACATTGCAACCATCATAAATATGAACCATTTGCCACGCATCTGATCACATGACTACGGGGATGCTTCAATGGTTGTGTGAAAAACCGTCATAAGTCACTTTTTTCAGTGCCATTGTAACTTCGAACGATCACTAAACAAATAGTAGTAAGTTGAGGACTACCTTTAGCTGCTCAGATGCTGCCCAAACTGTGCAGACATAGTCAAGCAAAGCCATGGCAGGATTTTCTGTTGTGGAGAGTTTGGATAGACTCAAAAAGGCCCTTTATAAGTTTAATTAGTTCTGTCCTATAAATAGGAGAATCAGTATATCCAGAGGAGAGAAATATTCTAGAAAAGCATTAGTTGGCTGATCTAAATTGTTTGGTAGTAGGACAAAGAAAACATAACTTATCCATTCCTGGATGCCTCATTGGTCTGTTATGTAGAGGCTAGGGTACAAATTCTGTTGGAACAATTTCTGTGGATTGTAGAGTTTTTCAGGATTGCTTTGTACAGCTCTTGATATATTTTTTTCCTTTTCTTTTGGTAGGTTGCAGAATGGAAAGTGAATGCATCTCTGGGCCTGTTAAATCAGACACAGAATCTGGTGATTGGTGTGGGGCTGCTGGCTGGATCCCTCCTATGTGCTTCTTATGTGACAAAGAAAAAGCTCAATGTAAGTTCTCGCTGACTGCATGCTGTAGGTGGTTTGGGTTTCTCTCTGTATGGAGAATCTGAAACAAGAACCAGTCTACAACTCATCCTTACTGTTGAGGCCCCTCCAGATGAAGCATCAGGCTTTGTGAATGATTTGCCATGAGTTAAAAAGTTTTTTAGACCATTTCAACACACCTTTACAAAATTTAGTAATGTTTTAGAAATTTCTGTAGTGGAACACTGAGCTGTTCCACACATTTCTGCTTGCAAATGACATTTGCAAACTGGACATTCATGAAATTGCTCCTGGAAATACAGCAGCTCCAGGTTTCTCTGCATAATACTTACTAGAACTCTTGCAATGAGGTACAGAGTCCCATGAGAAGCAGGAAGATTCTAGTAATTAAATAGGTGGAAGAACTTGCCAGACAAAAATATGGAAGAAGTTGCTGAATGCAGTGGTGGGATTCAAATATGTGAACAACCGGTTCTCTGTGTGGATGCCGCTTCCAGAAGTCCATTCTGGGCCTGGGCAACAAAAAATTAGCTACCGGTTCTGCCAAACTGGTGCGAACCGGCTGAATCCCACCACTGGCTGAATGTCTTTAAATTTAGTTGTGAGACATGATGGCCGATGGACAAAAGCCTTTGTAGTATTCTATAAACTACTGTTTTCTGAATTTAAGACAGTGAGATCTGAAGGTAAGTCTCTGGTCATGCTGAGAAAAATGGGTAGCCCAGGGTGGAGAAGATTAAAACCAAACCAACTGGAGAATGGGACCTCTGAGAACAAAAGCTATTGTAAACAAGAGGCCAAGCTGGAAAAGATTTGTCACCAATTAAGAGATCTAAGCAGAAGAGTGGGTTGGGCCTCACCAAATGGGAGCTGGTTTCCACAAACATCAGAAGAAAGAGATCAGGATGTTTGGGGTTTGTACTCCAGATGTGAAAACAAACTCCCCACATGGAGTCCAATCTGAGGGACAGGAGGCACTTCTTAAAATCAGAGGAGGTAATGGCAAAGTGAAGCCATAAAAATGTAAGATGGCTAGCACTTTCACATCTAAAGGAAAAAGGTGTCAGGTATGAATTACAGGCAAACTGAACTTGATTAAAGGCTAATTAAAACAAAATTAAAAACCTGGGAATTACTGAACCAGGTTGCTGCAATTAATTTTTGCTGCAGGGAATGCTGCAGGTATAACAGTTTCACCATCAGCCTAGTCTGAAATGTCATTTGGGGTTCCAGGAAGGAATTATTTTACTTCTCCTCCCCACCCTCTGAAAAACATTAGTAAGTGGTACTTCTTGTAACCTGTGCTTCTTCTGGGATCTGATCTTTGACCATGCTGGGTTGGAGTTGCTTACAGCATCTGTCTTATTTACCTATTTACTTACATAGCCGCTCATCTCACTTACATGACTCTAAGTAGTGTACAAAGTTAAAAGGTCTTTACTTCCATGCATGAATAATTTTCAACCTGGTTTCCACTTGTGTTAGACCAGTGATGGCGAACCTATGGCACGCGTGCCAGAGGCGTCACTCAGGGCGCCGGCATCTCAGGCAGGTCCATTAGACCACGGCTGGCACCTGGAGCAACAGCCCCGCCCATCACAAAGGAGGCGAAGCGGCCGGCTAGCAAGCTCGAGTAGAGGTGGTAGAGCACGCCCCCATGCGCTCGCTGGCCTCTGTGTGCGGAGGCCGACGGTGTCAGGCAGCAGTCGCCCCTGCCTCGCCTTGCCTTGCCCTGCAGCAATAGCACCCCCACCCTACCCCCTGCCTCACCCTGCAGGAAAAGCCTCTTGCCCACCGCCCCACCCACCAGAGATCCATGGATCTCCCCCAATCCTGCCCAGCCCTCACGGGCATCCCCCACATGAACAACATCAAGGTAGTCATGCCCACCCCAGCCGTGCCCACCCAGTCTGCCATGACCACCGCAGCCTCACCCGCCCAGTGGGCCATGCTCCACCTGCCCCCCCACCTCCCGAGGGCACCACAATGCTGAGGCGGCCCTGGCACTTTGCGATAAATAAGTGGGTTTGGGGTTGCGGTTTGGGCACTCGGTCTCTAAAAGGTTCTCCATCACTGTGTTAGACTATAGCCTGAGTGTCACTGGAATTTTAATTTACACCTCAGCTCTAGATGAAAATTCACACATTTCCTCTATTTTTCTCAAATTTCTTCACAGAGAAAAGTAGCAAGCGGGGAAAAAATTGCTAGCCTAAACTGTTCCCTAATATGAGACATATAACCTCCATCTGCAATCTAAAAGATTTAGAACAAAAACTTAAGGTTGATTTAACTGGTAAATACCTTCCTCCCTCCCTCCCTCCCTCCCTCCCTCCCTCCCTCCCTCCCTTCCTTCCTTAGGCTGCCATATGGATTTGATAAGCAAGGGAAATGTTTGCTTTATCCTTTTTCTTTCATATTTATCCGCATATGTATTGACAACAGATTGAGAGGTGTAGCTTTGATCATATATAGAAAGGCAATGCATTAAACTGCCCCAAATATGAATCTTGGTCCTTCAAATTAGCTCCGTGTTGGAACACACGGAAATCTACCATTTAATTGATGGGAGGAGAAGACAGAAAAATTGTCTTACCTTGATCTACAAAGAACTCAGCCTCTGAAGTCTTGTTCTGGACCTCTTACTTCAAGGCTGGATTAGTGGAAGATATGTAAGTCATTCTGTAATAGGCTTATACATTCAAAGGGGGGCTTATTCTTTTTTTAATGAACACAGAGCAGAAATGTATATATTTGCACATGCTTTCATCTCAGGTCAATCACTCTGCTTCAATAGAACATTTGATGTTTGAATTTCTATTCTCTGAACATAAATAGGACATTTTCTCTTGATTTTTTAAAATGTCGAATATCTCAAACTTATAATCCTCTGCTTAAGTTAAAAATGTCACTTTCATTGAACAAAAGACAAGGAAAGTAGAGCTAATAGGGTTCTTGGACACTTGACCTTCAGGATTCATCATGTGAATCTGCATTTGAAAACTCCCCATTCGATGTATGGAAGGAACAATTGTTATTGCAAAAATGGATTTATTCTTTCTATTTCCTCCAGGTGGGCGATTATGTTCTCTTTGGCACATACATTATTCAGCTGTATACTCCACTGAATTGGTTCGGCACATATTACAGGTAATTTCATTGCTAGGCTACTTTTTTGTATATTTATTAGCCATTTGGGGGTGATACAAAGAGAAGTGGGTAGATGAACTTGGAGAGGTAAACTGGGTTTATACTGTTATTTGCTTTACAGCCTGCTCCAATCAGAGCAGCATATCTTATTTCTCAGATTTCAATTTCCTTATAACAAGAAAAGAACTATTAATCTGAATGTAGCTTGCCGATCAGAAGGTCGGCAGTTTGGCGGGTCGAATCCCGAGTGCCGCGTAACAAAGTGAGCGCCTGTTACTCGTCCCAGCTTCTGCCAACCTAGCAGTTCGAAAGCACGTAAAAAATGCAAGTAGAAAAATAGGGACCACTACAGTGGGAAGGTAACAGCGTTCCGTGCACCTTTGGCATCTAGTCATGCCGGCCACAAGACCACGGAGACGTCCTCAGACAAGCGGTGGCTCTTCGGCTTTGAAACGGAGATGAGCACCGGCCCCTAGAGTTGGAAACGACTAGCACACATGTGCGGGGGGACCTTTACCTTTACCTTTAATAATAATACCTGTACCAGGAATAAACAGAACTGTCAACGGGGACCGGGTTAGATGAGCACCTTAGAGGGAACGGTGTAAGAATTCAGGATGCATTCAGGCTTTTTGTTTTTGTTGACAAATTTATATAGCCACCCAGCTCACAAAACAAGCAACTCTTGTTACGTTCACCCTACTAAAAAAAACACCCTTTCCAGCAATGTTTCCCCACCATTACTCTAAAGACAAAAGCTGAATGAAAAATGTTGCTAATCTACCGTACTTCAGATTACCTGGCAGTTGGTAGCAGTCTGTTTTGTGCCCATCATGACTCTTGTGAATAGCATTTGTCTAACACTTTCACAGAGACTGACAGCAAATAGAAATGTATCCATTTCTGAAATGCCTGAGGTAAAAGAAGAATTAGTCTAATTGCTGAAATACAGACTTTATTTTAAAATTTAAGAATACAATAACAGAGTTTGTTAATCTTGTAGGAAAGGAAGCTCATCAGAATACAGTATATTGCAAGCAAGGTTGGATCCTTGCCTTGAGTTAAAAGACAATTTAAGTACAAATGAATGTTTCCCTTGTATGCAATTTCAGCTTTTTTTTACACTGGGCTCATTGTTTAATCAACATGAGGAAAAATCTTGATAATTAACAAAATATAAAGTTGGATAACTAGTTATCAAAAGTTAGTTATTGAAAAGTAATCATGTCATAGAAAGGTATTAAGTAATATATTATGTTTTATTCAAGTACACATATTTTCTTATATTAATTCCTTTTGCATGAATAATTCTACAAATCCAGCAATGAAAGGAATTATTAAAATTTCTCATGCCTAGAAAGCTGAGGTCAGACTTAAAAAATAAAATGCAGCTGTGGGAATTATATGTCTATTTCATAAAAAAAAAGTTTGTTGCTTGTAATCATTTAAGTTGCCCTCTCCTTTACACTTCTCCTATCAAAGATATTTTTAAAAAGGTGTGAGATGATTTACTAGGTGAACATGTGTTAAAGCTCTGGGTGTGATGGGGTTTGTGTTCAGGCTTAAGGTACAAAAGATTGCTGTATTTGAATATAAGTATTTGTCTGCTTCACTCCATTTACTTTTCTGAAACCTTCATAACTTGGTTACTTTGGTGCAATGGAGCTTCTGCTTTTTCTTTCCAGAATGATCCAGTCCTCATTTATTGACATGGAGAATATGTTTGAGCTCTTCAGTGAGGAACAGGAGGTAAGGCAGATCATACCTGTGAAGAATCTGTGCATCAGATTATAGTGGATCAGTTTCTTTTCCCTTCCTTGTGCATTATAACCCATAGATTATAAACAACAGGTAATTGTTGCGTAATGACCCTATCTGGGACTGGAATTTCTGTCACTAAATAAAGCAGTCCTTAAAGACATCCCGTGATGGCACTACTTAGTGATGGCAGTTTAATTTAGCCTTTCCCAACCTGATGCCACTCAGAATGCAGCCGCGCGAGTTGTGTTTATTTATTATATTTTATTTATTTTATTTATTATATTTTTATACCGCCCTTCTCCCGAAGGACTCAGGGCGGTGTACAGGGCAATAGGTCTCCTGATACTCCCATGTTACACCTTTGCTCCGCGAGCTGCATTGGCTGCCGGTTGCCCTCCGGGTGAGATTCAAGGTGTTGGTAATGACTTACAAAGCCCTACATGGCATGGGTCTGGATTACCTACGGCAACACCTGCGGCCAGCGTCAACCTCCCTCCGTCCAGTGCGCTCCCACAGAGAGGGCCTCCTCAGGGTGCCTCCGATCAAAGAATGTCGACTGGTGGCCCCTAGGGGGAGGGCGTTCTCTGTGGGCGCACCAGACCTGTGGAAGCTCCATCGAGCTCCGGATGGCCCCCGACCTTCACTCCTTCCGGCGGGATCTAAAAACTTATTTATTTGAGCAATCTGGCCTGGTTTGATGGGTTTGGGGGTTGGGGTCTTAACATGGTTTTTAATTATTGTATATATCGGGCATAATATTTAATTATTTTTTAACTTTTGTACTTTGTTTTTTAATATTTATTGCCCTGAGTCCTTCGGGAGAAGGGCGGTATAAAAATTATAATAAATAAATAAATAAATAAATAAATAAATAAATAAATAAATAAACAAACTGCTTTGGGACTACATTCCAAAAGTGGCCTGAACCTCCTAGTTGAAAGTTCTAGGAGCTGGAAGTCTCTGCATCAATGATGGACACAAATTGGAGAGAACCTGATTAACTTTCAGGATGTACCTTAGTTTGGCCACTATTGTAACTATATTTTTTTAAATAGCCAGATTTGAGTTGGCCAGGAGCCAAATGGCATTTTCCATTTTCAGACTGATAATTTTTAGTCATAACGCTGGCAATGAGATATGTTACCATTAGAATCTCTAACTGACCCTCTCCAGTGTGTGTCTCTGGAACGTACAAATGTGAGGTTCCAGATCAGACTTTTGTACGGTGGTGGCAACTGTCCAGGACTTCCCAAAGAAACCTTTGTTATCATCTGCTATCTAGCTTTTATTATTGGAACTGCTACAAACTGAATTTTGTGCTTACCTCAGGAATGGCATCTCTGTACTATAAATGGCTTCCAAGAGCAACTTCTTGGCCACTGGGGCAAATCTTCCTTCCTCTGCCAACTTAGCTAGTCAGGATCTTAATACAGGAGATGTTACAGATGTTTTTAACTTGTAGGTGAAGGACGAACCAGGGGCTGGAGATCTTCGATTTCTTGCAGGACGTGTGGAATTTGAAAATGTCCATTTTGGCTACACGGATGGGTAAGTAGAGAAGGAAAAAGTATTGATGGTGACAATGGTGCATGTTAAATCTGAGAAAGAAGGGTTGAACAGTCTAGGATAATGATGGTGAAAATATGAGTCTCATTAAAGCTTTCCAACTCTGGATGAGATAAAAGCTCAGTAAAAAACATGTTTTGTATTTCCCTTCTGAATTATGACAAGTGAGAATAGTTGCTTGGGGAATTGGTAAAGTAGTTCAAAAACCTTTCTTTTATCTGTCTCTTAACCCTCTTAACCTAGGTTGCTTCTGTGGAGCAACCATGGTCATTGTTATTCAAACTATTCCGCCGCGTCCCCAGCAAACTGGAGGAAGTCTGTCTCTGGAACAGAGGAGGGCACCGTGGGTGGGAGGTCTCACTAGGTTGCTTCAGGAGAGCAGTGAAGTTTGAAAGATGGCTGACCGCTCTCTTTTGTTGTTCTCCACACAGAAAGGAAATTTTACATGATGTTTCCTTTACCGTAATGCCTGGACAAACTCTAGCACTGGTAAGGAAATAGAAATGGCTCTGCTGCGAGCAATTATCTACTGTAATCGTACAGTACTTTCTTTTGTCTCCCATCTGGTAGGACTGGTGACAGGCCCTAAGCAAGGGGCCAAAAACAAATGTTGAAACTTTAGCCTCCCTACTTTCCATTTCTTCCCATAGGATTAATTCATAGGGACACTTTGCTCTCTCTCCCTTTCCCTCCAGGTGGGACCCTCTGGGTCAGGAAAAAGTACCATTGTCCGCCTACTATTCCGCTTTTATGACGTGTGGGGAGGCTGCATACGAATAGATGGGCAGGATATCTCTAAGGTATTTATTTAATTTATTTATTTAATTTAATTTGTATACCGCCCTTCTCCCGAAGGACTCAGGGCGGTGTACAGGGCAATAAATACCAAAAATACAAAATACAAAAGTTAAAAACAAATTAAACAATTGTGCCTGAATACAATAAATTAATTAAAACAGTAATTAAAACCCCAAACCCATCAGGCCAGGCCGGCTTGTTCAAATAAATAAGGTTTTAGATCACGTCGGAAGGAGCGCAGGTCGGGAGCCATCCGGAGCTCAACCGGTAAACGGTTCCAAAGATCTGGCGCGTCCACAGAGAACGCCCTCCCCCTGGGGGCCATCAATTGGCATTCTCTGACCGGTGGCACCCTGAGGAGGCCCTCTCTGTGGGAGCGCACTGGGCGGAGGGAAGTTGACGCCGGCCGCAGGTGCTCCCTTAGGTACTCCGGACCCATGCCATGTAGGGCTTTATAGGTCATCACCAGCACCTTGAATCTCACCCGGAAGGCAACAGGAAGCCAATGCAGCTCACAGAGCAAAGGTGTAACATGGGAGTATCGGGAGACCCCCAACACAACTCGCGCGGCTGCATTCTGCACCTGTTGGAGCCTCCGAGTGGTCCTCAAGGGCAGCCCCATGTAGAAAGCATTGCAGTAGTCTAACCGAGAGGTCATGTGCGCATGAGTGACTGTACGCAAGGCATCCCGGTCTAAATAGGGCCGCAACTGGCGCACCAGGCAAACCTGGTAACAAACCCACTGGGAAGTATTGATAATAGAAGGCTCACCCTGTTCTGTACCAGCCTGCTACCGGCCCTGCAGAAAGGCAACCCCTTTATAAACGGCAAGAGGCTGGAATACGTCTGCCAAATTTATTACAAAAACAAACAAGACACGTACCAAGATATAGGAGCTTTGAAACACTATCTGAGCAGTTGCTTTCAGCAAACCAGCCCTCCCCAAACATTCCCTTTATAAAGAGTTCAGGGCGTGGCCTCTCTCTGCCTCCTTCCGAGAAGCCCCACAGCCTTCCTCTGTTTACTCCTACTTGACTGCCTCCTGCGTCGGGCGTCCTTGAACAGGGCCAGCTGTGGATCATCTTCATCCACACTGTCAGGCTCACACAGCTGGGTCTCCATGGTGACCAAGTGGGAGGGGCCTGCCTGAGGGCTATCATCAGCAAGATCTTCAACCCCCTCAGCAAGGTCTTCAACACCTCCCTCCTCCTCTGATTCGTCCGACCCAACTGCCGAACCCACAGGCTGACCCTGAATCACAACACACCCATCCTGGATAAAGGCATGGAGAAGGTTCATTTAAAAAGGAGCGGGGTGGGAGGAGGACGGGAAATGTATCCCAAAATCTTGTCTAGAATAAATTGCGAGTTTCAGCCTAACCTTACTTGCCACGGCTTCTGTGCACTTCTCAGCATTACTGTGTTGGGAGCAGTCAGCAGAGGAATATAGCTCAATATGTCCTTCTGGGATCTCTATTGAGACTGGTGTTTTTAACTGATCAAGACTCTCAGTACGCCAAATTGTTTGAGATGATTAAAGCAGTTGGAGATTTTTTTTGAAGAATTTTACATCAAAATGCTAATTAAACAGCTAGGAAATACCATGCAATGTTAGGATAAATAGATTTGAGGGCGGGGAAAAAAATCTGCCTCTGACAGCACAAATGTAAAGAAATGCAATCTGTCAGAGGAAAACAAGCCTAGGTACTGAGGAGTTTTTGATCACACAAAAGGGATAACAGCACAGGAGCGGTTTAAAGTCGGGGAGGTGAGGAACCATTGTTTGACAAGAATTCGTTCGACAAGAAAGTTATATACCGTAGGTAGTTTTATCTCTCACGTGCATTCTGTCTATGTGAAGTCAAAGTAAAAATAGGGGAATATTTTGGTTACCCCTGCTTTACGGTCCAGAAGATGAATGGCTGTACAAGTGAAAACTGTAACTCCGAGTGGCCCTGTCCAGTGGCAAAAGATGTCTATTAAGAATACTCTGAGGTCCAGAGGCGCCATACCCCTGCTATACGGTGTGATCCCATTGATAGAACCAAGTTGGCATAACCTTTTGCATGTGTTATATACCCTCTTATGCTTCTCCTCTCAGAGCTCCTCAAGACTTAATGACACAACCCAGCTGCTTATTGCTTGTTCATGTTTATTGCCACAGCAACAGACATATGATTCCATTTAAAGGTAGATTAAAGGTTTGTGCTCAGCAGGCCTCCACTTCTCCTGGGGCCACCCAAGCTCCCTGGGAAAGGACTACGGGGTATCTGAGGGAGATTGTTAGATGGCCCATAGTCTTTGGGAGATCAGCGTGGGAGGGTATCACAGGACAGCTGGTTCTTTCATGTCTGCTAGAGCTGTTTGGTGTCTGTTCTTATTCTGATTCTACAGATCCATCCTCTTAATTTTCTCTCCATTACTCCCTGTGGTTATACCTTTCCTTAAGGATCTATCTCGTTTATCAGATCTGTTCTGGTTACTGGAATCAATGTCTAGGAAGCAATGGAATGAGATATGGATAAAATGGCATCTAGAGATAAGAGGACAAAAATAGTTGAGGCTAGTTAAAAGATACATAATTTCCTACAGTGTACATGTTCACCACACAGTGTCCCACGGGCATTTTTTAATCTTGCTAGTCAAGCCATTTTCCACAGAATTTGTCGTATAATAATGAAACTCCCCAGAGATGATTGAGCCTGTCCAGTATCCATTGTTTGGGATGGTTTCTGGTTCAAAGTGCCTGCAGTAGACAGAAAAAAAAGCAGCAGTCATTTGCATTCCTTCGTTTTCTGCCTCCCCTTGTATTCATCAAAGCGACTAAAAAAAGGTGAGCTACTGCCCCGAAGGTTATTATGAAGCTGGGCTGAGACAATAGTCATACAATGCATTCTGCAAGCTGAGAACATTAAGGATTGAAGTATTCGGAGAATGTTCAGGTTATCTTAAGCGGGGCTTACTTCAAACAGATACCTTCCAGATCGATTGGACCTTCACTTTCAGCCCATAAAAAGAGTACGTGGTTGGGGAAGGCTGCTTTGAAATGCCAACTCTCTGAATTGTAGTACTCTGGGCTTTCCGAATTGGTGTCATTTGGGGTTCCCTCGCCTCAGTGCAGAATGGGAAGCCCTGATAGTGACTTTAGCCTTTATCCTGAAGCCAACTATCCATCAGACTGGTGTGTGTGTGAAAATGACATCTATATTCTAAGCCATAACCTAGGTGAAACTACAGTTTCTCACTTCATCCTCCATCTGCTCACATCCACAGGCAAAGCAGGTCTCCGTGCGTTCCCATATTGGTGTAGTGCCTCAGGACACTGTCCTTTTCAATGATACCATTTGCAACAACATCCGATATGGTCGTATTGATGCTACCAATGAAGAGGTTATGGAGGCTGCCATGACTGCTAATATCCATGATCGCATCCTCACATTCCCTGATGGTAAGGACTTCCTCTACTTCATCTACCAGTTTGCCATAAATCTTGTATTCTACCCCCTGTACCGTTGTGAGATCTCATGTGATTATCCTGGGATGGTCTGCTTGATAGTTGAGCACAGGACTCAGATTCAGCCCTTAATTTCTGCAGTAGGGAAAGATTCCAAACTGAAGCCATTGACAAGTCTGTAGGTCTGTGCAAATAGTAGCAATCTACATTTTGAGATGCTGTGCGGTGGGGGAGCAGGACTGTTCTTGATCTGTGTGGACCAATAATCTGATTTGGCACTCCCTTTGTTCTTATCTGAACTAATCTACTGTAAATGAGCCTTTATTATTTGTTTGTTTGTTTGTTTGTTTGACTTGTACATCACCTAAATGCCGTCAACTTTGAGTGGCTCACAAAATAAAAGCCAACAACAATATTCAATCCAGTTTAAAAAACAATAAGTTGGCAAACTCAGCCAATGTGTAAATTCTACAAGATGCTCCAACTATTCCAGCCTAAAACCAAAGCTTGATAGGTCTTTTAAGACCATCCAGAATACCATCAGGGTGGGAGTTACTCTGATCTCCAGGGAAATTCATTCTAGAGGGCAGACACTGCAGTAGAGCTGGCAGGCTTTCAGGTCCCATTAAGTGGCGCCATTTGTTCGAAGGAACCCACAGCACGCCAGCCCTGTTGGATTGAACCAGTTGAGCAGATAATAGGAGAGACAGGTGGTCCTTCAAGTAACCAGGCTCTGTGTGTTGAACAGTAATTCCTATCATTTTTATCCAGCCCATTTACTGTGGGTATGGATGTTGTGGGTTGGCCTATCTGAGAAGTCAGATGGGAAAAGTTGACCAACAGTTGCCAAAATTGAGGGGCCTCACCCTATCCCACCAGTCCATTAAGACCATTTGATGAATGAGATCTTGACTAGTGAGAGAAATGAGATTGGCCTCCATGTCCCAGTTTGCAAAGCCATCCTATTTCCTTTTCATATTTTTAAGTGACCTGCTTAGGAAATGATGGAATTTTTAAGAATGTCTACTGCAACACCAAATATTCTTTGTTAGTAAACCTGGATGGTGCTACTGCTGCTAGAAATAGACATAAAGATTTAAAATGCTGTGCCCAATTACATAGATAGATAGATAGATAGATAGATAGATAGATAGATAGATAGATAGATAGATAGATGGATGGATGGATGGATGGATGGATGGATGGATGGATGGATGGATGGATAGATAGATAGATAGATAGATAGATAGATAGATAGATAGATAGATAGATAGATAGATAGATAGATAGATAGATAGATAACCTTTATTGACATTTTTTACTGTGGGCACAATGGCACACATTAAAAATTAAATTTAGTTGCTTGCTCTCAAAGTGTACACATACATAGTTAGCAGAAAGCAGCAATTTGTATCTCAGAGGCTTTCCTTTTTTATTTTTTATTTTATTTATTTATTTTAATCCCATTTATATCCCGAAGACTCAGTGCAGCTTACAATCTAAGCACAAATCAAATGTGCTTAGCAATACATATTGTTTTACTTTCCTCTGTGCTTATTCCTGAAAGGTTATGATACGCAGGTTGGTGAGCGAGGTCTGAAGCTGAGTGGTGGGGAAAAACAGCGAGTTGCTATTGCCCGCACTATCTTGAAGAACCCTGACATCATCTTATTTGATGAGGTAACGGGGGAGAAGTATTATCTTAATATCTGTCTCAGTCCCAGAGAAGGCCCATCCATTCATTAGAGAGAACAAACTATTGGATATGGAATATTTGATGAGGGGAGAACAGAAGAATCAAGTTTAATATCCCGTGGAGTAGCCTAGAAAAGCACACAATTGGCTGGAATCCTGGCTAGAAGCATTCCACATTGCAACCGTGTGTGTGGCAAGTATACAAGTAGTCTTTGAGTTACAAGGGTAATGAAGCCTGTCCATCATGATTGTAACTCATGATGATCACCCACATGATTGACCCAATTTTATGACCTTTTTTGCAACAAGCATTAAACAAACACCACAGTCATTAAGTGAACCAGTGCTTCACTATGAGCATGGATTTGCTAAATAAATGCTGGGTTTGGGGTTTTTTTTTTTTTGCAAAACCAATGTAAAAGGTTACGTAACTAAGATGCTGCAAACAGCCATCAATGTGGCCCTGTTGCTAAGCACCCAAAGTGCAGTCATGATGGGCCGGGGGCGGGGGGACAACCCTCAGAACTTTAAATTTGGATCATAGGTACTTCCAGGAAGGTCCATCATAACTTTGAAAAGTCGTTAAGGGACTGGTCATAAATCAAGTATTACTTGTACTTTTATCTCTTTGTTTCCCACATCCAAGTTACCTTTGCATTTTACCCTTCCGTGCCTTTTTTTTTTTAAACAAAACCTGAATTCTGGGAGCATTTGGGAGGAGGACAATATCACAAATTCTGTCTTTACAACTATGTTTTTCTTCCCTGTTCCCCACACCATTTATAACCTGTTCCTGAGTAGTTCTCCCCACAATAACAATAATAGAGAACTACAAAGAGCATCTCTCAGCCCTTTACCATGGTACCAAAACAATATGGGTTGCTTATAGGTACTAATATGGCAGTGACTTGACACTAAAAAGGAGGTTCAGAGTCCATTACCTTCTTCTATATCCCACCGCCCCACTTTGCTCTGCTACAATGTGCTGACTCTTACAGGCAACATCAGCACTGGACACTAAAACGGAGAGAAAAATCCAGTCATCGCTGGCTAAAGTATGTGCCAATCGCACCACCATTATTGTGGCCCACAGGTAAGATGAATTGTCATTTCATAGGAGTTTAAATAAGAGGTTTTAAGCATAACCCTAGCTAAAGGAAAACTCTTCTCCTTCCGCAAAGAGGGTCAAACACTTGCCTTGACTTTTGTGCTTGTTTCTATCGATTCTCATTCTGTTTGGTGAGTAAGAATTTTCTCTTTCTTTCTTTCTTTCTTTCTTTCTTTCTTTCTTTCTTTCTTTCTTTCTTTCTTTCTTTCTTTCTCTTTCATTGATTTTATATACCGCCCTATTCCCGAAGGACTCAGGGCGGTTTACAGGGCGAATTAAAACAATACAAATAAATACAATTAAAATAGAATTAAATTAAGACTTCCCCTTTGACTAGAATTTTCGTCAAAGGGGAAGAGAATTTTAGAGAATTTCTCATAAATGGACTGTGACAGTTTGAATTATATGTATCCAAGAGATACGTGCGGGTGTCTGCTTTCTATTTTACCTTTTTCCTATATTACGATTAGATTCCAGAGCATCTGGACAGGGCATCACAGAGGAATTTACCTCAGGGATGAGTCCTGCCCTTAAGAAACACAGTTTAGCAGAGAATTGCCAAAGGCCCCTTATATTGAGTTGTATTCTTTTGCTTCGTCTTTGTTGCATCCTGCATCACAGGAAATCACCAGGTAACCTCTGGTGATTTCCTTGGCTTTTCACCAATTTGCTGCTGCTCTCCCCTTTTCTCAAGATATTAGTCATGAAGGTTATTTATTTATTTATTTTATTTTATTTTATTTTTATACCGCCCTTCTCCCGAAGGACTCAGGGTGGTGTACAGGGCAATACAATAAAATACAATATATAAAAATTAAAAAAAAATATTAAATACAATAGCCCAGTTTAATAAATTACAAAACGTTAAAATACCCCTAAACCCATCAGACCAGGCCGGCTTGTTCAAATAAATATGTTTTTAGGTCACGTCGGAAGGAGCGAAGGTCGGGAGCCGTCCGGAGCTCCACCGGTAAACGGTTCCACAGGTCTGGCGCACCCACGGAGAATGCCCTCCCCCTGGGGGCCGCCAGTTACGAAGACAAAAATTATGGACAGTCAGGGCTCACACCTGAATGCTCTTACACGTGGCTGAATTAGCACCATAGGATCTGGAATGGCTAGAAATCCAATATTGTTCTGGACATCTTAAGATAGCCTTGCTGAATATTAAATATTCTACTCATTACACTGAGCTGAGGTGGCGCAGTGGTTAGTATTGCAGGCTAACTCTGCCCACTGCTAGGAGTCCAGTCCTGACCAGTTCAAAATTAACTCAGCTTTCCATCTTCCCAAGGTCAGTAAAATAAGGATCCACGTTGTTGGGGGCAATATGCTGACTCTGTAAACCAGTTAGAGAGGGCTGTAAAAGCACTGTGAAGCAGTATATAATTCTAAGTGCTATTGCTGTTGCTATGTTGTACATCTACCACTCTTAAAAACATTTTGTGATGGCATCATCCTTGTATAGTTCTTTCCCCAGAGACAGATTACATCTGAGATGACAAACTGTGTACATGTCATGTATTGTATGTTAATGACAGCTGTCAAACTTTACACACTGACTTCTAAGTAATAATTGTTTGTCCTTTATAGGTTATCAACCATAGTTAAGGCTGATCATATTCTTGTTATCCGGGACGGCTGTGTGGTAGAGCGTGGAAGGTAAACAAATGTAAAAAACTCAGAGATTTAAAGAGACCGTGACAACCGCTTTTCTCGTGTTTAGAAAGCCAATTTCCAGGAAAAGAGGAAGTGAACCCCTATATCAGGGGTGTCAACCTGCCAGCCCGTGGGCCAGACACGTCAACAAGGAAACCGTGCCCACCCCATTGCCAGCAATGGGGGGAAAGTTCCGTGATGTCATGTGACATCGCGAGTTTGACATGTCTGCCCTATATTCTCCCCACTTTACTTCCCACCAAACCAGTATTAACAGAAGTATGGATTTCCCCATTTTAAAATAAAACAGTGGAGTCATGGCAATAGGACAATTATTGTTGTTGCTTCTAATACTACCATAGGTTACTTTGCCAAAAGGTTAGTTTGAGACCGTCAAATCAGAAGTGGAGTATTAGCCCCAAATACAAATTATACGTCAACCCTGCTCAGCACCATCCTTATTTATCCCCCATCCAAATCATGGTGCTGTTTTCTGGGCATTGATTCCACACACACACACCCCACACACACATACTTCAATAGAGGCCGCAAGTGAAACCCATTTGTTGGGATTTTTCCATGTGAAAATCTCCTTCTGAAGCCCCAGTGTGTGGATCGGTTTCAGTCTATCAAAGGACCCCCCCTGCCTCTTTTTGCATGTGATAGCAACAGGAGAGGTGAAAGATCTGCACTGGTCTGGGTGGAGGGAAGGGAGGGGAGAAGCAGGGCAGGGTGCAGAGAAGAGAGCTGCCTTTCCCTTCCCTGCCCTTTGCTCTCCAGAGACCAGCAAGCACAGGTAATTGCTATCCCCATGTGAGGGCAGTGACTTTACTGGCCTCACTCCCAAGGCAAGGTAAGAGGATTGCTCCGAGGCAGTGATTGTCATTCTGACATGTTTGTTGTTAGTTGCGAAGTCGTGTCCGACCCATCGCGACCCTATGGACAACGTTCCTCCAGGCCTTCCTGTCCTCTACCATCTTCTGGAGTCCATTTAAGCTCACGCCCACTGCTTCAGTGACTCCATCCAGCCACCTCATTCTCTGTCATCCCTTTCTTCTATTACCCTCAATCTTTCCCAGCATTAGGCTCTTCTCCAGTGAGTCCTTCCTTCTCATTAGGTGGCCAAAGTATTTGAGTTTTAGCTTCAGGATTTGGCCTTCTAAAGAGCAGTCAGGGTTGATCTCCTCTAGGATTGACCGGTTTGATCGCCTTGCAGTCCAAGGGACTCGCAGGAGTCTTCTCCAGCACCATAGTTCAAAGGCCTCAATTCTTTGGCGCTCAGCCTTTCTTATGGTCCAACTTTCACAGCCATACACTGCAACTGGGAAAACCGTGGCCTTGACTATACACACTTTTGTTGGCAGGGTGATGTCTCTGCTTTTTAGTGTGCTGTCTAGATTTGCCGGGGCTTTCCTCCCCAGGAGCAAGCTTCTTTTTAATTTCTTGGCTGCAGTCCCCGTCTGCAGTGATCTTGGAGCCCAGGAAAATAAAATCTGTCACCATTCTGACATACCTTCCTCCTATTCCAAGGATGGAGAAGAGCTTGGAGGAGGAGAGGTTGAGCTCTTCTTGTAACTCCCTAGATTTCCTGCTTATCCCCTCCATCACCAAACCCGCTGACAAATTTCCAGACTGGGAAAGCTGTCACAGCTTGTGACAAAAGGACGGGCTTTACAGGAGGGTGGGTAGTGTGCTGTGGGATACAGATACGTGATACAGTGTTGGGGAAGTTCCGCTGCGAAAGTCCAGAGCAACGTAAGTGAGGGATGTGCTTTCTGGGGAGCCTTCTGAATTAACTTCTGCTGCATTTTGCAGGCATGATCAACTGCTCAATAAAGGGGGCCTCTACTCTGACATGTGGGCTCAACAAGGAAGTGAGATGCCTAGTGGCTCAGACATTGGCAGCAAGGTCAGCCTATCAAAAGCCAGCCCTGAGGAATTAGGCAGTGCGGAGGATGAACCTGAGGATAAACCTGAACCCGAAACTCAGGATAAACCCGAAACTCAGGATAAACCCGAAACTCAAGATGAACCCAAAACTCAGGATGAACCTGAAGAGGAACAGGAGCCCGAAGAGGAGGATGAATCATAGCCAAGCAACTTAAAAGAACCCCAGAAGGTCTCCCGCGCGATGGAGCTTCAAGCTAAAGAGGGAGCTGCTACCTTACCCTGGACATTTGTGATGGCTTCTCGCACGCTGGGAAAACTCTGGCCCCTAGAACATTTAGCAGAACCACCAAGGTGGTCATGGAAATCAAATTGAGAGGAAGCATAGACTCTGTTATTCTTAGCCTGCTCGTAGCAATGGGACAACACAAGAGTTGTCCTACAAGCTGCCGTCAGGTGCAAAATATGTTGCTTGGTGATCCAGAACTCCTTGTCAGTGAAGGGGAGCAGTGGGGACCAGGGCCATTTTGCCCTACCACCGTTATCACGGGCCAATGTCTTCCTTCACAAGACGAACTGGGTAGGTGGGGAGGGGAAAATACTTACAGCTTGTAGGTAGTCAGCGCTGTGTATGGAACCAGAGGAAGCCTCAGGGTAAGGAGGCGCATTTTCCTAAGTTCTGATTTTGAAATGTCTGTTGGATTTTCATAAACTCTTTTCAGATCAATTTGCAGATTGCATTTATTTCAGTCTCACTGGTTAAAAAGAAAGGACTAGGTCAGGTGTAGGCAACCTTGGCTCTTTTATGACTCATGGACTTCAACTCCCAGAATTCCTGAGTCAAAGAGCCAAGGTTGCCTACCCCTGGACTAGGTAGTAACTGACTGAAAGTCCTCGTTCAACTATTGTGTTGGTGAGAAGAGCAAGGTTCGTAAAGTGCCAGTCTTACTAATAATTATGAATCTGATTTTTATTTATATCTGGCGGTAATAAAATTAACAAGGCAAGGGCAGAAATTCATTGTGGGTGGAAATGGTAGGATAGAGAAAGATGAACTTTGCCTTTTCACCTTTACTAGCTGTATGGGGAATTGAGAGTTATTATTTACTTGGGGCCCTATAGCAGAGGAAGGTAATCTTGGCCTGAGTGAGCAGAATGCTAGAAAGCCTACCAGGTGCTTTAGATCAGGGGTCCCCAGCCTGTGGGCCACTACCGGACCGTGGCCTCTTGGCCACCAGGCCGCGGGACAGGGGAGCCAGCGCGCACACTCACCCCCACTCGCGCTAGCGCGTGTCCATGGCAAAAATGAAGCATGGTATGGTGCAAAAGTGGGGTGCAGCACGGCATGAAAACTCCCAACGTCTAGCCCACAGGTCTGCAACCCGCGGCTCCGGAGCCGCATGCGGCTCTTTCAGACGTCTCCTGCGGCTCCCAGTCCTCTGCCATGTGCAGTCCAAAAAAAAAAAAGTGGGACTAAAAAAGGTTCAAATAATCAATTCAAATATGCAGGGTAGGTGCATATCTCGCCTTGTCTCCACTCTTCAGTCAAACCCTGTTCTGCGCATGCGCGCATGTGCGCGCATGTGCACACATTTTTTGCGGCTCCCAGTTTTTCCTTTTGTGAGGGAACCAGTTCCGAGTGGCTCTTTCACTGTTTCAGGTTGCTGATTCCTGGTCTAGCCCAAGTTCTTGACTCTTTCCAAAGCAGGAATAGGTAGCTGTGTTTCCTGAGTGCCAGATTCCCTCTGCAGCAGCAAGAGGGCATTAACCCACCCCTGTATTAATTCCAACGGTATTGGTGTCCATGTCAAGTAAACAGCCACAATTGGAAACTGAGAACGGGTTGGTTTTTTTATTCAAGAGCTTGATTGCTTCAAAACCTGTTCTTCTCACCCACTTCTGTCTCACCAGGATGCTCTGAGGATTATAGGAGAAAAATATGAGGGGGAAATTGATATATGCATGTGGTGATGGTGGGGAGATTTCTATACACAAGAGAACAGTACATTTTGTACATTAGGGTAGATGCTGTACTCCTTTACACTTGTACTTTCTCCGTTGGGGTAGATATTTTACTCCTTTGCACTTGTGTCCTCTCCACTGTGCATTGCCTACTCTCCCTAGCATTACTTTACCCTAGAGGTCTGTTTCTCACCCCCATCCCCCCAAATATATTCTGACTTATAGCTGGAATCTTCCAGTCTCATCTCCCCACCTGTGTTCTAACATTTTCTCATCTCTGTTTATGTTTAACAATATGCAAGAACCAACACTGGCACATGTGCTTCTCTTTTTTGCCTTGGAAACTTGAATTACTTTGTAGAGTCCACTGTAGACAAATTACTAGGAGAGTTTCTCCCTACTATGGCGACCTCCAGCAACAGTATCATATCCACCCATGGGATGACTGTTGGTGTTAATTGCATCTGGGTCCCTCAGAGCCAAAAAAAACTCCTTGGAGGATAGGGCCTCTGGTTACAGAACAAGGCTCTGGACCTTGTAGACACCCCCCAAGACAGTGTCCACCATAATCAGTCATCCTGCTGTAGTTCCTGTTGGTGCCTACTCTGATACCACAACATGGTGGGAAGATTTTGGCAGCCCTGGTAGCGACGCTGGCGTTCTTCCTCTCCTAAGGGTGGCACAGAATGGCAAGGGGCTCCTGCTAACGTGACATTGAGCAACTGGACTGGAGTACCAGAGGCGAAGACTGCAGACCACGAACCCACCTATAAAAACAGGAGAAACTGGCTTCACTATGAAGGGTAGTTGATAACCTCCAGAATCAATTTCATTGGGATGCTTCAGTTCATGACTTTAACCTTGTATATCAGGGGTATCAAACTGGCTGCCCATGGGCTGGATGTGTCCCACGCAGGCCCTGCCCACTCCGGCTCCGCAAAGGTAAAAAAAAATGTTGCGATATGTCATGTGACGCGATCGAGTTTGACACCCATGTTGTATATCATCACCCTGTAAAGCTATTCAGTAAAAAAAAAATCCCGATCATCATAGGTTTTCCTCTGCTTTCAGTTGTGCAGACTTTAAGAAAAATTTCCTTGTTTGGGAGTAGAACGTTAATTGCACACATTTCACTTACATCTTTTGGAAAAAATAGTTGCAACTTAAGTTACCACCGATTACAACTAAATATAAGTCACTGAATTTAAACACTTATGGTTGAAATACTGTCTCCAGTTATGCACGTCCAACATTTTAGCAGAACTTAAAAATGTAAGATGTAATAAACCCAAGTTCTCCATCCAAATGACCTCAAATTCTCCATCCAGTTCACACCAAAAGACTACTTTGCTGGCTATTTCTGCAGGCCTAGCATTTATTTATTTTTTTCAGTGCAGAGATTCTGAAACCAGATGAACAACTATAACATTATGCTAAATGTAACCATCTTCAGAGGGGAGTATAACCATGTTTTACTACTGGACTGACATAACATGGGTTGGTTTGCAGAATCCAATAAGCTAAAATATAGTTAGCGTTTCGTTTGCAATAGTGGGGAATATCTGTAGCTCGGGTGTAGGATGAGGGTGAAGGTTCGTTCTCCGAGCTTGAGGGTTGGTTTCCGAACATTTGGCATCAGTGTGGGTGATGATTTGGGATTGTGGCGTTTGACCGCTAGCCAGTGTTCATGGATCCTGGTTTTTAACTGACGTGATGTTTGTCCCACGTAGAAATGGTTGCAAATCCCTAACGGCTACCTATACTGACACCAAACAACACCAGTTCAATTGGAGCAACGCTAAAATCATCAGCCATACTACCACCCACCACACTCAGGTTGTTCGAAGCCTGGCACTCCACAAGCAATTCCATTAACAGACGTATTGATCTACAACCAGCATATGAACCCCTCAGAATCCAAATCAATGACCCTGACCTGATATAATCTCCCCATCACAAGACTTGCCACCAGCCTCCCACCGATGACTCACTCCTGACCCACTAATTCACACCTTCCAACGACTCGGACCTGAAGCACCTCCCCATCACAAGCCTCTCTCTGATAACTCACACCTGGCCCATCACGAGACCCTCCCTTGACACTCCCACACCCGAAGCCCCTATGTAAGTAGAACACTGACACAGACATCCACTAAACTGAAGCTGAAGGTGTCGCCTAGCCTGGTAACGAAACGTTCGGAAACCGACCCTCAAGCTCGGAGAACGAACCTTCACTTTTGTAGTCTTTTGTCCCATGTGCCAGGCAAATATAGCCTGTATCTGTTACGTTGCCATTCAAGAGCACTTGACTATATACCCTAGAGACAGCATTCTTGCCAATCACCCATACGTACAGCACATGCTGCTTCAGAAGAGATTGGATTTCAGTTTCAGATGATGAGAAACCGGCTTATCTATACAAAAAAGGGTAATGTGCTGTAACGTGCCACTTTTCATTGTGCAAAGTAGCCAATTTACTCCCAAAGACAGATCTGTTCCCATCTTCCCCACTGTGCAGTTGGAAGAAAACTGTGGTCAGCCATCCTGTTAACAATTCTATCCCAGTTGCTAAAAAGCCACCCTGGGTGAAGTTCCTGTTGTCAAATCCCCTCTTTTAAGGAGGTCTGTCTGGTGGGTCCAAGAAGAAGGGCCTTCTCTGTGGTGGTTCCCTCTCTGCAGAACACCATCTCTGCAGAAACGGTCCCCATAGGCAGGGTGATATGGAGCCCACCAAGTAGTTGGTTTGATAGTTGTTGCCAGGAGGGTAAGGGTGATTAGGTTTTGTATTGTGGTTTTATTTCTGCAAGCCGCCTGGAATCACTGTCATGCGTTGGGCGCCATACAAATTTTCTTAAATGAATGTCCCTGTTGTAAAATCATCTGAAATTCCAACATTGATATTGGATTTTGATATTATTTTCATTGCTTTACATTTTGTTTAGAATTGACGATCTTCAACCTAAGAGATGACAACTTGTCAGAGCACATGCTTTGCATGTAGACAGCCCCTGTTTAAATCTTTGACACGCCTGCTTAAAAGAGACAGCAGATGGTGCAAAAGACTTCAGATCGAGCCTCTCATATCCTTATACCTATTAATGTCCTTACCGGCAAGGTATGCTGAAGTAGACACTGGTCAGGTTGCAGTCCTGCCCAGAATTCAGCGAAAGCTGAGCCACTTCGGAGGGCAGTGGTGCTATGTACCAACACTACATTGGGATGGCGCTGCGATGCCTGAAGCTTCTTTACCAGTGGCCCTGGATAGCTCTGGTCAAGAAAGAGCAGGACCCGGCGGGCATTGCAACTTTCCAAGTCTGTTAAGAGCTCTGAGATGGCGTACCGCTCCTTAGGATCAGCCTGTTGTGGGGGAGAAAGGGCAGCTCATTAGCACCGACTCCTCTGTCCCCGGCTCCCCCCACCTGAACTCCACGGTCCAGAGATGAAGGGAATTTTCCCACCCTGAAGTTAAAAGAAGCTGGATTAAGCTGGAAAGAGCAAGCCGGGGCCAGCACCCTCTGCAAAAAACTGCTGTTGCCTTTCTCCCTGCAGGCAAGGATGAAAGAGCTAGATGGGCCTTTGAAGGGGACAGTTGAGAAGAGAGGGCTGGAGTCTACCTGCAAGTCTGTCAGCTTCTCCCTCCTGTTGGGTTGCCCAGAACACGTTGGGACAGGTGAGGATATCCCCTCCTCCTTCCACAAGTCCGATTCACTTCACTGTCCATTTCCAGCCAATGAAACCCTCACCACATGCAAATGGCCAAAGGGAGACCTATCTAGGGACTTACTTATATAAGCTAATGATGATAGAGGAGTTTGGCTTAGCTGTAAAAATCATTCCTCAAAAGAGCTAGGTGGCAGGCTAAATCACTTCTTTATGGCCTAAGCGGCCTCAGACAGCCATTTCTTGTTTTCAGTGTGGATCCACCCCACCAATCAATTCCCACCAGACCCTACTCACAATGCCATTATGGTTAGCATCCCACAAGAACATGGTGCCATCACTGGAAGCTGGACTGTTGAGGTAGAGTACCAGAGTGTCAGCACAGTGCAAGCTACGGCAGATAAGTGCCAAGTGGGACCGGATTACCAACTTCTCTGTGGCTGGTTGCACATTTCCCATCTCCACTGCAGAAAGAAGATGGGGAAGGGCCAGCTGACATTACTCTTCTTTTGGTTGGTGTTTCCCCACCCAATCCCTCCCATTATCTATTCTATTTACAGCTCTAATTTCCAAGGGTCATTCATGCCTCCTTTGTGGAAAAGACCTATCGATCCAATGGTTGTCTTCTCAAAGACATGCCATCTGGAGCCAATCGTGGGTTGGTACTGATAATATATCTTTCAGTGGCCATGGGGAAGTGGAATTTGGAAATGCAAGAACTGATTTGGAATCCTGATGGTAATTAGTGGGACGTTGTATCTCCATGTGAGTATGTATTTGTATAGTAAACTGACAGAAAACTGAGCAGCATCACAGAATAACACCCACAGTTACTACAACATTGGACTTCCAGTGTCTCAACTTTGCTAAACTCTGTGTTCCCAGAGTGGGACTGCAAAGCTACCTCCACATCCACAGATGATCCACCCAAGAGTGTCTTCTTCAAATCCAAAGGGCTACTGTATGTATGGTGGGAAGGAGAGGAGGAGGAGAAAGATAAAGGAGCTACAACTGCTGTTGAAAAACAGGGGATTCCCCACCTCAGAACACACCACAAACACGGTTAACACCGAGAAGCTCTCCTTTCTGTCGATCCCACACCCCTCCACATTAGAGCAAGGGACTTTCTCGCCCCTTCTAGCTCACTTGTTTTAGTACCTGATGCCTGTCCCTCATTGGCAAAGAAAGCCTTGATATGCTCATGGCGGAAGCCATTTCGTCGAAGCATCTGGTAGAAAAGCAACAGGTTCTGGGCATGGTGGGGATAGGTGACCTGCTCCTGCCATCCACCTGGAAGAGAATGACTGTCAATACTAAGCACCTTAAGCTAACATGCATCAAAACAATACAAGAGCTCCTATAGTCCCTGCCTGTATTCATCCTTCTACAAAAGATCTGTTGCCGTGGTCGAAAGGTTCAAACGCAACTCTCCATACCCCTTTCGCTGCCAATTCCATATGGGAATGAGCACCTCTTAGTAGCTCCCCAGCACCACTCCACACCTGCAATCAGTACGGCATGATCACATGTCTGATACATGCGGCACAACTTGTACATCGGAGCCTGCTGGCGATGACACCGCCGTGTATTCTTGTTGAGCTCGCAGTAGGCAGCTGTGGAACTGGAACTGACAAGAGGCAGCGGCTGTGGGCATGGACTGTACCCATGGAGATCTGTGAAAGGAAAAGAAACAGCGGAAATAGCAAGATCTTTGAAGCCGATCTACATGGGCTGAGGACGCAGGCAGCTTAACAAGGTCTGGTTTAAGAAAATTAAGAACTAGCTGCCCCAAAGTCTTAACTCATCCTGAATTTATCAGCATTGTCTATTACATTTTGCCTTCCAAAATTTCAAACTCTTCTACCTTTTCAATTTAGGCTTAGTCAGACATTCCTTCCTGCAGCCATCTTTTACGGATGGCGCTTTGGAGGGAAGAAGCAGCAGAATCAGGTTTAGATTATCAGAGAAAATGATTTATTGAAGGACAAAATGAAGGACAAAGTCTTTCTAGTCTCGTTGCCCTGTAACTCTCTCCGGACCCAGTGCAGACACCCACCTATGCAGTGCAATTTTTGCAGGTGTTTCAGATCCTGCGCGACCACTATCAGGGGCAGAAAATGTATCTCACAGAACCCTGTTGGTGGCTCTTCGTGGCGAATGCGTCCTGTTGAGCGCTGGCTCCGCCCCTTGCCACGTCCTGGCCTGCGCTTCAGCTGATTCTCACAGTGATTTCTCTGTACAGGAGTCAAGCATTCGAAGCTCCCTGCACAGAAGAAAATAAGCTCCTTTGATATAAAGCCCTCAGGTATTTTCCTGCAAAGGTCTGTTTAGTGACCTAAATGCATCGAACATCGGTGGGTTTCCAGGTTCAGTTCAAAGTGTTGGTTTTAATCTTTAAAGCCCAGGATAGTTTGACCTCCATATACCTTCTGACCTGCCTCTTCCATCTGGATATGCCTCGTTCTATGTGTTTTTCCTGAGAAATCGATGCTGAGGATCCCCACATTAAGTGTCGTGAAGGGAAGAACCGAGGGGCTTCTTCTGAGGGACAACTTTGAAACCAGCTTTGGAACCACTTTCCTTTGAGGTTGGCACTTTTTGGGCCTTCCGTGAAGTACTCCAAATACCACTTTCGTCTATCGGGGTGTTGGTGCTCGTGCTCTCTGATTAAATTTGTAGGATTGATTGTTGATTTTCAACTTTTTTACTGTTAGTATGTTGGGGTTAATATCTACCTGTTGGTTTTGGTGTTATTATAAATTGCCTTCAGTCTCTGGAGTGGGATGGTGTACAAGTAGCTCATATGTATAAAATAAATACTATAGCACTATTGGCTACTAGTACCAGAAGAACATTTTGAGGTTGATGTCAGCTTATGCCAAGCAACCTCTGCTCTTTTCTCTAGAAACATGAAATGAGCAAAAGTGAAATTGCAATTGAGTTTGGTGCTATTGTTCCTCAGCTGTGCCTGAGCAAAATTAACAGAGTTATCCTAGGCATGTTTCTTTGTAAGTCCTACTGAATTCAGTGGGATTTGAATTTCTGGATCTATCCGTACAGTAGTATACGTTGAGTTGCTCATAATATTAGGTCAACCATTGCTAGCGTGTAACTGAAATACAGAAATCAAACACATAACAATAAGCAGATCCTTCCTTCCATCAAAGCAGCTGTCGCTAAATAACAATAAATGAATTTTAACCATTCCCCCATCACATTACAAATACAGGCACAATTAATGATCGGAACAATTAATTAGATGAACAGTACTTTTCAATCTGGGTTGACTGTTTCATAATGCCTTGCATCTTATTATTACTGAAGATGATCATCTGAGTCTGACAGTAGATTCCCCTGAGTTCTACTGGTAGCTAAGGCAGGCCTTTCTTGCCAATTAGGAAGAGCAAGACATCATAATCACTTATGATTATGCTTCCTTAACTTCTGACATTGTTGTGGGGAAAAGTTTGGCCATGCCAATCTTTTCTCCCTTGTCTGTCTGTCTGTCTGTCTGTCTGTCTATATCATCTATCTATTTTTATCAGCTATTTTTGGATCAGTGTTGATTCCTAGCAACCACCTAGACTAGTTCCTGCAGTGTTTTCGGCATGATTTTCAGAAGTGGTTTGCCATTTCCTCCTTCCTAGGGCTGAAAGAAAATGACTACTAGACCAAGGTCATCCAGCTAGTTTCATGCTTAGCGTGGGACTAGAATTCACCATCTCCCACTTTCCAGCCTGCTATACTAACTATCATATACTGAACTGGCTCTTTTTGTTATATTATCCTAATTGTTCTCCCTTAGCGAGAAACAATATGATTTTAGATACAGAATGGTCTTTTTTAGGATTTGTAATCTTATAATAAATGGCTATGGGGCCATCTGCCGCCAAGTAAAAAAAAAAGGTAAGATGGGGGCCACAACTGTGTGATCAAAGCCTCACTCCTTTTTTTACATTTGTTACAATGCACTTTTTAAAAAGTTGGGCTTCAGTTGTATGGCCATGGATGACATTTTGACTATATGACTATTATTGCTTTCCCTGCAGATGCCTCATTTGATGAAAGAAGTATATATTATGGATCTTTATTTTAACTGACTTTGCCAATTCTAGACTCATTGCCTTATATAGCATAAAGACAAAACAATTTGAAGATTTTTTTACACTGCTTGAAAGTTCCATTTTAAGGTCTGATTTCAACCATCTATAAATAATACCTCTTATTTTAAGAAATGTCTGATAATCCTTCTGGAAAAAAGATATTTTCCTTTTCAATAGCAGACTCACATTAAAATTTTCTGTAATCTGAACACTCCTTTAAAACAATTTCAACAAATAAGCTTTCCGTCCATGTGAATGAGAGGCATTTAAATACTGAGCCCTGGATACCAGCACCCATGAATCCTAAATTATTTGCCAATCTAGTAAAGGAAATTCCTTTATAATCCCAATTAGCACTTAAGTCTATGCCAGATCTCCACCCCACCCCACCCACAAATCAGTAGAGAACATTATTAATCAAATTTAGGGAATCATTAAAAAACAAACCCTTGGAATACTGTGTACAGTGACCGCATCCGAAAAGAATATTTTATTGCAATTTTGGTTGCAAGAATGGATATATAAAATTATGAGGGGATTAGATTGGTTTCTTTGTAAGGGAAACCTACAGTCTGTGGTGTTTCAAAAAATTAATTTCTGGAAGAACATGGCAGAGTATAATTATTCACAACATGATTTTGCCACTATTTCATAATTTATTCCCTAGAGCTTCAGATGACAAAAGGTCTTGTGCTATTCAATTGTAGAGCACACTGCCTCTAGGCAGAAAAATATATGACAGCATAAACTAAGTCAAATTCATGAAGTACATGAAACTTACTGGTGATTGCAAGTCATGATGATTATATTTTCTCCAATCTAGGAATATTATGTCTTGAAGCACCAATTTTCAAGTGGAAGTGGCTACTGCATTCACATTCTGTTAGGTGATTTTCCAGAGGATGCTAAATTAGGTAGTTCCATTACCTGATCCAGCAAATGGAATTGGTCATATTCGGAGCCACTATACGCAACAATCTTGTCTCTTGTATTTTTCTAATGCCATCTAGGAAAGCATCATGGAATATCTAGCAAGACCATCTAGAGGCAGATAAAAGCAAGTGGTGTATCAACCATCCAGAAAAAAACTAATCTGGGAATAGGTCAAAGAGCATGACCTAAGGGAATGAAAAGCTGAGCACAAAATCTAAACTCTACTGTCCTCAAACATGACAAATCCTGATAGAAGAATGACTATAGCACCTTGCTTTCTAAATTGCTACATTCTAATAGTTATAAATGAGAGCCAGTCTGGCGTAGCGGTTAAGGTATCCGGCTAGAGACTATGAGTTCAAATCTTGCCTAAGGCACAGCTGGGTGACCTTGGGCCAATCACTCTCAGCCAGGGCTTTTTTTTTTTTTGTCATAGAACCTCAGAACGGAGTTCCTGCACCTTTTTTGGATGGAACCTTGTAGGGTAGGCAAGGCGGGTTGCATGACATGTGTGAGTTCCGGCACCTTTTTCTTTTACAAAAAAAGCACTGCTCTCAGCCCAAGGAAAAAGGCACCGGGGCTTCTGAAATCTTGCCAAGAAAGCTGCAGGGACCTGCCCAGGCAGTCACTAGGAGTCACCGCTGCCTCCAAGTCATAGACAAAAAATTATGACAACAGTTAATGCTAATGATAAGGTAAGGTTCCCTTCTAGGAAAAAAAATTACAGCTCAAAATGGCAAGAGGCAGAACGTAATTATTTTCACGCCTGGCCTGAACTTAAGATATTTCAAGTCTAATTCGGACTCCACCCAGGATACCCCGAGAGAAGGGACAGCTCGGTCCGCCGCTTCCCTTCTTTTCATTTCACTCACCCAGGTAGAGGTGGTGGCGGCTGCGGCACCGACGCGGACTGACGTTGAAGTCAACGTAGAAGAGCAAGAGCGGGTGGCCGAAGTTGGCGCCCGGGCTGGGGTCCAGAACCAGGACGGCGTCTTGCCCGGCAGGTGCGAGGGCTCCTCGCTGTGGGCCGCCGCTCTGGTTCCGGCTGGAGACGAGCGGCCCGCTAGGCTTGTCTCCCCAGCCGTCGGGCAGGAGCGCTCGTACTTTTTGGCCCGGCCGGGCAGGCTCGGAGATGTAGACGGCAGGGCCCGGCCCTTGCGAGAGCCGCACCAAGCGCTGACACTGAGGCCGCGGCAAGAGCCCGCCGCGTTCAGGGCACTGAGTCGCCGCCACGTGTCTGAGCGCCGCCGCCGCCCAGCGCGCCACTCGCGCCTCGGAGAAGCGGCTCTCCGACGGGGCGGCGGCGGCGGAGCAGGGCCAGGCCATGGCGGCGGCGGCGGCAGCCAAGGTCAACAGTAGCGGTGCCATGGGGGAACCGGAGCCCTGGCGCAGCCGGGCAGACTGTGTCTGGCCAGCAGGAATCCGAGTCCCCGCCCTGCCCCGGAGAAGGAGAAGGGGCGGACGGGCGCGCCTGTGGCTCTTGATGGTTCTTAGACTGCCTCCTTTGCGAGGAGCTAGCTACCCGTCTCCTCGGGCCGTCTCTTCGACCGCACGGGCGGCTTCTTGCTAGCCTGGAGCTGGGGCAGTGGTGCTCCTCGCCGGGCGACTTAAGAGGATCCAGGGCGGTCCGGTCCCTCCAGAGAAGGCAGACGTCGCGGGTCAACGGGGAGAAGCAAGCGAAGCAAGCCGCGGCTTAGCAGAAGACTGAACTCCTCCTGCTCGGGAGAGCCAAAGTTGGAGCCCTACCCAGGATCAAACACTTAACACGGCCTCCAATCATGCGCAGACTGCTTTTTTTTTTCCCCATCACCACGCTGCCCCCCTGTAGGGCGCACAGACGGCTCGACAAACACGGAATATTCGCCGGAAAGGCTTCTAGGCAGCCAAGTGGCCGTCTCAGCGCTCGGGTCCTTTAGGCATTTGTCAGAAAATCAGTCTATTGCCTCTGAGTAGTAGAGGGAGCGGAGAAAGTTACGATCCTATGTTCCTGTCAGTTGACAAGTTAACCACCATTTGCCTCTTAGCGTGGTTTTAATGTTTCCTTGTAAGCAATGCATTCCAGATCGTGGAAATTGTTTTAGGGACCCATAGCTTTAGAGCAGGGGTCTTCAAACTTGGCCCTTTTATGACTTGTGGACTTCAACTCCCAGAATTCCTCAGCCAGGCTGGCTGAGGAATTCTGGGAGTTGAAGTCCACGAGTCATAAAAGGGCCGAGTTTGAAGACCCCTGCTTTAGAGGATGGTAAAGTCTCGTTTCTTCCCTTGCAGCCTGCATCAGCATCAAACGCCTTGGACACCGCCTCAGCGTCTCTCGGTCATACGATGCTAGAATGCTAGACGTATCTTTCTCTCAGCTCGTTCTTAAAAAGTTTACCTTCGAATTCCAGAAAACAGTTTTTTTTTCCTGCTTGATGAGTCATGTGTACCTTTCCCCCCCCCATACACCCCCCCCAAGCAAAGACTATTAGCTAGAGACAGATCTGTGAGAACAATTGGGAGCATGTCTTTGTCCTCGTGGTAAGATGTCACATCAACATAGCCAGTGTTCAGAACACTGTTCCTCGCTTTGCTTTGATTACTTTGTACCTTGGAGGTTTTAGCGTCATTTGGCGAGATCATAACCCACCGAGAACCCTTGAGTGCGGCAGGAAGCAGTAACATAAATCAATACATAACAAAGTAGACCTGGTGGAAAATCCACTTGGGAAGCGAGTGAAATAAGATTAAACCAGCCCTGTTAATGGAAGCCGGAGCTGGCAAGTAGAAATGGTGGGTTTTTTTCCCCGAGGAAACGGGAAGCCCCGTCTAATCATATTTTCAGTTACTGTAAGCTAAAGGGGAACCTCAGGGAGGAATTGTTACGAGAACTGCAGCCAGGAAAAATTTCTGTTTCCTTTGGGAACTACAGTTGTTTGGACAACAATGTCTTTCTTGGGAAGAAGAGGGGTGGGGGTGACTTCCTACTGAGGCCCCACGCTTTTGCTACAGAAAATTAAATTACAAGTTGGACAAAGCAGCAAAAGTGCCCTCATCAGGACCTGAAGTGAGAGAGAGGAGGCTGTTGTGTCCCACCTCGAAAGATAACCTTTTTGCTTCCTCAGCATCTTCTGAAGCATCCGGTTAACGTCTTCTTGCGGTTTCAGCTTATCTACGGGAGACGGGAGAGGGTGGAGCCTAATAAAGCCTTCACTTTCTCGGTACACCCCTTCCAGATGCGTTTTCCATACCAGCCATCCTAAACCCCAAAAGAGATTGGTGACAGAATCCATGCCATCCTGCTTAGCAATTTCAGGGAACTGCATGGATGGGCACGCTCGTGCTGCTATTTTGGCAATAGTTCAAAACTGGTTTGCCATGGCTGATTTCCAGAATTTGTCTGACTTCCCAATCTAGCCAATAGTTGTAGGATCTCCTAATGGTCTCTCATTCAAGTATTAAACAAATTAAGTTTCACAGGATCAGTTGAGGTGGGCTGGGTGTTTGTTCCTTTGTTGCCTGCCACTAAAGTTGGGTCTGACATGTTTGAAATATTCACTGCATATAAAATTGATTAGTGTGGTTGGTATGATTAAAAAGTGGAGACAGAGATTAACAGAGGTAACTATTAACTGCCAATCAATAACCACAGCCCTAACCCATTTGTGTGTGTGTGAGAGAGAAACAGGTGAAATAAGCAGACGGGCGGTGGCTGTACTGCAGCACCTGTACCAGCTTCCCTGGTTGGCATGCCAATGTGCTCGTTCCTCATTGCTACCATGGAAATAGTGCATCGGCCAGCCAGTCAGCAAGGCGGGACGATGCCTGTAAAGGGGCCTGTAAAGTAGAGCAGCTCTGGCATGAGGGATAGATGGGTGGAGAGGAGATTTCTTCAAAGGATGGTGGGAGATTTCTTCAAAAGGCAATCAAAAGGCTGGCTAGCGTTTCCTTACAAGGTCCCAGATTGAGAGAGATGGAAATGGAAGCCCCAGAGTGCCGCTGAGGCTGGTTTCAAAGTGTCTTAAACCGCTGCTCTCAACAATTAGGCTCTAAGAAATTATTTTGTCCTTTCACAACTAAAGATCACAATGGCTCCCCTACCTCTCCTTTAATAATGATTAACATCCTTGGTGCTCCAAGACAGATTAAGGAGTGGCCCACCTAAAATTGTCTTCACGTTTTTGCAGTGGACTTTATGTTAGTAACCAGGATTTATTTGTATTCTTTCATTGCCACCTTGGCATAGAGTGGTTCTAGGCTTGGCCTCATCTTGGCCTGAGTCTTTAAAAAGCCTACGCTGCAAAAAAAAAAAAAAAGTACTTTTCCAGAATGTTCCAGTTGGTGGTACCCATTATTAAAATAGCTTTGGCTTATTAGGTGAACTTCAATTACTGGCATTTATGCATGTTCAGCCACAAACTTTGCTTTAACATCTACAGTGGCTTAGTGCATTATGTGCATGGCACCGTTATCTGAGTAATTATCAGTCCTATGATTCGGTAAATACAAAATTCCCATATAGCAAGGAAAAAGGTTTTCTGTCTGTAACTTCTTAGAATTGAGAACTTTAAATACAAAGCTAATTTGCTCTTCTCCAGTCTTGCTGCTCAGATGTGTAGACTTCATTTCCAACTATTTTAAGCAATGGTCATGCTGGTTAAGGAATTCTGGGAGTTCATCTGCACGTCTGGAGATGCTGAAAGAAGGCTAAAACTATTTGTACCAGATGATCACTAAAACAATTCTGTGGAACCTCTGGGTGAATTTTCTCAAACATTGCTCAAGGGAAAAAAAATCATCTTAACAAGCTTCCCTCCATCCCCTAAAGTGATCATTGTTAGTACATTTCAAATCTATCGTTATTTATGATTACCTCATTCTTGCCTCAACTAGTTAGTCTGTAATAAAGTCATCCTCATGCAGCATTTAGAGTAAATTTGGGGGTCTTTCTTTTTTTATCCACCAATATCTTTTGCACCCCAATCAATTAAGTTGGCTTATTTTGGCTGTCTTGTGCTGTTCCTCCTAAATGTGCTAGAGTTAGGAATTGACAATCGACAATTACCTCTGAAAATTAATTGCTGTAATCACAAGAAGAATATTGCACTAACTGAATATCTCCATGGCAGGCATGAGCTTTTTGACATGAGATTTTAACACTTATGGTGAGCCAAAAAAAGAACAAGAACCCAACACAATCAAATTGTGAAACACACTAACAGATAAATGCAGAATTAATTCCTATTCCATATCTAAAACATCTAATTTGGTGGAGCAGTGGGCTAATGCCTCCTTAAGTAACACCAGCTGCCTGCAATTAGTGCAGGTTCGCATCCCACCAGGCTCAAGGTTGACTCAGCCTTCCATCCTTCCGAGGTAGGTAAAATGAGGACCCAGATTGTTGGGGGCAATTAAGCTGACTTTGTAATAATGCCGCTTAGGGGGTGTGTGAAAGCCCTAATAAGCAGGCATATACATAGAATGAAGGCTACTGCTAAGCTTGTAAGTCGCCCTGAGTCTTCGGAGAAGGGCGGGATATAAATGGAATTAAAATAAAAAAATAAAAAAATTAGTATGAGCCTGACATTCAAAATGTGGTTTCTGACATTACTAATAAAAATATGAAAGAACAAAACGCTTAAAATGTAGCCTGCAGGATGGCAAAACTAAATAGCAGCTTCTTTTATTGAAAACAGTGCGTAAAGAGCAGTGATGGGGAGTCTGTGGTCTTTCAGATGTTGAACATAACTACTAGCAGTCTATGCTAGCATGACAAATGCTGAAGTGTGTTAGAAGCTGCAATTCAGCAGAATTTGCAAACCCACATAGTCTGTCTTTGAAAGGCACTGCTAGAAAACAAGAAAAGTGTACATCTTACAGGCTACATCAACCAAGAGTGCATGGTTTTTGCACAGAACAATATCGGGGAATGCTGCATTGTTAATAACGAAGATCTAAATTTCTTCTTTGGACATTTGCTATTTAAGTAAACCCAGCAAATATGGCCCAGTTCATTAGACAGATAGATTTGCACACTTTTAATTACTAAGCATATTATAGGCACAAATAAAATGACTGTATGAAGTTTTCAAGTACCAGGGCAGGCACACATGGTTGAAATTTGGGATCCAGAAGCTAAATGCAACCCACAAGCTCTTCATCCTGCCTACCAAGCAACCTAGATACACACATTTGAATATTTTTTCTTTGGCTTACATGGCTGCTGGACTGTATGTACTCAGTTGGAATAGAGCATGTTAGTAGACCTACTTACTTTAGGTCAAAGCCATTGTCTATTTTTGATTCAAGCACCCTCAGCCATTTTGCATTCAACAGCTGGTCAGGAAGCAGGAGTAGGAACTTTATTGAATGGACCAGGAAATATTCACATGGAGCCTACATTATAAGTAAGTAAGCAAGCCATTTAAAAGTATTTTAAGTAAAGATTCATTTGATTGGATTTTTAAAAGTACAATTTAAAACTCTGTTTAAAGTGGCCCAATGTCTACAACATAAATTCGATCTTGTCCATACCCATGCATATTTATTGAAAAGTAAACTCCATGTTGCACAATACAAGCTTTCTAAATCAGTATACACAAAGCTGAAGCTTTCTTCTTTCAGTAAGAAATCTAACTTCACATCTCTCTCTGTGCATGTATATATACACGCATGGAGAAATTTGATTCTTGCTCCATTTTGCAATTGCAAAATGTGGACTGGTTCCATGACAAAAAGTCTTTATAGGTTTTTAAGTTGCACAAAGGCCTCTTTTACTTGCAAACTAAAATATTGTATTTATTCTAGTGCATAATTTGCACTCATGCTTATAAAGGAGCTGTATGCATTTCAAATCAGGAAGCCAGATCAGATAATTTGATAATTTAAATTAGCCTTGCATTATGTAATTCTGAAAATATGCTGCATTTAAAAAAACTTTCTACTCCAGTACCTGGGCTAGAATCGTTTCTTAAATGAAGCAAATGCCCTCATTTATGTGGTAAGGAATTGGCCTAGCCTATCAGATATTGCAGTTCATCAATTCCCAGTTACCTATCAGATATTGCAGTTCATCAATTCCCAGTACAGTTTCAGAACAAATCAAAATAATTATTCCCCTGACATGCCTAAAATATATGCCCCGAAAGTGCATTTGTTGTATCCACTGGTATAGAACAAATACTACCAATAGATTTAATCAATTTCCTGTAATCCCAAATTCCTGCAAAGATCAGAGGGACATTCAAAACAGAACTAGCAGCATGCAGACAAAATAATAATAATAATAATAAAAACTAAGAAGCTAAAATCCCATTGCAAAGGCAGAGAATTTAACCCAATGAAAGCAAAGGATGAGCTGTTTCTGTCTGTCAATTTATTGGTTCCTGCCGGTTTCCAATGGTCTTCTCCCTGCTTTGACCCTGTAAGCGACTGCAGCAAAGGCACAGAATGCTGGACAATGTCTGGGACCTGCAGAGAGAGGGAGGGAGCCAAGTGACAGCTGGCGGAAGGTGGTCCCAACCAAACATGCATCAGATGGAAAACAACTACCCAGAGGTTCACTGAAGCCATGGGAGTCACCTGGGGCCAGGCAGCTCTGTTTCACGCAATCTAAAGCCACTGGTGAGGGGTTGGCAGTAACATTCAAGACACTCGGAATCAGAAGATTTAGTTGTCAGATTTAGTTGTAATCTTAGGAGCTAAGACATTTATTTGATATAGAAGCTTCGAAAGAAAGAGTAGCTAAGAGGGAGCGATCTCCCCCTTATTTCCGCAAGAAGCAGCAGAGCGGGAGGAGATAGCAAAAGTCCCTCCTATGAAAGCGCTTAGCACCACCTACTGTCCAAATCCGCTAGAGGCCCCAAAGAGACTGAAGGAAGGCAGCAAGTCCTTCACCCTCTGCCTTGAAACATTCCTGATGCAGCTATCGTTGGAAGCCGGTTACAAAATGATGGGAATCATGGGGAGCGTAATCCCGTAATGACTGCTGCCTTGTCCAATGGGAGAAATGCCGCCAGCTGTCTCAGAAGGCACAGTCCTAGTGACAGTCACGGCAGCCGGGTGGCAAAGAGACTCTGCAAGATCCTGGAAGAGATTCAGTCTTTGGTGCGTTGCTAGTACGTCTGAGAGTGCCCCAGTAGTAAACCAGGAGGCATAAAGGAAGCCCCCAAAATGGCCACAGATGGTTTCCAGGTTGAGTGATTCTGGTCATGCTCAGGACAGGGAGCAGTTGGATGGTTTTGTGCTTCGAGCCTAGGACACAAAGATACAGGTGGAAGAGAACAGCAGAGAGGGATAAACATTCTTCCCCGCTCCCTCCTTCACAAAGTTGTTCACCATTTACTACAGCAATGAAGGGAGAAAAAATATCTATAGCACATGTACGCCTCTCACTAGTCAATCTGCAAAGCCCGCGGCCATCCCATTCATTAATGGCTGCCAGCCATTTCAATGCTTTTTCTTAATATTGTGAGTATGCATTGTAGATCAGACTCTGCTGAACTCTTGTAGGAAGAAGCTCAGTAAAAACCCCTCTCATAGGTTTGCATCTGTAAAGACTCTACCAGAATAGAACAGCATAGGCTCAGTGGAGATACGTCTATGGCTTATTTGAGGCATCCTATTGATAATGAATTTTTTTAAAGATGCTGTCAGAATCCATTTATATCATATTCATAAATGGAATGTTTCAAACATTGTTCCATGGATTCTGCCATCTCCCGAAGAGAAGAGAATAGATGTGTATTGAACCGGCAATAGGCTTTCACTTTCCTTATGCATCAAAAGGTCACACAGCTTCTAAATATTTAAGCAATATGGTTTTTTTGCAGCTGTTTGGGAATATATCTTTAAATTTTAAACAGTTAGTCCTATTTGATCAGTTTTTATAGCTCAAAAGTAAACAACAAAGTTCTGGTTTTTGGGACTTTAGTATCTGCTTCTTGTGTTCACCAGAAGCTTTGGGGGCGGAAAGTAGTTTATTGCACAGACTAGTAAGGACAATTACTAATTAATTACTACTGAATCTGCCAAGGAAAAGCATTTAACAAGAACTAGTAGAATTTCCAGTCTCCAAGGTTCTGTTCAGAAAGAGTTACAGACAGTCCTGGACTTACGACTGGAATTTGTCATAAGCCATGAGAGTCATAAGATGAGGCACCCACGTGACTGACTTGATTTTATAACCATTTGTGCAGCGTTTGTTAAGCAAACTCTGCAGTTAAGTAAATGTATTCTTAAGGGTGGTTTTTTTGTGTTTTTTTTGCTAGGAACCCAGATATAAGTACCTTTTTTTTGGGGGGGGGAAGAGTCCATTGTAACTTTGATTGGTTGCTAAGTGATCAATTGTTAAGCAATGACTACTTGTACAGGGTGGCCGAAAGACTAGTGGTCCCAGTTTGAATTCTAATAACTGGATTAGAACTGCCCTTGCTGGGATATAACACAATGCTATATTTGCAAAATGAATTATGTCAAGCTACGAAAACACTGAATTGTCAAAGAGTTGCTCATCTCCTTTACTTGTTGCCGTAGCTGCTGCTGCTGATATTCTTCCTCACTAGCTGAAAGCGCTCGAGCCAATGCCAGATCCTCCTCCTCCTCTCGGGTGCTGTTAGAAACAGGGTCAGAATGAATTGGACAGCCTGTATAATGAATCCTTTCCCCTTCCTGAAATACTCATCCCACTATTGGTAGATTGGGGCACACCAGGTGATCTTTAAATGGATAATCTGTTTCTGTTTCTGTTCAGAAGGCCTGAGTAGCACAGAGTGCTTTGAATGCTCACCTTCAATCCCCTGGGCTAGAAACAGAGAAGTGAGCTTGATGTCAATAGATCTGCACTGGACCAGAGACAATTTACTGCTGCACAATTTGAGCACAGCTGTCTTCGAAGTTTCCCCTCTGTCTTACCCCAGTGTAACTTCTCAGCAAGTAGCCTGGCATGGCAGTACAATAAAGAGAGAATATTTGTAGCTCAGGGTTGAAGCGAGGAGGTCCTTGTTGTTCTCTGAGCTTGGCTGTTTTCTTGCAGATTTTCATTAATAATAAACCTTTATTGTCAAAGTACAACATGTGTACATTGAGATTAGCTGAGCCTCCCCCTGTGCTCTCTCCCCCCAACACACAGTGACAACAAACCCTCCATCCCACCACACTATGTGAACCAACTACACCACACACCGGCCTCCCAAGTCAATTCTGCATAAGATTATGTCCCATTTAAAAGCCTAACAGCCCACGGATAAAAGCTATTTTTCAGCCTGTTGGTACGGCTGGCTATATTCCTGTATCTCCTACCGGATGGTAGGAGAGTAAAGAGATACAGGGTGTGAGTCATCCCTGAGAATCTTCCTCATTCTTCCAAGGCAACGAGCCCTGGCAATGTCATCCAGTGGTGTCAGGGAACAGCCCACAATGTCTTGTGCTGTGCTCACTACCCTCTGTAATACTTTCCTATCCACGGCTGTCAGACCAGCATACCAAACCACAATACCATACGAGAGGACACTCTCTATGGTAGACCGGTAAAAGAGGGTCATTAGCTGTTGTTCTACCCTGTTCTTCCGCAAGATCCTAAGAAAGTGAAGCCTCTGTTGGGCCTTTCTAGCCACCTGGGTTGTGTTAACTTTCCAGGTCAGATCTTCACAGAGGTAGACTCCCAAAAATTTAAAGGAGGAAACTCTCTCTACACAGTCCTCCCCGATGTAAAGTGGGGCAGGTTCCTCTTTTTTTCTCCGGAAGTCTAACACCATCTCTTTCGTCTTGCTGATGTTTAGGTGCAAGTTGTTGTTACTACACCATATGGATAGTTTTTGTACCTCCACCCTATATGCTGTCTCATCCCCACCTGTAATAAGACCCACCACAGTTGTATCATCTGCGAACTTGATTATCGCAGTGGATGGGTCAGATGATACACAATCATAAGTGTATAAAGAGTACAGGTAGGGGCTAAGCACACAGCCCTGTGGCGTGCCGGTGCAAAGCTTCAGGGGGGTGGACAAAGCAGACCCGACCCTCACTGTTTGTCCCCCATCCCTAAGAAAGTCTTGAATCCAATCGCAGATAGCGGGGGAGAATTTCAAGTCAGTCAGCTTCTCGATGAGAATGCTCGGCAAAATGGTGTTGAAAGCCGAGCTGTAGTCAACAAAAAGCATCCTGACGTAACTTCCAGGTTTCTCGAGATGACTTGCTACAGAGTGTAAAGCAGTAGCTATGGCATCATCTGTCGACCTATTTCCCCTTTAGGCAAATTGATGTTTATCAAAGTCCAGTGGGAGGCATGTCCTAAGATGTTGGAGAACCAATCTTTCGAAGCATTTCATGACTACAGACGTTAATGCAATAGGTCTGTAGTCATTCAGGCACTCAACTGCAGTTTTCTTGGGGACTGGGACAATGATAGCTGCCTTCAAGCATGATGGTACACATGCCGTTTGCAAGGAGATGTTAAAAATCCTTGTCAGGACCCCTGCTAATTGATCGGCACAATTCCTGACCACTATCCCCAGCACCCCATCTGGGCCTGCGGCTTTGCTGGGATTCACAGCCTTCAATACAGCTCTCACTTGGTGTTCACACAGGGTGAGTGGCTGAGAGTCAGAAGGCCGGCCAGCAGAGGCTACGGGGTCTGGTCTTTTAACCTCGTAGCGGGCGAAGAAGATATTCAGCTCCTCAGCCAACGAGGCATCGGTGTTTGCCATGGTCCTCATGCTGCCCTTATAGTTGGTTAAGTGCTGCAGTCCCTGCCATACTTGCCTCGGATCGTTGTTCGCTAAATGGTTCTCCACCTTTTGTTTGTATTGTTGTTTTGCCATCCTAATGCCTCTTCTGAGATTTGCCCTGGCCTCTCTGTATCTGTCCCTGTCCCGGGCTCTCAAGAGTGTTCGTATCTCTGCAGTCATCCAGGGTTTACAGTTCCCATAAACTCTAATGCACTTATCCGTTGTTACACTGTCAGTGCATGTTCTAATATAAGAGAGTACGGCATCTGTATATGAATTTAGATCTTGTTCTTCAAATACACTCCAGTCAGTGGTTTCAAAGCAGTCCTGCAACTGACTGAGAGCACCTACTGGCCAGGTTCTGACCCTTTTTGTGACTGCCTGAGTCCTTTTCCTGAGAGGAACATACTTTGGGCACAACAGGAGTGAAAGATGGTCAGATGTACCCAGGTGGGGAAGAGGAAAAGCTCTGTATGCCTGCTTCAGATTGGAATACACGTGGTCCAAAGTGTTCTTCCCTCTGGTGGAAACTTGCACATACTGTACAAACTTAGGGAGAACTGTCTTCAGACAAGCTTGATTGAAGTCCCCAGCCACAACAAGAGCGCCCTCTGGGTGAGTTTGCTGCTGCCTGGTGATGACGTCATACAGCTTAGAAAGTGCCATGTTGACATTGGCATCAGGTGGAATATAAACAGCTATAATAATTACCACAGTAATTTCTCTAGGCAGATAGAAAGGCCTACATATAACAGTCATCAGTTCCACATCTGGGGAGCAATACGTGTATACCAATCTGCTGTTAACACACCATTCACAGTGTATATAACACACACAGTCCTCCTCCTTTACCCTTCCCGGAGCGTTTATCTCTGTCAGAGCAGTGAAAAACTCGGTTTATCAACTCCACAGCTTCATTCGGTATCTCTGAATGTAGCCAGGTCTCCGTGACAACTATCACACAACATTCCTGAAGAAGCCTGCTTTCTGCTAACTGCAGCTGTAATTCGTCAATTTTATGGACGAGGGATCTGGCATTGCTCAGAAAAAGGCTCGGCAATGTTGGTCTAAAAGGCTGCCTTCGAAGACGTGTCAGAGTTCCAGCCCTGCAGCCACGTTTTTGCTTTCGCTCCTTTCTCTTTCGCTTACGTCGTCTCCTCCCCAGCCCGAAGACAATCCATGGAGATCCTGGAGGCCTCGCTATGCAGTTCAGTATGTTTTGTGACTGCTGAAAATCACTAGTAATTTCAGATTGCCTTGCAAGCCTGATGTTTAACAGCTCTATACGTGAGTAGGCTATTTTAGCCCCTTGCACTACACTGTGAACATTCATCCATACACATATTAGTCCAATTACCACACACCAATACCGGGAGCTCAGAGCCGCTGCGTGTAGACGCGCTGCGATCTTGGCAATTACCAAATTATGTAACATCATCAGTGCTAGTCGGACTAGTACAGACTAGCACTGATCATGTTAACTAGTCTGGGTAATGAAATGCCTGCAATAAAACAACCAAGCTCAGAGAGCACCCCTCATGATGATATAACTCTGTTGATTTCTGCTGGCTATCAGTACCTGCTGTGTGGTGGTTGGATGGCTGCCGTTTCCGCCAGAGACATCTCCAAGGCTCGCTGTAACGCTTCCTCTTCACTCTGAAACGAAGCACAGAAGCAGAATCAGCCTACCTGAGGGAAACCAAAAACACCTCAGCACTTTTTCATGGCTGGGCACATTTCAAGGACCTGGGACCTGAGTTGTGCCATTGTTCTACTGTGCCTTCACGTACAATGGATTTTGTAGGCACGATGAGAATAAAAGAGATCAAAATATCAGACAATACCTTCAATCTACCAGATTGAGGAGTTCCTAAAGAATCCATACCAGCAATTGCTGCTAGATTCTTGAGACATGACAAAAAATGCTGGACCTTTCTACTGTCCACTGACTCTCAACTCTCTAGCCCCTATTTCCCCATTACTTGAAACTATAGTGGTAAACAGCTCCAATAGTTTTGAAGAGCCAGCTTAGTGTAGTACTTAAGAGAAAGTGTTGGAAAGTCTCCTACATGAGGCACTTATCAGACTTCTATCCTGCATTTCATTCAGGAGGTATCCATCCCATAGCACTCCTTCCTCCCATTTTTACCACCAACTCTGTGAGGTAGGTTAGGATGAGAGAGAGTAACAGGCCCAAAGTCACCAATTAAACTTTCATGGCTGAGGGGAGCCTTCAACCTGAGCTGAGATACTTGTTAATTAATGGGATGGCTGAAGGAAGATCTGGAGAGAAGCAAAGACCACACAAGTTGGTTTCTCATGTGAATTGATGGTGGGCTACTTTTTTTTTCTAGGTCTCCACTGCACCTATAATTATTTAAATTATCACATTATTTAAATGTGATGTTTATTTAAGATGTGATAACAATTACCCTCTTTTGCAGCCATTCAATAGATATGGGGAATATATCAAAAGGCAACACATAACCTATATATTACATACAGTACATTGGCTAGACTTACCAAACCGTTCTGCAGAGCAACAACAGGTATAGTCGGGCTTTGTGGCTGAGATGCTCTTACCGTTTCACTTGATCTGTTTGCAAGAGAAAAAAAAATCAGTTGCCAAATGCATAAAGTTGGCAGGTCCTAAAATTGCTAACACAAATATTCTCAGGAGGTTCTTGTGCCCCCAGAGGAGAAATGTGAATTGCTGAACTGGGATCCAGTTTTATAACATCTTTAGCACAAGCCAGGTTATCAGACTGAAATTACGGTTAAATGAATAACATCATTCTGAGGGCCAGAAAACACTTCCAATGTTACTAGGTGATTTTTCTTCAGAGACTAACATACCCAAGCAAAGAAATTCAGGGTTTTTTACCCCTTTCCTTTGTGATCTACAGGCATCACTTATTCACACAGTCATCCACCTAACGTACCTTCCTCAGCTCAAAGTCTATTTGGCCAGACCAGTGTTGAGTTCCAGAAGAACTGAGTTGGGATGCTCACACAGAATGTTCACTCGGTCTGGTATCTCCCAAGAATTATAGTTCCCATCCATTTATACCTTCCAACAAAGCCTGGCCAATCTTCATTTTTCCTCACACTTCCTAATACTTTTTCATCAAAATGCTATTGCGTAATCCAGCTGACACTGAGAATTACAACTTGTGATTTTTTCAAACTCTTCTTTCTGGTATTTTCCCACATTACATAAGCTAAAATCTACCAGTAAAGACTGATAGGCATCATATGCTACTGACGGCATACCAACATCAACAT